>NC_064561.1:122356530-122672363 GCF_937001465.1 Orcinus orca
GTTTATTTGCTTAGGATTGAAGATACTGTATATAAAATTTATATGTGCTGATATAAAATAGATACTAAATAAATGATAGTTACTGTTAGTAATAAGAAACAAGCTAATTTGCTTGTTCCATCAGATGGCCCACTGAAAAAAGCGCTCCACTGATCAGTTTACAGGTTTCATACAAAACAAAAAAAACCTGCTAAGAAGGGGTATTAAGTCCTTATCCATGTAAGTATCAATCTTATAGTAAAGATAATGTGGTTTAAATATTTATGACAATGTAAGCACACATGAAAGCAAATTAAGATATTCTTAAGTCTAGTGGGGCCTGCTATTAGTACTTTTTAAAGCCTTGGGGCTGGGCAGGTATTAAATCTATTTCCTGGTTATAGGTGTAGAAATAAGATTATTAGCAAAACAGGGTGGAGAATATAGGCTTAGAGGTAGTACATGTGAACAGAAATCAGGACCCTGTCATGGGAGAAAGCTAGGTGATTAGAAAAATGAAACACAGAAGTAAAAATGAGGTTCTTCAAACTAGAATATACTAGTAAGAATCTATCTTATAAAAGTAATACCTCTGTCTCCCAGCATAGTGCTATTAAACTGAAATTTCATCAGTATTTTACATCAGTAAAGAGAGTTCCAAGTAGTACATGGTTTTAAGTGAGATCTCTGTAGAAGCATCTTTTCAATACACAATAATAGATTCTTTAAAGGGTAAGTTTAACTTAGATCCTTTGTATGTTGAAAAATATATGCAGCTCTTTCTACACTGAAACCTAGGTCTTAAAGAAAAATAAAGTTGAGACAATGCAATGAAATAGTAAACACCCAGTCATTATCTTTGACCATTCAGTATGAGCTAAAGAATAAAAACTGTAGAGGGAGGAAAACATTCAAGAATAGGCCCAAAAGTTCATGTTATTTTCATTTCTATACCTTCTGATGCTTTCCTTTACCATAATCCTTAAAAAAGCATAAATACTTATACATAGCTATACTGTAAACTCATTATAATAGTTCTTCACAGCAGCAATTTGTTTTTAAAAGGAGGAAGATAAGATAGCCAGATTCCAAAAGGTTCTTGTGTTAAACAGTCTCTTCTAGTAGATGACACCACAAACTGGGAGGCCCCCACTACAGCAAGACTCTATTTACAGTGAACCCTTTATTATCCAGTACCTCATATGTGTGCATTATAAGAATAACTGATGTTCAAAAACAAGAACATCAGTTCTCAATCATCAAAGATTAAATTACATTTAATTTAGGTTCCAGGTCAATATATTTATTATATTTTGTCTGATACATATAAAATAAATAAGTTCTTTGAAAACTGATCACTCAAGATGGATGTTATGTTTTCCTTTGTAATATGATTATTTAGTAAGTTTAGAAAACACCTCTTCTTATAAGTTTATGAACTAACAGGTAAAAAATTATGTGGTTTCAGAAGGTTGGTCAAACATTCTAAACAAGCTGCCTAAATATTATTTCCAAAAAAAACCAGGAACAAGAATGACTATGGAAGAAAACAGAAATGGTAAGACTATAAACAAAGAAACAGCAAATTCTGGAGAAAAGAACACAAAAACTAGAAAAGAAACAAAAATACTCATATAGATTATGAATAAGTACATTACCTAGGTTTCTCTAAACTCAAACTGAGTACATACTAAACTTTTTCTAGTAGGCACACTTCATTTCTTGAGTGTTTCCAATTAACTTCACCAGGATTCTTAATAGTGTACACACAAGGACAGTGTACTAATGTTACCTCTTAGAATATTACTTGGTAAGATCAAATGAAAGATAAAAAGATTACCCAATTGTTCATCATCTTAATTTTTTTCCCTGATTTCAAATTATACATATGTTAGGCTATAAAACTTCTGAGTTACTAACTAAAGATATGTTCTAAACATGAAAAAAAGTAGCAAGAAAAAACTGGTAGCATGAAAAAAACTGGTATGAGTCCAAATGGGCCTTCACCAACTAAGTATATTTAATTCCCATTAGTGATAATCATGAGCATCACACAAAAAGTTCCACCATTAACATGAATGACAAGATTGTCTGCCAATAACCAAATAAAATAGCAGAGTCTTCTGAAAAATTATATGAAACATTTTTGCATTCTAGTGGCCAATGCCTCAGTCTATGTAGAAAATGTTATCATATATTTAGAAGGTAATTAATACTACTTTTATATTCACGTTAATACTGCACATAATAGTTCCACATATACTTGTCATAACATGTATTGTAATAATTTATAAGGAACACTTACTGGGTAAATTTTTTGGATGGATGGAAGGATGGGTTCAGGTAGGGCTATAAAAAGAAAAAGTTTAAAGCTTCCATGATTCACGTAATTCATTTTACAAAGCAATAATTTGTCAGCTACACCCCAGGTATGAGACTATATGGGTTTATGCTAAAATTCAACAGCTTTCATATACTTTGTGAAATTAATTCTGATCCCTAAAAATTTAAATTCAAAATATATCTAAGTAGACAATTTAAGGTCTGTTAATAAATTACATATATTTCCATGTAAACCAATGTTCCTTACATGGTTTTAGAATAATAGGTCATCAATAAATGGACACACATCATTTGGTCCAACATCAGACACACACACAAAATAAGCAAGACAATTGTTGTGCTACAGATATTAAAAAGACATTGTTAAGATGGATGTAGCTATCAAAACAAAAATTTTTTAAGTACAATCCAATGGCACTACATCATAAGAATAACAGCTCTATCATAATTGTCCCTTTATTATTTAATTTCTTCTAACAATAATACCAAAATTGAGATAGTTTTGGGAAATTGATCTATTGGGAAAAAAAATGAAAAGATCTTCAACTTCATTAATACATTTTTAAAAAGAAAACCTCAGCAAAGGTTAGAAATCTAAATCAGGAGATTTGTACCAATCTGCTATATAATAAATAAAATTTCATACAAAAGAATCATTATCGTCATATGTCTCTGCATTTTTTAACTGCCATTCTGCACCCTTCAACAGCTTTACCCAAATCCAACCTCATTAAATGTGCTAACTGTAATCTCACATCATTAGAATGTAGATGGAATAACATGAAAGGCAGAGTGTTTAATATTCACAATATAAGAAGTAACTGTAAAATATAGTATCTTGAATATGGTAAGATACAAATAATACATTTTCAAGATTTCTTTAAGATTAAAGACCAAATATAGTACTGCATGATAAACTATGTATTTAAGAATTAGAAATAATTACATATACAGTTGACGCTTGAACAATACAGGGGTTAAGGGTGCCAACCCCTGTGCAGTCCAAAATCTGCATATAACTTTATAGTTGGCCCTCCATATCTGAGGTTTCAAATCTACAGATTCAACCAGCTGCAGATCATGTAGTAAGTACTGCAATACATATATACCGAAAAAAATCTGTATATAAGTAGACCCGCACAGTTCAAACCTGGGTTGTTCAAGGGTCAACTGTAATTAAATAAATTCAGTAACAAAGAATCATTACTTGACTTTTAATTTGCTATTTAGCAAAAAAAATTTTTAATGACTCCTGGAATACATTAATGAACACATAATCAACCATTATGACCAATTTACATGGTTTCCAACTATGATTATAAATGTATAAATTTCTACCACATAGTACAAAGTAGGATGCTTTATTTAAATATCTCTTCATCATGCTTTATTCCCAAGTTGAAAACTGGAAACTGTAATAAAATAAAATTCCATGATAGTATGGAACGTTCACAGTGTATGACTAAGAATATTAGGGGAAAAAACTCACTCATTACTTACCAGAATCACTCTCAGGAAGTAAGGATACATATTTTTTTCCCCAAAGACATTCAAATGCTAAAATTCTAGAAGACCCTACAAATAAACTCAAGCCCCAGTCACTTAATTCTAAAAGTCTCTATATTTGTATAACATTTTTAATGGCTTTTTAATAATTTTCATTATAACATAGAAGTCAAACTGGAAACTCTTATTAGAAATTAGTTTAAGTTTTAAATCTAAAAACCTGAGTTCTATTCCCATGTAACACTGCTAGTAAAATAAAATTATAACTTAAAAAAGGATGAAGAAAAGACTGTAGAAAATTAGGAAAAAAATACTATCTCGTTCTAGTTATCTCATAACTAGAATGCTAGGAGAGAAAAATAAACACAAACCACTGGTATAGGGTCTTTCAGTAGATAAAGAGCTTTTAGAACTAAGCAATTTGGAAGCTTTTGGGGGCAAGGTTATCATTCAAAAAATCCCCTGCCTTACAACCTTAAAGATTTAAAAACACTCGTCATTAGAGAAGCAGTTAGTGTACCCTGGCAATTATTTATCAATGTTATCCTGATAGTAACCTCAAAACATTTAGTAGTTTTTCAAATGTTTACTTTATTCCAAACCAACATACACTCTGAAAGAATCTCTCTGTAACAACATCTATTTTAATTTCAAAATTCTGGACTTCAATCTTTTACTTTTCTCTCTCAAAAGCAAAATAAGACAAAAGTTTATTATTGCAGGATATGATCAATAGATAATGCCTTGAATATATTTAATCTATAAGATTTTACTTTGCCTGTAGTTTGGATGAGAGCTTTCTGGTCAGGCCTTCACAAATTTATACACATAAAAGTTACATACTAATTTATCAAAAGTTAAACTAAAAAAAAAAAAGCAGACCTTCAACAACACTAAACAACCACTAATTTTGAAAACACAAGAACAATTTTAAAATGCCTAAGAGATATTTCTATACCTGGTAATACGGTAAACATTCCATGAATATTCATTCATATTGTTGTTTCTAACCAACTGACACTTTTGCCTTTATTATTAACTCATAATCTTAAATTGCTATTAAATTCTCTTCTCAATAGGTTTTTCCCTTCATGCTTTCATCAGTCACTTTTTCAAGCATATGTAGTTTGTAACTGTTGAAATTCATTCTAGGAAATGCTTTAATCTTTTCAACCTTTCTACATAGAAAGGACCTGTCTCCCTTCTCTGTTCATGGCAGAAAAGATATTAAAGCATTTAAACAAAACTTAAAGGTCATCTAATCCAACCATTAGTGTTACAGATGAATATTAAAGCCAGAGAGGTAGAATAACTTGGCCAAAATCACACAAACTAGTTCACTGTGGCAGAGCTGGAACTGCTCAATACACCTTGCAGACTCTTGTATGACAAGAAAAGCAATTATTAATACTTATTTCAATCTCTGTAATTTCTTCTGTGGAGGAGTAGGTTAAATCTGCCAAAGTACAGAACTACACAGTAGGTCTGGTTAGCTGATGTCTTTTAACAAACACCTAGAAATGGTTGATGAGAGTGCCATTAATTACTAACCATCTTAGTAAACAGGACCACTTTATCAAGAATAAAATGTTTAACAAAATCTAAACCAAATTTTAACATGATTTCATTACACTGGTAAAATACTAACATTTGAATTTTTAACTTGCTTACAAAACCACCAAGGGGCATCTGTGATTAAAGTACATTTTTCTAAAAAAGCAATCAAATTAAAATTTCTAATGTAACCCAAAAGAATGGAGGGATAGGGCACATATTATGAATGTTCACGCATGTTATATGCTTTAGTCAAATCTAATGTTTAAATCTCAACTAAAACTAAAAAATGAATAGACACTAGGTGGTAGTACATGAATGTTATTCTTCTTCATATATTCTATATGTATTTTACAAGAACTATTTCTAATCTATTCAATTTTTAATAAAAGTGAACTGCAATCCATAAGATTGGACAGAGTTCACTAAAAAAGCATCAAAAGTAATGTATGTTTCAGATTGAACTATAAAATTGGACAAAAATGATCAGTGATATATAAAGAAGTATCTAAAGCAGCCAACATCATGTTTCAAATCCTTTTGGAAGGGCAAATCAATCATCAAATTAGTATATATCCAAGACTGTTCAGCAACAAAAATACATGTATTATAATTAGCCTGAAATTCTTTAACAACAAAGAGGAAGATTAAACCTTTCTGATGATTACTGATTCACAAAATTTTGGTCCATTTAAACTATTTTAAGTCTCTCTCATTACCTCAAAAAAATTCACCTGATTCCACTGTTCAAATAAAAATATACTCTCTTATGTAATGTATTGTAAAATATCTACAAATACAGTAATATATAAAGAAAACGAATCCTACTGTCCATAAGTAATAACACCTGATAAATTTTTGGCACATACCTTTTCTGTATTTGTATACATATGAATATATACACACTCAAGTATAGCTACTGTCTTTTAAATAAAATTGGTATGTTGTATATGACATTGTTATCATAAATATTTTCTTATATCAATAAATATCTTTAAAACATGGTTTTTAGTATCTGTATAAATTTCATATTAGGATATATCATAATTAATTTGACCATTCCTCCTACTCTGAAAAACTTAGATTATTTTTAATCTTTCATTATTTCAACAAACACCATGAAAAACAGCCTTATATAAATTCATATGTACATCGCTGATTATTTACCTTAGGATAAGTTCCTAGAAATAGAATCACTGAGTCAAAGAGTATAAACAAATATTACAACAATTGTTTTCTAAACTGTGCAATATTAACCCACAACTTCCTGGTAAATGGTCTTACATTAATATCAAGTCTTTCACCCAATCTCCATGCCAGTTCACAGGAAATAAAAGCTTCTTTAAACCAACAAGAAAATCATTTAATTCCTGTCTCAAGTGAAAAATAAAAAACATGATGAATGGTGCTTGAGCAAGATAATGGGTCCACAATACAGTGGTGAAAGTTCTTTGAATACAAGAGCGAATACAGGAAACTGTCAAAAAATAAAAACACAGTGAAACTTCTTTATAATGTTTTCCAGGGATAACATTACTAAAACATCTCTTCAAAGCAACAAAATAGGAAATGTGGTTGTATGTGCCTTAGAAAAAACTTTTTAAAACAATGATATTTGAATATAAGGTCAACAGGGAAGACACCATAATGAAGTTTAACTGCATTTCCGTTTTAAAAATTGGGAAAAACTCCACAATACTTACTTTGTAAATAGTGCAAAACCATCAATACAAGACTATAGCTGCTTAAAGTACCACGACTGGCATCATTTATCTCATGGTGACTCGCCCACTTCTTAATCACCAGTACTAACGGACGAACTCGATTTTCAACTGAAAGTAAAATTAAAACTTAAAAATGGTAAGAAGATTTTACAGTTTCTTTGAAAGTTTACATTATTTCCGAACTCCATGCCAATAGAAAGAGCAATGCCTCCAGTTATTAAACACTGTTCACCATAAATGTGTCTTACTTCTAAAATGTACTTGTTACCTTTTAAAAATGACCAATTATTAAAATTCATTTTATTGACCTATTACTCTGGTAGTATGTGATTTTAGTGTAGCAACATATTATGTATATGAGAAAATGAGACACACTGTACATAAACACAAAGAGGTATCAGTATTTACTACACACATCTTTATGAAGGAATAAAGAATGAAGGATAAATACAGAAAGTATTAATTGTTTGGAAATAAACACAAAACTTACGGTATGCATACGTTCTGAGAAGGAATGTGTTTCTTATTCCAACAATATTGTTTACATTCAAGTCGAACTCCACACAACTATTTTAAAAAATGAAAAAAACTTCAGCTCAAATACAAAATAAACTAACTCCCTAGTAACTAAATTCACATCCATCCATCCATCCAATGATACAAAATAGCATGGGCCCAAAGACCTTAAAATGAGACACTACAGAAATAAGAATGAAAACATACTTTTAGTATGATCGGGGGTCTATTAAAGATATAAAATAAGATTACTGTTGAAAGATCCATAATGTACCAGTAAGGCTTCAATTATTCTTAACAAAAAAAAACCAAAAAACAAAAAAAAAAACTTTTAATTTTGTAATCTTTTCCAGATAAACAAAATTATATGGCCAAACACATTTCTGGGCAAGTTATCCCACTAAGTTATTTATTCTCAATCAATTTTGAACGACAGCATCATCTGCTTTAAAATAGGAATGAAAAGCAAAATAAAGTACATGTGAAAAAATAAAAGTTCTGTCTACACTTTATATTCCCTCCAAAAGGGTTGCTAAATTATAGTATCATGACAAACTTGGCTACTGACATCTAGGAAGAACTATAACAACCAAACACATAACAGAAGGGACACTTCTTTGAAATCAAAGATATCATGCAGTTCACAATTTAGAAAATATGGCAATAATGGTGGGATACATAAAGAATGTCTAAACTCAAAATAACAAGGACTAACTAATGCATAAGTAACAGGACCATATACTATCAGGTCCAACTGCTGAACAATGAGTCTTTCTGTGAAAAGTGTCTAAAATAAAAACGAAAGTCCTTTCTATAGCTTTTAACTGTAAAATTTGAAATTTACCTTTTCAGATTTTCTAGTTACGGGAAAAGAAATCCTATAATCTTTCAATTATCCATACACATTAATAAAAATTGATGGTGAAATTAACACTTCAGATATATTTGGCTTTGGGAAGCTTATGGTAACAGTAAAGTTACATTCTTTGTGTCTGTACAAATCTAACACTGAAACCAGTTTGCACTCCCTGTATATAACTCGACAAAGAGGAAAAAAACACTTAGATGGAAACTAGTGTGCAAATAAAAACTTCCAAAAATATGAATTCAGAACTTTAAAAATATCCACAGTACTTGCTTCAAATTCTACTTCTGGAAATACTGAAGTAACCCTTAATAAGGAAAGAATTTTATGCACAAAATGCTTATTTAAACAGGGAGTGGTTAAGTTAAAGTCAATAAATTCACACAATGAAATATTGTAAAGCAACTGAAAATGAAGCCAGAAGATATTCAATGATAAAAGCAAGTATTCATGATATACTGTTAAGTAACAAAGTATGATTTCAATTTTAATTTTAAAAGCTTTTATGCAGGGCTTCCCTGGTGGCGCAGTAGTTAAGAGTCCGCCTGCCGATGCAGGGCACACAGGTTCGTGCCCCGGTCCGGGAAGATCCCACATGTCGCAGGGCGGCTGGGCCCGTGAGCCATGGCCACTGAGCCTGCGCGTCCGGAGCCTGTGCTCCGCGACGGGAGGCCACAACAGTGAGAGGCCCGCGTACCACAAAAAAAAAAAAAAACCTTTTATGCACTCATACGCATAGAAAAGGGTCTGAAAGGCTTATACCAAAACGTTAACATCAGTTATCTTTGGATGTTAGAAGTGCAGTTGGATTCGTTCCATCAAGCCTCTTAGATAGCCTCATCCACCAGAGGGCAGACAGCAGAAGCAAGAAGAACTACAATCCTGCAGCCTGTGGAACAAAAACCACATTCACAGAAAGACAAGATGAAAAGGCAGAGGGCTATGTACCAGATGAAGGAACAAGAAAAAACCCCAGAAAAACAACTAAATGAAGTGGAGATAGGCAACCTTCCAGAAAAAGAATTCAGAATAATGATAGTGAAGATGATCCAGGACCTTGGAAAAAGAATGGAGGCAAAGATTGAGAAGATGCAAGAAATGTTTAACAAAGACCTAGAAGAATTAAAGAACAAACAAACAGAGATGAACAATACAATAACTGAAATGAAAACTAAACTAGAAGGAATCAATAGCAGAATAACTGAGGCAGAAGAACGGATAAGTGAGCTGGAAGACAGAATGGTGGAATTCACTGCTGCAGAACAGACTAAAGAAAAAAGAATGAAAAGAAATGAAGACAGCCTAAGAGACCTCTGGGACAACATTAAACGCAACAACATTCACATTATATGGGTCCCAGAAGGAAGAGAGAGAGAGAAAGGACCAGAGAAAATATTTGAAGAGATTATAGTCGAAAACTGCCCTGACATGGGAAAGGAAATAGCCACCCAGGTCCAGGAAGCATAGCAAGTCCCATCCAGGATAAACCCAAGGAGAAATACGCCGAGACACATAGTAATCAAATTGGCAAAAATTAAAGACAAGAAAAATTATTGAAAGCAGCAAGGGAAAAACGACAAATAACATACAAGGAACTTCCATAAGGTTAACAGCTGATTGCTCAGCAGAAACTCTACAAGCCAGAAGGGAGTGGCATGATATACTTAAAGTGATGAAAGGGAAGAACCTACAAGCAAGATTACTCTACCCAGCAAGGATGTCATTCAGATTCAATGGAGAAATCAAAAGCTTTACAGACAAGCAAAAACTAGGAGAATTCAGCACCACCAAACCAGCTCTACAACAAATGCTAAAGGAACTTCTCTAAGTGGGAAACACAAGAGAAGAAAAGGACCTACAAAAACAAACCCAGAACAATTAAGAAAATGGTCATAGGAACATACATATCGATAATTACCTTAAATGTGAATGGATTAAATGCTCCAACCAAAAGACACAGGCTTGCTGAATGGATACAAAAACAAGACCCATATACATGCTGTCTACAAGAAACCCACTTTAGACCTAGGGACACATACAGACTGAAAGTGAGGGGAAGGAAAAAGATATTCCATGCAAATGGAAATCAAAAGAAAGCTGGAGTAGGTATACTCATATCAGATAAAATAGACTTTAAAATAAAGAATGTTACAAGAAACAAGGAAGGACACTACATAATGATCAGGGGATCAATCCAAGAAGAAGATATAACAATTATAAATATATATGCACGCAACATAGGAGCACCTCAATAGATAGGGCAACTGCTAACAGCTATAAAAGAGGAAATTGACAGTAACACAATAATAGTGGGGGACTTTAACACCTCACTTACACCAATGGACAGATCATCCAAAATGAAAATAAATAAGGAAACAGATGCTTTAAATGACACAGTAGACCAGATAGATTTAATTGATATTTATAGGACATTCCATCCAAAACCAGCAGATTACACTTTCTTCTCAAGTCTGCACAGAACATTATCCAGGATAGATCACATCTTGGGTCACAAATCAAGCCTCAGTAAATTTAAGAAAACTGACATCATATCAGGCATCTTTTCTGACCACAAGGCTATGAGATTAGAAATGAATTACAGGGAAAAAAACGTAAAATACACAAACACATGGAGGCTAAACAATACGTTACTATATAACCAAGAGATCACTGAAGAATCAAAGAGGAAATCAAAAAATACCTAGAGACAAATGACAATGAAAACACAATAATCCAAAACCTATGGGATGCAGCAAAAGCAGTTCTAAGAGGGAAGTTTATAGCTATACAAGCCTACCTCAAGAAACAAGAAAAATCTCAAGTAAACAATCTAAACTTACACCTAAAGGAACTAGAGAAAGAAGAACAAAAAAAAAAAAAAAAAAAAAAAAAGAAGTGCAGTTGTTTTTTTCCTTAATGGTGTGTATAGAGAAGAATTATAAAATGGTGCTTATATAGAACACTTAACAATGAAAAAACCTTGTATAATAATCTTAAATAGAAAAAGAATTGTTTATATAACTACATTTTTCAAAACAATTATAATTAGCTAATAGTTTTACTTACATTTACTTTATGTTTTATCTCTCTATATCTTCGTGCTTTAAAAAAAAAACTTCACCATTAAAAACAGAAAACTCCATCGTTACTTGATAGAAATTCAGTAAATATTTATAGATTAGATGGATGTTTGGATGAATGAGGGTGAAAGTTTGAGCCAGCACTTATCTAAAGATTTGTTTAAAATATATATATTCAGTCAATTCTGATTATTCACAGTAGTTATGTTCTATATAGTCGCTGCAAACACTAAATTAGTGAACAGTGAACCATTGCTCCTAGAGGAAACAAAGGATTAGGTTTCTAGGAGCCTCCAGTCACATTTTCATCAGCGGATCAATATGTCTCCAGTCACATTTCATTGGGTTGGCCAAAAAGTTTGTTCGGGCTTTTCTATCACATCGTATGGAAAAACCCGGACGAATATTTTTGGCAACACTATATTTTATTTTATTTTTTCATGGCCGCACTGTATGGGATGTGAGATCTTACTTCCCTGACCAGGGATCAAACCTGTGCCCCCTGCAGTGGAAGCGCACAGTCTTAACCACTGGACTGCCAGGGAAGTCCCTCCAGTCACATTTTCCTCAACTGATCAATATGTAACTTTGTTTTATGTATGTTTCAACTTAAAGACACCTCATTTAATATACTGTTCATTCAATAACAGTGAAGTCATTGCAAAGAGCACTGTACTCTACTGGTGCTTGAATGAAGCACATCTAACACACATATTTCCTCCATATGGCACATCACAGCTTTGTGCAAAAGGACCCTAGACAGTACCTCAGCATTATGTTCGGGACTCACTTTAAGCAGCAAAATCAAGCACGAAAGCACAAAAATGTGAAAAACAGCACTAACTAGACTGTGAAAAGGACATTTGTTTATAGTATGAGAGCTGAAACAAGAAAACAGAGTGTCACATTGTTAAACTCAGTTGGGAACACCTACATCAGGTGACTCAAAATTTTCCCCACTCTGTGCATGTCTATGAATAATCATAAAAGTGTTGCAAATGTTAATTTGGGGGGTTACAAAATATATTTTATCAAGTATGCAAATTCATAAATATGGAATCCATGAATAATGATCAACTGTGTATATACTTATATAATTTCAGTATTACTTTTATAAACTGGGCTAGAAAATGTGATTTATCACAATCCTATATATTTTTTAGAAAATAAATCTTTTTTAACCAATAAAACAAACACCTATTTACATTTTATAAAATGTAAATAGATAGATATTATATAAAAGATTCTAATTCCAATGCCTATAAGAAATCCAGAACCCAAACTAGAATACGTAGATGGATATAATTATATTAGTAACAACCCCCTATGATATAAATATACATCAAATTTCATCAATTAAGATATGTTCTCAAGAGCACATTACATTTCCAAAAGGCAAGAGGATCATTTAAAACTCTAAAATATAAATACGTATATATTCTTTCAATTGGATAGTCCCAAATACTCAAAACGTCAACCAGAATAACTAAGTACAGTTAAGTATGAACAACTGCTCAGACTATTTTAAAAAATCATTTCAAAAACCAAATCATCTCTAAATGGAGATAAGCTATTACGTGATAGCATACACTTCTTAATTATCTACCTCAGAAGAATACCTAAAAATTATCTAAGGCAACTTAAAAAAAAGAACTCAATAATCACTGACCTGACTTTATCCCTGAACTTCACAATTGGCACTTTTGCTCGAATCAGCTGAGGTCTCTCAATGTAACCAGCTGAAGGATAAAAGATAATATGGATATCTGTAAATGTTTCTCAAATTCATAGTGTTCCAATGCACATTTTTTAAAAGTAATATTTTACTTAGCTAAAACAATTTGAGAAAATATAGTCTTTGAGACAGAAAGCAAAGACAAAAGGACGTTATCAAATTCTTCTAAGTTTGGAACTTCCAGTACCATGTACAGGACTTTATATATTAATACGTTATTTTCAGAAATGTGGTCTAATATTTAATAACATCTATAAAGAATTTCATCAGAGCATTATAAGAGAAGTATCTATGCCAGCAGCAGGGGGATAGCTAAATTCTGGTACAGCACACGGCAAGATATTATGGCAGCCATAGAAATCACATTTACAAAGAATCTTAAATGTGGAAATGTTGGCAACATGATACAGGGGGCAGTGATACATTCAAATAAGTATGATCTGTAAGAGGAAAAACACATATATACATATTTTTTTATTCCACCAAACTTAAAAAAATGTTTTTTTGTGAGTTGAAATACATGTTCATTGTAGAAAATTAGGAAAACACAGAAATGTATATAAAAAAGAAACTGCGAACTTTTCCCAAAAGAGCAATTTCCTAATGTTTCAACTAAAGAAAAACGTAATAACATATTGTAACACTAAAAATTTTCTGTTATAATGCTTCTAACACAAAAATCATAAAATACATCAAGCTTGAAATAGAATTATGTGCAGGAATTCAGTGAAGTTTAATGAAAAATAAGATTAAGAGTTAAAGGTTTTGAGTTCCAAGTACAGGTTCAGACACCAACAAACTATACTCCTCGGGCAAGTTACTAAGCCCACTGATGACCAGTTTCCTTAATTATTAAAAACACTAATTAAAAAGAAAATTTTCATTTGAATTATATGATCTCTTAGCTCCCTTTCACTTTTAATATTTTATGATTTTAATAATAGTTATTAAAAATTCATTTATGGTACAAATTACTCCTTTATTTTACAGATGTGAAATTCAAGTCCACTGAAATAAATCTCTTGATTTGTTTCTTTCCTACGACTGATATGTTATTCAAGGGCAATAACTCGTTAAGTGACTTTGTATTTTCCAGCTCAAAGCCTGACACATAAGGGGTATTTGTTAAATAAACAGACAAACTATCTTTCCAACATCACAGTTAGTGTGACTTCAAATGTCCACAATATTCTGTGTAAGTTTAAATAAATTATTTGAGATGGCTTAACATGAGGATTAAAATCTGCTTCGTCAGCTTATTCAAAGAATAAAATCTTACAATAAAATGGCCTAAGTCAATAATTTTGTTTTCTGTTGGAGTAATATATCTGGGCTTCATGTTCAGTGATAATGTTTTTAAAACAAGTAAAGATATATGTCATTGCAAAATAGATGAAATTCTCTCTTCCTCACATGAATACCTATAAGACTTCACCTGTATACTTCTTTTGGCTTGTCAGATACTCTGCATTACAGCTATTTACATTCATGCTGTAGCTTCCCTAATGGTCTACAACTTTTTGAGAAAGAACTGAAGCTTACATATCTTTGAATTCCCCACTACCTTCAGTGGGACAGCTTACAAGTAAACTCAATAAAGATTTGCTGAATTATACATTTCTGTGTTGAATGGTTTACTCTTCTTTTTAATCAAAAGTTAGAAGGAATTTATTTGGGAAAAAGGATCTACATTATACCTAACCTAACCAGAAAATAAAAAATCCTTACCAGAAAATAAATATAGTGCGAGACATTTTAAATAAATAGTTGTCAAATGACATATGAACGTGAAGCATGTCAGACTTACAAAGTCTAGTACAGAAGTGTTTATGGACTAAGGTGAGGATATGCCGTGCTTCAGTCTTCTGATTTACCTGAAAAAAACACTGAAAAGTTAAAAATAAAGTGTTTTTTCATTATCTTTCTAAACTTAGTGTTTTATTTTCTTAATGTACCTCAACAAAAAGAAAACATAAAGTATACTTTTCATTGGAGTTGTTTTTCAATATACAGTAAATTACATTGTTTAAAAGTCAACCTTTATGCTATCTTTTACATCAATATTTCTAAATCAATTTCTGACTTTAAACTTAAAAGCACAATTTTAAAAGAAATACTGAAACAGCTATATGTCATTTTTTCACTTTAGTATATAAATGTAAAAAAACAATCTTCTCCAAGAAAAATAAACAGAATTTTAACTTTCTGTAACATGTTTTATTTCCCTATCTAGACTGTGAGTTGCTTAAAAATAAGATTCAAATCTATGGTGTTTCAGTATGAGTTGTAACAACATGATTCAGACATGTGAATAAGACTAGAGGATTAGTGTGATGTACCTAAGTATAACCTAATTGTATGGGAGAAAGTTTTAATTAAAACTCTAGTATTCTCCACTATGTTTATTATTTCTGAGGGGTTTTTTTTTTTTCTTTTTCAGTTTTCCTTTATATGATTTCAAAGCCTAGAAAAATATCAAGAGTTTCTTTCCTGGAATAAATCTCTTTCTGATTTGCAGTAACTAGAAGTCAATTTTGTTAGTGGACTAACAGGAATAGTAAAAATATATATTACCATTCAACAGAGGTTTTTGTATTTTTTAAGAGGTGGAATATAAGGCATATTAAAATTATACTGAAATTAACTTAATCTTTGGTGATCCAGAAGAGACTTCAGGGCTTCCCTGGTGGTACAGTGGTTAAGAATCTGCCTGCCAATGCAGGGGACACGGGTTCGAGCCCTGGTCCGGGAAGATCCCACATGCCGCAGAGCAACTAAGCCCGTGCACCACAACTACTGAGCCTGCGCTCTAGAGCCTGAGAGGCACAGCTATTGAGCCCATGTGCCACCAACTACTGAAGCCTGCGTGCCTATAGCCCGTGCTCCACAACAAGAGAAGCCACCACAATGAGAAGCCCGCTCACTGCAACAAAGAGTAGCCGCTGTTCGTGGCAACAAAGACCCAATGCAGCCAAAAATAAATAAATAAATTTATAAAAAAAAAAAAAGAAGAGACTTCATTCAGCATATTAAAGAGGCTGCTCAGGTCAGCTTAATGAACAACAATTATTGTGGAATTAAGGATACACAAGAGTATCAGTTAACAGGGAATTCAAATAAACATAATACTAAATAGCAAAATTTGGTTGCTAAATAAGAAGAAACAAAGTCAAAATATCAGAGACAATTACGTTAAATCACAGTAGTCTTACTTTAAATTTCAGTGAAATCTCTCTTTTTGAATTCCCAAAATAAGTACTCCAAATCCCATAGTACTTTCAAAGGGAAAACAATAAAGATTAAAAATAGAATCACTGAGAATAGAAATGGAAGGAAATATATCAAGATAAAGAAAAACTCTTCCTCTTTGCTGCATCCTGGTAACATACCCAACCTAATAACATTTCAAAATAGAGGCAGAGCTCTTTAAAAACACATAGTGCAACCACCTCACTTTAATAGTTTAGAAATAAATTAATGCTAGAATTTCTGTTACGTTTATTGTGTACATGCCTGGAAAAAAAAAAAGCAGCAGCATTTCCTGGCTTTCCTTGAATTCTTATAAACAGAGAATTCAAAGAAGCAATTAAACAAAACAGGTTTTTTTCCTCAATGACTCTTACATGAAATTTCTTAAATGACTTAACATGAGAAACACACTTGGAATAAATGTTTCATTACTTACTGGTTCCTCTTTAACAACCAGACATAAATCACCATCACTGCTCCGAGTACCAAATCCATTTAAAGAGGACCCAACTAAAAAAAGTCTGCTTTCTAGAGAAACAGAAGAGAATTATAAGGTATTATTTAAAATTTAAAATTGGGATGCATGTACTCAAAGGGCATGCAAAACAAGGAAACATACGTGGAAATATCAGCTGAATTTCTCTCTGCAGCTCTGTTCGACAGAGTTCTTTCTTCTTTAAATCACTTACTTGCTGCTGACATGCTTCAAATAACTCCAGTATCTGCTGACTCAACTTGGATGCACCACAAAAAAAGAAGTAAAAATTTTGTTCAGAAATGTAAAAGTTATTACTGTATTGAGAAATATAAAATTATTGATAGTATTTTTTAAATATATATTATCTCCTTAACACTTTCTAATACAAAACTACCTTTATTTAAGTAACAATAATTACTTAGTAACTGAAATAGTTACCAACTTTTACATAGTAAAGTATCACTGACAAGTCACAGAGAATTCATAATGAGTGTAATTCACAGGTCATCAAACTACAACCTTCAGTTACTGCCTGTTTTTGTATGGGACATGAGCTAAGAATGGTTTTTACATTTTTAAAGGGTTATAAAAACAAACAAAAATATGCAATAGAAACCATATGTGAGTGGCAAAGTCTAAAATATTTACTATCTGGCCTTTTAAAGAAGAAGTTTACGCAACCCCTGGTATTCATACCACAAATACCAAATACAACAGACTTTAGAAGAAAAGTCCCTGGTTGTCTATGCTCATGCAAACCACCCTCTTCCCTATTCTTACAACACCGCCCTGAACCCTGCCTTCTTGTGGCCATCTATGGACAGATCTCCCTGTTTATCTACCTATCTGGTTCACACTTTCCCCTCCAACTGATCTCTTGCCATCACCACAGGTGACACCCTTACCTAAAATGGGCTAAGTATCATAACATACTCCCAGCATCTCTGAACTTCTTTTACTTTAATATTTTTTATCAGTGTTACACTCCCAGAGCCATATCATGGTCTTTACAGTAAAACAGAACTTCTTTACCTCCGAAATTTTAAATTCCAATATACTATCTTGGCTTCAATCTCCTGTCCAATTTTCACTTTCTTACCCTCCTCATACCTTCTCTAGAACCACACAGACCTGGATTCTCTTGAATCCTCCCTTTTCTCCCAACCCAACAGCTCCTGAAATAGCATGATTTCCTTCTCTACGCAGTCTATACCCCACAATGCATCCCTTGAACCACTCATTTTTATCATGCCTTAACAACATTACACCCTTGTCATGCTCTAACAAAATCCTAATTTTAGGTTCACTACAAACAACTACCTTCTCTGCTCTTATATCTGAGTTGCTAACTTAAAAAAAAATCACAAAATTGGCATCTTTCAAATTTATAGTTTAAGAACAAACCTAAGATTGACCCTTAGCATCTCTCAGCAATTACTTCCATGTCTCTGGTTAGATATTGCTTCCTTTTTTCACCATCAGCATTCCAAAATGTTTACACCTTTCCTCAAGTTCCCTACACTTATCTCACTTTCTTTAGCAGATAACTTCACATTAAAGTTTACTAAGAAAACTGAGGATATCAAATGTGACATTCCTCAGCTTCCTAACTACAAACTTGCAAACTACTATCTGTATGAAATCTCATCTCCTTACCTCTCCTGTCAAACTGTCCTCTTCCTCGGTTCAAAGTTAATCCCTCTATCAATACTTCTGTATCCATCCCTTCTGGTAGCCTCTAGGGCACAAATATTCCATCAGTTTTTTGGTCTGTCTTTTGCATTTTCAACCTCTCCCTCTCTAGGCCATTCCCCAAGTCCATGACCAGGCACAAGTCTCACCCATCATTTAAAACAGTTTCTTTTATGATGTTTAGAATACTCATTTTAAGAAGGCAGAGGCAGTCTGGGCAACTTGGCAGAAAGAGACAATTATTTAATATCCCTGAGTAGCCATCACCCCCCCAAAAAGACAAAGCAACTAGGAAAATAAAACAAACAGATCAAACCAAACCAGAACAAAATAAAAATGGCCAACGAATACAGCACAATTGACTATAAATTACTCATGAACCCTAAAATATTGGCAGTTAGGACCCAACACCAATAGCAGCAAGACCCACATGGTATCAGAACATAACAGAAAGAAGACGAAAGGGATCTGGGACAGCCCCAAAGCCAGAACATCCAGAAATCAAACTGCCTAGAGGTACTACTTCCCACCCCCTTCCTTAAATTGGCAGGTCCAACTTGGTGTGGAATAGCAACCAAAACTGGGAGGGAGCTTCACAGGCTATAACTCATAAGTAAATGCAAGAGGATCACACAAAGATCAGAAATCTCTAAACTAAGTGAAACTCCCTTCTAAAACACAGCAACACACCAAGGAGAAATTGCCAGTAAGAGAAATCTAAACTAAGTAGCACAGAGCCATTAGGTGTAAAGGAAAGAAAGTCTAAAACTAGAATGATTCTGACTTCCAGAGGACATCTGACAATGTCTGGAAACAGTTTTGGTTATCATATTTGCGGGAATGGGTACGACAGGGTGGTCACTGGCAAGCAGCAGGTAGAGGCCAGGATGCCACTAAACATCCTACAATGCCCAGGACAATTCCCCACAGCAAAGATTATCTAACCAAAAACGTTAATATTGTAGAAAGTGAAAAACCCAATCTAGATAAAAGCAGGGAAGGAGAAGAGAAAAGGTCTCAGAAAGTGTATTTTTGAATACTACATAGCAACAGAAGAGGATTCCTACAGCCACAAACCTAGCAAAGCTAGCTTATCCAACTCTCCTCATCTAAAAGTAGTATAGGAAAAGTCGCCTCACTTAAACAGAAAGGAACTGGAATCTCAAAAAGAGAGGTGAGAATGGGAGGACAGAAAAATAATATTTGAAGGAATAATGTCTAAAAAGGATTCTAGTCAATTCACATACAAAGTTTTTATTAAAAAAATGAGAAGAGTAACATTCCTACAGATAACGAAGCATACCAGAAAGATATGCCCACAAAACTAATGAACATTTTAATATAATATGTAGAACCAAGGCTTTTTCTCTCATGTTTTAATTTCCTAAAAAGATAACTGACTATAAAGTATACATACCAGCAAAAAATAATTGGGAATTTACATTTTTTAAATTATCAAAAGCAGTTAAAAATATGAAATACTTGGAAATATATTAAACAAAAGATATACAAAACCTGTACACTGAAAATTATAAATATTGATGAGAGAAATTAAACACCTAAATAAATGGAGAGATAGAAGGAAAAAGTTGAAGGATTTACCATACCTAACTTCTAGACTTAACCATACAACTACAGTAATCAAAACAGTATAGCCCTGGGAAAAGGAGACACAAAAAAAATAGCAAAACAGAATACTGAAATATTTATGAATGAAATGATGACACCTGGAATTTGCTTCAAACTAATAAGGGAGGGAGGTATAGACAAAATAAGATTGGTCAAATGTCAGTAATTGTTAAAGCTTGGTGTTACGAGGATTTATAATACTATATTCTATTTCTGTATATATTTGATACTTTCCATAATAAAAAGCTTTACTTTTAAGAAGCTTTTTTAAAAAGGCATCCATCTTTACAAAAAGACTTGAAAAAGGCTTCCAGTTAGAGTGGTTAATATAAAATTTTAAATGGCGCTTGAATAATTAAGTTTTATCCACTCAGAGCAAGGTATTAGTGTTAATTAGTATTAATCCACTTAGTATTTGGCCCTGTAGGCCAAATACTGCCTCTGGCCTGTTCTGTAGGGCCAGCAAACTAAAAATGATCCATACATTTTTAAAGCATTGTTTAAAAAAGAAAGAAAAGAAAAGAAAATGTGACAGGGGGCCATGTAGCTCATATACCTAAAATATTTACTAACTGGCCCTTCATAGAAAAAGTTTTGCCAACCCCATGATCTAGAGAATCCGTTAGGCAGATCAAAACTACTACAAGTCAGAGTAGGTACTCAACATTTGTTGAATAACAAAAAGAAATAAATTTCTTGGGAATTCCCTGGCGGTGCAGTGATTAAGACTTGGCGCTTTCACTGCGGTTGCCCAGGTTCAATCCCTGGTCTGGGAACTAAGATATTGCCACACAGTGTGGCCAAAAAAAAAAAAAAAAAAAAAGCAAGAAAGAAATTTCTTTACAACAATGCCCAAATGAAATGTTATTATACTTAAAAAATTTTTTCGTCTGAATGATCATGTTCATGTAGAAACATTCACATATGAAAAAATGTA
The DNA here is from genome assembly GCF_937001465.1 of Orcinus orca. Taxonomy (NCBI): domain Eukaryota; kingdom Metazoa; phylum Chordata; class Mammalia; order Artiodactyla; family Delphinidae; genus Orcinus; species Orcinus orca. Next base: position 122,377,818 of record NC_064561.1, read on the forward strand.
TGACTAGTTAGAAAATACGAAATTCCATATATTTGCTCCTCTTCTTTTTTCTACATTCATAGAACATTTCTTCTCTCTCAAGTACTACTATAATGGAGACCTAGTAGATTGTTATACAAATGAATTTTCCTCCCTATCCAGCCGCCTTATTGATTATCCTACACCAGACATATAGAGTCCAAATAAGACAAAAACTCAAAAGAAATGCACATATATGCTGAAACAAGACTTCTCTTGCTTAAATTTAGAGAAATATTTCAGAAGATGGCTCAATGGTCTTATAATTCTGGAAAAATAGAGGAATGTATGATATGAAATCTCCTTGGCTGAATATCAAGCATCAAATATTTAGATCATATATGTAATAAGCTGACTATGCATACGGCATTTCAAGACTTTGTTTTTGTTTCATTCGAAAGTAAAGTCTTCCTAATCATTAGTTTAATAAAAAAAACTATTGCAACAAAGTATCTGTAAAATACATTATTCTTAAAGTTGTTTAAATCTCTACAATACTACCAGTTTAGGCTGCCTGCCAAGATCTATTACTTTAATTTAAAATTAATTATAGAAGATATCTATTTCTCACTGTATATAAAAATTATATCTTCTCAAAATTGTATAAAAAATAAGATTTACATAATAGTTTAAAATATTTAAATTAATATTTGTTCCAAATATCAATGTTCCTTTTTCCTAAAAAATATTATAACCTGTCCTCAAACTCAGGCTCAAACCAAATTACCAATAAAGTTATCATTGTCTGAGATCAACACAAGATCAACAACAACTTAAAGACAAGTTAAGTATGGATTTAGATTCAGAAAAGTTTTTAAATGTGTCAGTAAAGAAAGCTTAAGGTATAACTTTTGCAGGGTATTCTCAGTAGATTCTCCATTTGTCCCTGTTAGCTGGGTCCCCATGTAAAAGAAAGTGAAAAAAACCTTTCAGCTGGGAGTATCAAGACCTGATCACTTACTATAATACATGAAAATTGGTAACAGGGTTTGGGCTAAATATAAGTGCTATCTAGGGCTTCCCTGGTGGCGCAGTGGTTGAGAGTCCGCCTGCCGATGCAGGGGACACGGGTTCGTGCCCCGCTCCGGGAAGATCCCACGTGCCGCGGAGCGGCTGGGCTCGTGAGCCATGGCCGCTGAGCCTGCGCGTCCGGAGCCTGTGCTCCGCAATGGGGGAGGCCACAACAGTGAGAGGCCCACGTACCGCAAAAAAAAAAAAAAAAAAAAAAAATAAGTGCTATCTACAAACAACAAACACAAATTAGCAATGAGCTTTCAAGACAGGAGAAATAAAATTAAATACCGTACAGAAAATAGGTCATTAGTTCACAAACACTTCAACAAAAACTAGCAATTCCTCAGGGTCTCTCATTGCCACAATCTTTGTTACACATGTAACTGTAGAAAAAGCTAGTACCAATTACTGAGTAAAATAAAGCTAGTTATGAAATAAAAGTTTAAATTCATTCTTGATACTGAATTCCCTTTCTCTTCAAATTAAATAAAATAGAATCAGGAAAATGTCATGCTGAAAACAACCCACTCTTTATTAATATGTTAAATTACTATGGTTTTTTTTGTGTGTGGCCACAATGTAGAGCCTTCATTGGCTTACAAGATAATAAGCCAATTAAGATAAGCTTTCATTGGCTTACCTTAATCAAGATAAATTAATCTCTTGATTAATTTATCAACTGGTACACTGATTAGGCAGTTTGAATTACTGATTTTTTTCCCTGAACCCTGACTGCTTTTAGGCACATACTATTATCTGAACTTAGCCAAGAAAGAACTGCCTAATAAAAGGAGGATGGAAAAAAAACAAACAAAACAAGCTTTCATTTGAGGATCTCTTGTGCTGAGTCCTGGTCTAGATTTTCTACATGAATTTACATCTCAGTGGCTTTAAAACATTTTTGACAGACACATACATTATAAAGATAGAGCCCCAAGAATAAATTTAACCAAGGAGGTAAAAGATCTGTACACTGAAAACTATAAAACACTGGTGAGAGAAATTAAAGACTACAAATAAATGAAAAGATATCCCATTCATGGATCCGAAGAATCAAAATTGTTGAAATGTTCACAGTACCCAAAGCTATCTACAGATTCAATGCAATGCCTATCAAAATTCCAGTGGCATTTCAAACAAAATAGAAAAAGCAATCCTAAAATTCACATGGAACCACCAATGACCCAGAATAGCTACAGCAGTTTTAAGCAAGAAGAACAAAGCTGGACGCATGACACTTTCTGATTTCAAATTCTATTACAAAGCTATAGTAATCAAAACAGTATAGTACTGGCATAAAAATGGACACACAGACCAATGAACATAATAGAGAGCCCAGGAAAAAACCCATGCACATATGGTTAACTAAAAGGTGTCAAGACTATACAATAGAAAAAGCACAGTCTTCAACAGTGTTGGGAAACCTGGATATCCCCATGCAAAAGAATGAAAATGGGCCCTTACCTTACACCATACACAAAAATCAACTCAAAATGGATTAAAGATTTAATTGTAAGACCTGAAACTGTAAAACTCATATAAGAAAACATAAGGGGAAAGCTCCATGACCTTGGTCTTGACAATGATTTTTCAGATTTGACACCAAAAGCATAGGCAACAAAAGCGAAAATCAACAAGCAGAGCTACATCAAATAAAAGTTTCTGTACAGCAAAAAAAATCAACAATATGAAAAAGCAGCATAAAGAATGGGAGAAAATATTTGCAAACCATATATCTGAGAAGGGGTTAATATCCAAAATACATAAGAAACTCATACAACTCAGTAGCAAAAATACAAATGACCCAATTTAAAAATGGACAAAGGACCTAAAGAGACATTTTTCCAAAGAAGACATACAAATGGCCAACAGGTACATGAAAAGATGTTCAGTATTACTTAGCATCAGGAAAATGAAAATCAAAACCACAATGAGGCGCTTCCCTGGTGGCGGTGTAGTTGAGAATCTGCCTGCCAATGCAAGGGACACGGGTTCGAGCCCTGGTCTCGGAAGATCCCACGTGCCGTGGCACAACTAGGCCTGTGAGCCACAACTACTGAGCCTGCACGTCTGGAGCCTGTGCTCCGCAACAACAGAGGCCACGATAGTGAGAGGCCCGCGCACCGCGATGAAGAGCGGCCCCCGCTTGCCACAACTAGAGAAAGCCCTCACACAGAAACGAAGACCCAACAAGCCAAAAATAAATTAATTAATTAATAAATTTAAAAAAAAACCACAATGAGATATCGCCTCACACTTGTTAAGATGGCTATTACCAAAAAGTCAAAAGATAAGTGTTGGTGAGGATGTGGAGAAAAGGGAACCCTTACATAGTATTCATAGGAAGTACAACCATACTGGAAAACAGCAAGGAGATTCCTCAAAAAATTAAAAATAGAACTACCATATGTTCTAGCTATCCCACTTCTGGGTATATATCTAAAGGAAAAAAGTCTCTATCTCAACAAGGAATCTGCACTCCCATGTTCATTGCAGCATTATTCACAGTAGCCAAGATATGGAGAAAACCTAAGTGTGTCCACTGATGGATGAATGGATAAAGAAAATTGTTTGTGTGTGTGTGTGTGTGTGCGTGTATACATACACAATGGAATATTATTCGGCCTTAAAAAGGAAGGAAATTCTGCTATTTGCAACATGGATGAACCTGGAAGACATTATGCTAAATGAAATAAGCTAGACACAGAAAGACAAATACTGCATGACCTCACTTACATGTGGACTCTAAAAAAGTCAAATTCACAGTAGCAGAGAGTGGAATGGCAGTTATTAGGGGCTGAGGAGTAGGATGAGGAAAATGGGGAAATACTGCTCAAAGGACACAAACTTACAGTTATAAGATGAATAACTTCTGGAGACATAATGTACAATTACAGTGAATACGTTCAGTTAATAATGTATTGTACACTTGAAATTTGCTGAGAGTAGATTTCAAGTGTTCTCATCACAAAAAAATATAACTGTGAGGTGATGAATATCACCTTAATTATCTTGATTATGGTAATCATTTCACAACATATACATACATCAAAACATCATGTATACTTTAAATATATACAATTTTTATTTGTTACTCATATCTCAGTTAAGCTGGAAAAAAACTGATAGGAGATATGGGCATATACATTTGTTCTGTTTCTAAATAAGGTGGAATATTGAAAATTTTAAAGATAGAGCCTCTGAAAAATCTGCAAGATAACTGTCCCCAAATTGTTCCTCCTAGGGTGTCAAAAGGTTCCATAAAATTTGCTCCTTTCCAAAACTGAACATTACACAAGAAATCTTGAACAATTCATTCATAATCATCTTTTTACTTTATACTCAGTACCAAGAAAACCTCAACCTATCCTCATCTCAACTCAAAATTCAAAATCAATTACTTCAATTCACTTAATACCTTCAAACTACCCAGAATTTTCAAAAATCAGTTATTATAGATGGAATTCAGGAGTTCAGATAATTGATTCCTCTACAAGCCTCTTTTTTGTTCAGGCAACCATATCTTCACCTAAAAACTAGAATGAAATAAAAGTTAAAATCCAGAAAAGTACCTCAGATTTTTTTACTGAGAAGAGTTCTGTTTGCTAATACAGCAACTTGAAAAACAGAGAAAAGACTTTAAAATGGAGGAAAAATTTAAACTCAGAACGTACTCATTTTCAAAAATTTAATTTTTTAGGTTTAATTCTCTAACTAATTAAAACTTCTACTAACAAAATATTTCCCTGGAACTTACTAAAGCAGCTGACTGATTTATTATTATTAATAGTAAATTCATTATTACCAATGTTAAGTGAGCTCTTTACACTACCCAGCAAATACTGTTTCAAACCTTCTCCACTATTCTTAAACCTCAGACATCCCATTTCATCTTCTCTACTCTCAACAGATAACCTTGCATAGTAATTCAGAGAGAAAACATGAAGAAGCCACTCAACTATGGAAACTCCGTTAACTTCTCCATACCATATGTACAAATCTACCTATCTTCCTTTTACCTACACCTATCCTCTCCTCCTATATCCTCCAGTTCCAAAAAGCTTTTCTCTTACCTAAAGCCAATCACTCCACCTATAGGCAGGACCCATGCCCTTTCCACCTTCTAAGGAATCTTTCCCATAAACATTTATATGTGCTTAAAGTTTCTTCCACCTCAAAAACAAAACAAAAAAACTCCTTTGTTCCAACTTCCCATCTTTGGCTCCTCCTCTACACAGCCAAACTTCCCAAAACAATTGTAAATAAGCTTAGTTTCTGTATCTGTTTTCCTACCCTTTCCTCAACCTATTTCAATCAGTCTTGGATCCAGGCTCACCACTCTCCCTAGACAATCATACCCATCCTCTTGGCTTCAATTATCATCTACATGCCAATGATCACCAAATGTACACTTCTGGTCAATACCTTTCCTCTTAATTCCAGATCTATATGTATTAAACTATCAACTCTAAATATCTAATTTGATGTTTCAAATGCACATTTAAGACAACATGTCCACAGAACTCATGACATCCCTGCTCACCCTTCAATTCCTATTAAATACACATACTCCTAAAGCTTGCTCCTCTTGCATTTTGTTCTGTCTCAGTGAATGGTACCACCATGCATCCAGTTATAGAAGCCAGAAATCTGGGAGTAATCTTCAATATTTTCTTCTCTACCTAAACCAGCGGTTCTCAACTAGAGGCAATTCTGCCCCCCAGGGGACATCTGGCAGTATCTATAGATATTTTTAGTTGTCATAACTGGCGATAAGTGGCATCTAGTGAATTGAAGCCAGGAATGTGGCTAAACATCCCATGATGCAGATGCTTAGATGACCTAATCTCTAATCCATCATCAAATCCTATCAATTTCACTTCCCCCAACAAAGCTTAAATCCAGTTTTTCTTCATCTTAACTACCAGCACTTCCTAATTCAAGGCACCATTACCTTTCACAACCATAAATTCCCTACATACCCACTTGTTCAACTGCTTAAAATGAAGTCAGAATAATTTTAACTCATCTCTTTCCTGCTTAAAAAACTCCTAAACCAATCAAACTCTAGCCACTTTGGCCTCCTTTCAGTTCTTTGCATACTCCATGCTCCCTTCTACAATTTTTCGGACCCTCAAATACACTGTTCCCTCTCTCTAAAGCATTCTCTCCACCCCCACTACTCTTTCACTGGTTAACTCCTACTCACCCGTCAGATCTCAGCTCAAACATTACCTCCTCTAGACCATCACTGAAATTTCAAATAAATTCTCTTACCACTCTGCAATTTTCCTTTATAGCACTTATATATAAATAAAACTGTGATTTGCATGATTATTTTTTAATGGCTCTCCCTCTCACTATACTGTATGTACATGTTAAAGAGACCATGTAAGTTTACCAAAATGTTTTGGCACAATGTTGTAGCATATAGCTGTCACTCACAAATATTTGCTGGATACTAAAAAAATACAGAATCTAATCTACTTCAGGAGTTTCAATTGTCACTTCTATTTCAGGTGACTTCAGGATTCATATCTCTGGCCCCAGCCTTGCTTCTGAAATATATATGGCCAGTTCAGCTACAACATGTTTTTCTACAATACTGATTAGCTTACAGATGATTGGTAAATAAGGGAACAGTATCAATTTAATGTATTAATTGGGTTGACTTGTATGTGGAGCTGAAATTGTGGAATTATAACCTTACAAGAAAAAAAAAAAAAGCCCTCAGCTTGGCTGCTCACAGGCAGGAGTCCTTATAGATCTAAGACAACTAAAAATAAGCATCCATATCCAGGGTTCCCACTTGACAGGCAAACCCCCAGACTCACAGCTCTCTGCTGGTGTATTTCCTTCTGAGTCTATCTTAACAGCAGACTCACTGACTCAGAGCGCCACTTTTAACTGCCTTGTCTCAGTGCCCTCCACAAGCCAGCACATCTCAACTCTGTAATGTGTATTTTTAATATCCCATGCAGCAGCATCCAACCATGCTAAGCCACCTACCTGGTCTGTCCAAGTCATTTCCTAAGGTATCAATTATTATTCTTGATAGCGTTCTGGTTACAAAACTGTTTAGGTTTTGAGTAGTGTCCTCCAGCCCTATTTTCCCATAGCCCTATATTCTTAGTGTGCAATCTGCAGAACATGAGGTCTTTCAAGAGCACAAACGTTACAGCAGATTTCCCCATAGTTCAAAAAAACTCTTGACTACTTCCTCAGTCAGCTTATACACCCAAAATCTGAGTTCCTTATCTTTGTTAACAGTCCAGAATCAAATCATTAAAGTTACTGATATCTCTCTCTCTCTCCCTCTCTCCCCTATATTCAATCATTCCACACATCTATCAATTTTCCGTATGCATGGTCTCTCACATCTTTTCCACAATCATCCACTGTAACTGAAAGCTTCAGCACCTCTCATCTGAAAGAATTTGATAATTAATAGCCTTCAAGGTAATCATCCAACTTCCAGGCTCTCCTATTCCAAACCAAACTCCACTATACTCTAAGAACTATCTTCCCAAAAATGCAAATCTAATTGGGATAGTCCTCTACTCAAAAACCTTCAATGGCATTCTACTGTGCATTCAAAGCCTCAAACTACTGCTCCACTTTTATTTCTCACTGAACCTCCCACTCATTTTACAATCCAGCAGAGATAGAGGTAAACCATACAAACTACTGAGCTCACTGCTGGCAAAGAAAGACACTCAGTAAACAGTAACTATTACTGCCACAGATTACCAGCTATTATAGTCAGTTCTAAGAACGTCATCTCCCTACTCTTGATTTTAAGCATCTTAAGTTCCTCCTGTTTATATTATTAGAGATGAGAGTCAAATCTTGGTTCTGTCACTTACTAGCTGTGACCTTGAGCAAGTTATTTAGCTTTCTGAGTCTCAGTAAAATTAGGATAATATCCATGTCATGGGGTTGTTGAAAAGACTAAATAATATAGCATATGTAGAATGCCTAGAAGAGAAGAGACATCAATAAATGTTAGTTTTCTTAAAAAGTGTTCACTTAAAGAATGGACACAGAACTAACTACTTGCCTTCTTTCTCCCACAACTAGGCAAGTACAGAGTAGCACTCAAAGAAATTGGTTTAACAACAGAATATTATCTTTATCCCTTGAGATAAGTGCTTATGCCAAAAACATAAGATTTAGGACAATCTTTTTCTGTGCTACCAAGCAAAGAAAAAGTTACTGATATGGAACCATACTTTACTAGATGATTTATACTGACTAATGTGAATCATGTTATTACATTTACTGAGACTCAGTATATCCCTGATCCATATGCAGAACTAGTAGTTATTTAGTTAGTTCTAAGAATTAACTATTACAAACATACAAATAAATAAATGCAAAAATAGAGAACTTCAATACTCATGCATAATATATTCCATAAAAAATGGGCCTACCTGCATGTATATATCAAAAACCCACACGTAGTAAAAGGTGGTTATATCGTCATTCAAAGAATTGGTCTCATGTGATTTATACCACAGGCTTTCACAATATAGTATTACATGAGTTTCTTTAAAATGAGAAAGCAAAGAAAGGACAAACAGTTGAGGGGGGGTGGGGGGGTACCAAAACATCCCAAGTTAATCACTCTGCTTTTTCCTTCCTCCCACTGGTATTGGCTAAATGCTTTTCCTACTTCACAGTAAGAAAAGAATGACAGCCTTTTTCTTAAACAGTGCTGGGACAATTGGACCAAGAGCAAAAAATTAAGTTAGATCCCCTACTTCACATCATATATAAAGATTAACTCAAAATGGATCGAAGACCTAAATCTAAGAACACTATAAAACTCTTAGAATAACATGGAGGCATTAATTTTTGTGACCCTGGATTAGGCAATGGTTTCTTAGATATGCCACCAGAAGCTCAAGCAACCAAAGAAAAACAAATTGGACTTCGTCAAAATGAAAAAAGCTTTTGCGCTTCAAAGGAGACCATCAAGAAAGTAAAAAGAGACACCACAGAATGGAAGAATATATTTGCAAATCATCTATCTGATAAAAGTCTAGTATTCAGAACATATAAACAACTCTTACAACTCAACAAGAATAACAAAAACAATTTAAAAATGGACAAAGGATCTGAATAGACAATTCTCCAAAGAAGATACACATTCCAACACACAAATGAAAAGATGATCAACATCATTAGTCATTAGGGAAATGCAAACCAAAATCAAAATGAGATACCATTTCGCACCCACTAGGTTATAACCCACCTGGTTATAATCAAGAAGACAAACAATAAAAAGTGTTGGCAAAGATGTGAAGAAACTGGAACACTCACACACTGCTGGTAGAAATGTAAAATGGTGCAGCCACTTTAGAAAATATGTTGGCAATTCCTCAAAAAGTTATACACAGAGCTACTGCATAACTCTGCAATTTCACCCCTAGGTATAGACCCAAGAGAAATGAAAACATGTCCACACAAAAACTTGTACACAGATATAGCAGAATAGTCAAAAAGTGGAAACAGCCCAAAAATCCATCAACTGAGGCATGCACAAATAAAATATGGTTTATCTATACAATGGAATATTACTCAGCTATAAAAAGGAATAAAGAACTGAGAAATGCTACGACATGGATGAATCTTGAAAACATGTTAAGTGAAAGAATCAAGACCACATATTGTATGACTCCATTTATATGAAATGTTCAAAACAGACAAATCCATACTGATAAAAAATCGATTAGTGGTTGCCAGAGGCTGGGGGAGAGGGGCAGAGATGAGAAAGGAACTGCTACTGGGTACAAGGTGTCTTTTGGGGGTGATAAAAGGTACTGGAATTAGACAGTGGTAATGGTTGCACAACCTTGTGAATATAATAAAAACCACTGAATCATGCACTTTAAAAGAGTAAATTTTACGTGGACTTACTTCCCTGGTGGCACAGTGGTTAAGAATCCTCCTGCCAATGCAGGGGACATGGGTTCAAGCCCTGGTCTGGGAAGATCCCACATGCCACGGAGCAACTAAGCCCATGTGCCACAACTACTGAAGCCTGCGCGCCTAGAGCCCGTGCTCCACAACAAGAGAAGCCACTGCAATGAGAAGTCCACACACCACAATGAAGAGTAGCCCCCACTTGCCCAACTAGAGAAAGCCCGTGTGCAGCAACGAAGACCCAACGCAGCCAAAAAAAAAAAAAGAATTTTATGATACAATTACATCTCAATTAAAGAAAAAAAGGAATGATAGGAGAATAAAAAGCAGCACAACTAAGGAATGCAGCAAGTGTTCCTTTTTAACCCAACATTTTCTGTACACTTACTATGTTCCAGACCTACGCTGGTTGCTAGGAACCCAAAATAAAGTCACTACACTCTTTTCAGGCTCCTTCTCCTTAGCCTACAAATGTCATATTTCTCCAGAGTAGTGCAGCTTTGAAAATGCAAAAACAACAAATATAAGCCACAGACAATTCAAGAGAATGCAGATATTTACATTATAAACTCTTCTAAATTACCCAGAATTTTTTTTTTAGGTTTCACTAAATATGGGGAGAGAGAAGAGATATGCTTCTAATACTGGTATTAAATAACTCATTGTTCCCCAATGCTGATAATGTCGTTTCCCAAGAATTATTATTTTAAGAGCTTCATTTCATTTATTCGAAATTTTTTTTACAAATAATGTTTTTGATAAATCTTTCCTGATCATATCCCTTTGGAAGTATTACTTTCTCACTGACTCCTGGGTTCTCTATTTTTGACATTAAAAACCTCATGATAAAAACAAATATCCCAAAAGATGCTTTTTAATACTTTACTACAATATCCATATGAAAGCTTGTTTTTCTGTAATAAGAATAGGTAACAACAGAATTCTCTAAACTAAGAAATCAAACGTTTTAGGCTCTAATCCCAGATTTTTATGAATCACAGAAAATCTGATATACTGATATGAAAGCTGCATTTCCACAGAAGAACAGCTCACAAAAATCAAAGAATCAAATTTAGACAGAAAGCTCTGAATAGTACTTTAAATAGTGCAAAAAAGGGCATGTTCTACTTAATCCAAGACATTAGATATTTCTGATACTTTCAATACACTATTTATATTAACTTCCCAAAAGATAAAACTAAAATCTACATTAAAATTACCTTATCTTTGGCCTCAGGCAGTGTGATTTCTCTAGGTTCTAAAAATGGTATTTCTCGAAAAGGCGGAACACCTCTGACTATATCTGGTACATAGTGTGTATGAAACAATGGCGGCATTGAGTATCTTCTTTCACCTGATAAAGGCACTATGTGGTTAACTATAGTTGGCTCTTGGTGAGGTGAATGGAAACGCTGTCGTTTACCATCAAGAGGAAGATTCTTTTCATCGTTTAATCTCCTGAAAACAAACAATATACCTTAGTGATTAAAGATATAATTTTCTGATGACAAATAGAAAACACTAAAAATATATAAATAGATGACAATATTGACTTTTTCAGCGAGGCCACATTAGCTCTAAATGAATCTTAAAATATTCATTTTCGGCATAAGAGATGCCTTAGAGAACGCTTTAGGAAAAATGTGTAATAATGATGCATATTTTTTAAAAAAACAAACCACATATATACATTAGGGTTGGTCTCCTGCATTTGAACTACCACAATACTTCTTATCAGCAGCAAAAAGTTGGCAGAAGACTTTCTATTTATAGAATCACTAACAATAAAAGATCCAAACTCTAACATAGGGAGGAAGAGATTAACTGAACTGAGTGCTATATATAAAAAAGGGCTCTTTGAGACCACCTATGTTCTGGTTTATCAGTAGGAAAGACCAAATTAAGAGACAGTTACTTTTTAAAAAAGCTTTATATAAAGACGTTGGACAACTAAAGAAATCTGAAAATGAACTGCATTTCAGATAACAGTATTGTACTAATGTTAAACTTCTTGGGCATGATCAATATATTTTTGGTTATACAAGAGAATATCCTCGTTCTTAGGAGGAATGCACTGATGTGTTGCGGGGTAAAGTGCAACGATGTCAACAACCTTCTTTCATGTCACTCAGAAAAAAGTAGGGATAGGGAAGGAAAAAGGCAGAATAGAACAAATCTCGCAGAACCGATCAATCTAGGAAAACCACATACAGGTGTTCATTGTACTATTCAAATTTTTCTGGAGGCTTAAAAATATTCAAAACAAAAAGGGAAAAATAATTTAAAAGTAATTATTTGTGGGAAAAGAAAGGTATTTACTTTCTTAAGTTGTTTATACCATAGGAAATTATCCAATTCCTTTTGAACTCTAAAATTTTATGAGTCATAGCCACCTGAAGGTTTTTATTTTAATACTCTTGGGATTATGTCAATTACTCTCTCCTTGACAGACCCACAAAATAACTGGTACTCCTACCCACAGGTAAAGATGCTAAAAACATAAGTGTATATTTAATTTTTTTTTTATTTTTTAATAATTTATTTATTCATTTAATTTTGGCTGTGTTGAGTCTTTGTTGCTGCGTGCGGGCTTTCTCTAATTGCGGTGAGCGGGGTCTTCATTGTGGTGCGCAGGCTTCTCATTGTGGTAGCTTCTCTTGTTGCACAGCACGGGCTCTAGGCGCGTGGGTTTCAGTAGTTGTGGCACGTGAGCTCAGTAGTTGTGGCTCACGGGCTCTAGAGCGCAGGCTCAGTAGTTGTGGTGCACAGGTTTAGTTGCTCCACAGCATGTGGGATCTTCCCCGACCAGGGCTCGAACCCATGTCCCCTACATTGGCAGGCGAATTCTTAACCACTGAGCCACGAGAGAAGCCCCTTTAACATTTTTTAAACATAAAATTTAGAGCTTTATATGCTGAATACCTTCTATTGAGAATGTCAATTTTAGTTTTAAAATTACATATGTATAATTATGAACTAGTGGAATTTATTTTCATTCATGATTCACAAATGGGCTATCAAGGCAATTTCTAAAAAATGAAAATTTGAATAAAGTCAATAATTTAAGCATCATTATATAGTTTTCCACAATGGCAGCTTTGAAGAACAATTCACAGTGCTTCTAAGTATGGGATGTAGAGCCAAACCACCTGGTTTCAAATCCCAGTTATGCTACTCCTACCTGAATAACCAGATCATTACTTCTGTGTGCTTCAGCTTTCTCCTCAAAAGAAGAGGCGTAACAGTACTTACCTCATAAAGTGTTGTGAAACTTAGTCAAACCATTATCTGCAAAGTCCTTAGAGCAATGCCTACTACACATAGTGAGTGATCAATAATTCTTAGCTACTGTTATTTGTAGTTGGACATAAAAGTTACGGAATGTTTATAGACTATAAATAGTAATATCTTGCAAATATTGCCAAATATTATTTTAATAATCACCCCTAAAGTTCTATCATAATTACCCCATGATACATCAATTTCTTTTAATCAAATTGGTTAAAATGAATTGATTCCTGACTTCTCTATAGAAAGCTTTATGTCATGTAGAAATTTTCACTATAATAACGTTTATCGTGGAAACTTACCTGTGTAAGACAAATCAAATAGTAAACTTTACTAGAAAGAAGGTGTTATAGGCTGAATTATGTCCTCTCAAAATTCATATGTTTAAGTCTTAACCCCTAGTACTTCAAAATGTGACTGTATTTGGACACAGGTCCTTTAAAGAAATAACTGAGTTAAAATGGGGTCACTAGAGTGAGCCCTAATCCAATATAACTAGTGTCCTCAGAAGAACAGATTAGGACACCAAAAACACAGACAGAGGGATGACCATCTGAGGACAGAGAAAGAAGGCAGCCATCTATAAGCTAAAGAGGGAGGCCTCAGAGGAAACCAAACCTGCCAACACCTTGATCTTGGACTTCTAGCCCCCAGAATTTTGAGAAAATTAATTTCTGTTGTTTAAGCCACCAAGTCTATTGTACTTTGTTATGGCGGCCCTAATAAACAGATACAGAAACCCATCTTATTTAGTTAAAAATCTCAATTAAAAGTAGTTATCTGAAGACAGTTATCCCTAAAATTTTTTAAATACTTTGAAGTTTTAAAATTCTGTTACAGGACTGATCTCACACAGGTCCCAGAAAACAAAATGTAGGGCATAGTGTCCATTCAACTTAATACAAGATACAGTGTTAAACAGTTCCCCAAAATGCAATTTTTTCTTTTAAAATAAGTAAGAAATACTTACTTCCTTCCTCGAAATAATGGGGAAGTTGAGGTCTGTACTGGACTGACATTTCCATATGTCAACTGCTGTAATGATACAGCTCTAGACAAGCTACCAAAGACAAAGAAAGAACAGTAGTAGTATACATTTTTTCCTTAAAAACAAAAAACTAATTTCAGAAAAACTAAACAGTTCACTGATCACAAGAAAACAAGACATGATGACATTTTCTCTAGCTCCAAATGTTTCATATAAAAAGGATTTGTGTCAAGTAGAAAATGAAACTTACAAATGACATGGGCCAAAATAACACCGTACTTACTCTGTATTCTGAAAGTTGAACTGTGCATCTATAAGCTGCTGGTGTGAATAAAGACTTGGTGACAGGGTGAAGAAGTTATTATGTTGTTGATGGTTTGGAGTGAAAGGCGGGCGACCCAAAATTGAGTTTGGGAACATGCTCTTGCTCACTAAGAGTAAACATGTATTCTTCTACCTACAATAGTTTTAAAGATAATTTATTATAGCTTAAAGACATTGAACTCTTTGATAACTAGCATCTGCTAATTAATAAACAATTAGTTACCAAGTTACGAATTTCATTTGCAAAGTTATTTTTTTAAAGTTCAAACAGATCTCTTAAGTCACACCATAAGTAACAAAAAAACTTACTAATAATAAATTTTAAATCTAGATTAACCACATTATTCAAATGATAGTAAAATCTGTGCATTTCTAATTTTGTGATGAATTTTCCCTAATAAATTTATCCTAATATCAACAAATCTTTTAGAATCAAGTTAACACCACTATACTCTGATAATAAAAAGAAACCACCCAAGTGAGACATTTAATGAAATCCTACAATTTCTTACATTTATTCCCAATCTAATTTATTCAAAGGTATAAGCTGTCATATGACAACCTGATTCCCAGGATTTAGATCGTACAGATCTGATCAAACAAGGGATGGAATTTGTATCACCTAATAACTATTTATAAAATGCTGAGATTCCCCTCAAAGTCTAAACAACTTATAAAAAGAACTTCCAATAAAAGACAGTTTGCTCCACACAAATGGGGAAAACCTAGGTACAAAGCAATCAGAATCGTTCACTACCCCAAGCAGAAGACTAGATATTTATTATTCGCAATGACTGACCCCAAGAGGCTATAGACTTACAAAGAGTAGGGTAAGAAAACAAACTGAAAACAAGTATTAAGTCTACAAAGTAAAAATAGGATCCCCAGCCTGCATTCCCAATTCAGGCAATTAGAAAACTTATCTATGGAATAATGGAACAAGAAACCATATAATACAGTAACCAAAGAACCTGTAACATAGGAACAGTCGCTCACCAAGAAAAAGTTAAGCTCACTCGCAACCTACAATGAAGCCTACTATTGAACTGCCTACTCATGCACATAAGCTTCCAATTTAGATTTCTAGTTAGAAAACAGACATCCATGGATCATCAAAAGTTACAAAAAAAAAAAAAAGGCCTAGGAATAAACAGAAACAATACCTGCAACAAATGAAAAATGAGGGAAAAAAAACCTCCATAATTAATGAAATAACATTGAATATGTAAATAAGAATGTGTTTTTTAAAAAGCAGAAAGGGCTCTTGGAAAATTAAAAGCAGAAATATCCAGCAGAAAGCTAAAAATAACATTGAGGAATGAACAAAAAGGAAAAATTGGTGAGGGCAGACAGGAGGCAGGACAGTAAGAGAAAAAAATATAATAAAACCAAACTATGTGGTCCAACATCCAATACAACAGAAGTTCCAGGAAGAACAGAGAAAACACAGAAAAGGAAATTACCAAGTAAATAAAACAAGAAAATGTCCAAGACTGAAGAACACCAAGCCTTAGATTGAAAGGACTCAATGAGTATAAAGCACAACTGAATATATATATATACATACACACACACACACACACATATAAAGGTATATTACAGTGACATTTCAGAATATCAGGTAAAAGAAGCTTATAAATATTACAGAGAAAGAAAATGTTATAAACAAAGGGATGGTATGGATAAACAACAAGGTCCTACCATATAGCACGGAGAACTATATTCAATATCCCGAGATAAACCATAATGGAAAAGAATATAAAAAAGAATGTATAATTGTATCACTTTGCTATACAGCAGAAATTAACACAACACTGTAAATCAACTACACTTCAATTAAAAAAAAAAAACACCAAGGGATGGTAATCAAAATGGCTTTGGCCCTCTCAGTAGCAACAGTGGAAACAAAACAAGGAAGTGAATGCCTTCAAGGCTCCGAAGGAAATGCTTTCAAGCTATAATTTTATACCCAGCTATACTATCAGTGCAAAAGGAAAATAAAAACATTTTTAGACATGTAAAGTATCAAAAAAAGAAAAATGAAAAGAAAATCTGGGATCTAGGAAAAGGGAGCTCTGACACAGGGCAGAGACAAATTCCCCAGGATGATGGTGAAGGGAAGCTAAACAGCTTAAGTTAGAACACATAGAGGTCTTCAAGAAGATATCCAAAGAGGAAAAAGATTAACTGGTAGATTACCTTATATATTTGACCACAGAGAGGAGTTCGGCTAACAGAGCAGAAATTATAGGAACAGAAATGCAGCAAGTTAATAATAAATTACTAAACTACAGACAAAACACACTCAAAAGGTCATATAAAAAAGGAAATATAATCAGTCACCTACTTGGTTCTTACAATAACAAGAACATTGAACATACTGATTTAAACAGAAATTGTAATATATTTATTATATATTTACTACACTGTATTTATTTACAGATTACATATGCTACATAAAATATACTATATGCTACATATATTTACATGTTTATACACACATAAATCTCACAATTTATGATGAGAGAGGGTACATAAAAGTGGTAAATCCTCATTTTCAGTAGATCAGTAGATGTCAATCCAAAAACCAAGCTGTATAAAAATTTCTACGTTGTTTTTTTTTTTTTTTAGAACAACAGAGGAAAATAACATATAAGCTGCTAAAAGAAATGGTAATTGCCTCTGGGACTAAGACAAGATGGCTGGAAAAATTAGAATAGGAGACAACAAGAGAGAAAAGAGAAAGATCTGGGAAGAGACAAATAAGTCACTCACAGAAACTTTATTCCTTTTCAATTCTGTAAGATTAAAATTTCCTAGACTGGCCAAAGAGTGAGATTCACCAGTCCAAGGTTCATAACAGATTATGGACAATAGTCTTGGGCCACCATCAGATCCCATCCCAAGTGCCTGACTCTAATTTGGACCAGAGACAAGGTGTTACCTCCAGAAAACAAGAGTTTGTCAGCTTTCTTCAGCAGGCCTTTATCCCTTGTTATAGGAAATTGATTAAAACAAAAAATCAATCCTATCAAATCTGCTAAACTGTACTCTCTGATGTTCACTGATCAGAGGAAATATCTTGAACCAAGCAGGATTCCAGAGAATTCTTTATTAAAAGTACACTCAATAATTGTAGAATGCCAGATCTAAGGCTGTCAACTAATGCCTTCTTCTCCCTTTGCCTGGGCTTACACTCCTTCTTGGCTTCCTTGACTCTGCTACTCTGACTCAACTCCCCATAAAACAATTACTATTTCAAAGAATTCATGAGAAAATGACATTAAATACAATTCATTATAATGAATTTTGCTTGATATTTAATTTTGTTGTAACACAGATACTATAGATCTGATCAAACAAAAGAAGAAATTTGTATTCAGAAAAACTAGAATTAAAACACTCTATATTCAGATTTATTTAAATCAATTCGTAGTTAAAATTCTAGACATTTTGTTTATACCTATAAATAATATGCTTGTGTTTTTCTTCAGGCTTGAGACCCAAAATGACATAATAGCCCAGACCTCACCTAATTTCTATTGCATTACATGGTCAGATTCAAACTTAAGAATAAGTCAAAAGATGTCTTGTAGCCCAGAAGTACTCCTCAAACGACCACGGCTTAAAAGCTGAGAATGATTCCATACTCAAAAGTGTACTTTAGGGCAGTTATCTAAATCAGCCTATCCCTAATTACCAGATAAGCATCAAAGGTTTTCCAGCGCCTCCAAAACTAAGTTATCTGTCGTGTTCTCCTCAGGATGAATTTTTGGCCCTCAAGTCTGGCTCTTAACCAGGCCAGCCTTCAAAGTGGGGAGGATCATTCCTAGGGAATGTAATCAATGACATTCAATGCTCTCCAACACAAGTATTCTGCATGACCATCTAGAGATAAGGAAGTAAACCAAAAGCCCATGAATTTCAATTCCTCTTTCTAATATTTCTCCTAATACATTCCAACACTAATTTTGATGAAGATAAAAATGACACCAAAATAATAACCTATTATAATAAAACAATATAAGGGATCATTTTTTAAACAGAATAGAGTTTCTGAGAATAAAATCCAGCAAAACTATTACCATACCAGATTTAAGGGGACCTCTACAAAATTTTAAATCTTTTTCTTTATATTCTGAATGAAAGCCTTCTTCACCAAGTAGACAATGATCCATAAAAAAAAATTACTCCACATTAACATTGGTAGCAGGTGTAAGAAATTTTATGATAAATAAAATCCAGATATTGGTGGTATCCTATTTTTCTTAGTTTGAAAATTATCAATTTCTCAATCTGTGCGTGACTACAAAAAAGAATAATCTAGGTAAATTTTGAACTGCTTTAAAACTGTTGCATTGGTTCTTGCCTTAAGGAGAGAATCTTAAGGATTACTTCTTGACTAAGGTTGCCCATTCGGAAGTTACACAGATTTATTTGTAAATAGTCATATATGAGACAAGGTAGTAAAGGAGTAGTTCACAAAGTAATTCCTAGTGATATAGCATTTGGTCCTATAACTTACAACCCGGAATTTCTGTCCTAAACTTGACCTCTCCTCCAAGGAATTAGAGAACACTCAAGGTTACATAATTCCTTCATCAAGATTCTCTGGAAAGTGGAATCTACCTAGTATAAAAACCAGAAATGTAGTAGCAAATCTAGTTATCTGTCCACTTTGTCCAAATGCCTTTGATCCCCTAAACTCACTTTTTTTCTCCATAATGCAACAAGTCCAACTCCTAAATCCTGCTCACCCTCTGTCAAACCACCCACAGGTTTTGATAACGACAGTCCTTTTTTAATTTTTATTGGAGTATAGTTGCTTTTACAATGTTGTGTTAGTTTCTACTGTACAGCAAAGTCAACCAGTCAACCTCTGATCAAGAATTAGATCCCATCTAAGTATTAAAAAATAATCTAGCCACATGATTCCAAATGGACATTTCTTAAATACCTATTTCACACACAGCTTGTTACACTTCCTGATCAGACAGAATTGAGACTATTCACACCAACAGAGTACTGCTACTATTATTTGGCTATTCATCAGTACATATTAAGAGCCTTCTAGCTGTTAATGCCATGTTTAAAGGCTTGTGGTAATAAAGCATACAATATGAGGGTATTTACAAAAGTAGTATGTCGCCTGTAATTCAAATACGCAGACTTAGTGTTCGGTTCTGATCTTTCCCCACAAAACCATACACCACACGTTTGTTAGGTTGCCAATGTAGCTTGAGTTTTAGTTTCATTTTCTTTTTTGTTCACCCTACTGGTATACCAATATAAATAAACGACTGCTATTTTAAACAAAGAGCTGAGAGAGGATCAAACAAGGCAGGGAACTTGGATAGTAGAGGATTTATGAGACACATAAGCCCCCCGTGTGCTGACCTAGAAAGAGAGATGAAGAACCTATCTACAAAGGCTGAACGGTGCAAAAACAAAAGGGATAGACAACAATCTGACAGTCCTAACCTGTGCGGTTTCCTGTAAAGCTAAAAACTGAGACAATTTCACAACCATTTAGTGAAAAGTCTTAAATTTTAAATTAGTAATCCTGATATTTACCTTAGTTCTTCACCACCCTTTGAAACCCCATGCAGTGTCCCAAGACAGTCTTCCTTGTTTGGTCCTAGACTGAGGACGGGGCGCGAGAAAGACAAACGAATGGGAAACGTTTAAGAGTTCCTAAGATTCTTCAGAAAGTACCGCAGCCTGGGGGCCGCCCATACGTCTGGGATATCAGAGAGATTATGCCGGAACCTCCCACGCAAAACACTACAGTTTCCGAAAAAGTTCCCGGCGCCCCGCCCCCCACCCGGGCCTACACCGTTGCTTTCCTCTCCGAAACCCCCTAACTCACAAGTGTCCTCGGGGAAGGCTAAGCAGGAGAATCTACCGGCACCGCCAGCCCAGGAGCTCCAGAGCCGGAGCAGGGACGGCCCGGCGCGCTCGGTCCTAGCTTTCTCCAGAGCCAAAGGTGGTAGTTCCCGCGCGGAATGGGTAGGCCCAGCTCCGGCTCCGGATTGCGATCTAATTCCCGGGCTCGGCGGCCGGGGAGGTACGACACAAGAAAAGGCAGGGGCAGCAAGGGTGAGGGAACTCGAGGGAGGTGGCAAGAGACGGAAGACCAAAATGTAGCCGGAAAAAAGCGGCGTAGAAACCCCTGTCGGAAACACCCGGAAGACCGACGTGACCCCGGATGGAAACGGCGAGTAGGGGGACGGAGGTCATACTTCCGGCAGCCGCCTCACTCTCTCCTGCGAGGTCTTCGCTCGAGTGCGCAAGCGCACGGCTCCTGGGGGCCCGGCTGGGAGGGCGTGGGACGTTCGGCAGCTGCGAGAGCAAGCGCGAGCGCGTAGGGGAAGGGCTGGGACTGCCTAGAGAAAGGCGGAGCGGCAGATGGAGGAGGGTGGTTGGCGGAGAGCTGCCCTGGACCCGCTCCTCAAGCTCAAATTCTGATAAACATTTTTTTTACTGATCCTTCCTGTCTCTCAGCCGGGTGACTCCTCCCCAGAGAAGATTTTCCAGGCCAAGTTTTCCCTCACTCTTCTACACTGATCAGTATTAAGCTTTGTTTTTTCCCGTTAATGAACTGAGAGCTGGTTGGGGACCCTTATTTATCTATAAAGCCCGGACTCAACTCCCTGCCTTAGTAGCTAACATTCACTAATAAAACAAATATTTAATATTTCTTCTTGAGTGAGCTTTAATAGTTGTGAAAATATAAGTTGTTGAAATTTATTCGTGTAAATCTGTTAACAATATTCCTTTATTGTCCTTTTTACTCCTGAAATTGATAACTTGTGTCTTTTTTCTTTTTTCCTGATCGACCCGGCAAGAGGCAATATTAATCTCACTGATTTCAAATCTCAAAGTCAACTTTTGGTTTCATAGATTTTCTTTATTTTTCTTTTCTCTTTCATTGATTTCTACTGTTATGTTTATTTCCTTTATTCTTTTTTTTGAAGTTTTTAAAATTAATTTTCCAGTTTCTTGGAAACAGGTCTTTGATTTGAGATGTTTCTTCCTTTGTAATATAGGCATTTAGTAGTATGAGTTTCCTTCAAAGTACTGTGTTAGCTGTATCCCACACATTTTAATATATTGTGTTTTCATTTTACTTCATTTCAAAATACTTTCTAATTTCCCTATATGGGTTTTTTTCTTTGATCCTCGGATTATTTATGTTATTTAGTCTCCAAGTATCAGACTTTCCGGATACCTTTCTGTTTTTGATTTCTAATTCAATCCCATTATCATCAAAGAACATACTTCATATAATTCGAATCATTTTAAATTTATTGAGATTTGTTCTGTGGCCCAGAATATGGTTGGTCTGTCTTGGTAAGTGTTCAGTGTACATTTAAAATAAATGTGTATTCTGTAGCTGTTGGGTGAAATGCTCCACAAATGTGAATCACGTCAAGTTGCCTGATATTACTGTTCAAATCTAAATCCTGGGGGGGGTTTAGAACATACTTACTGATTTTCTGTCTACTTATTTTATTAATTATTAAGGGAAGAGCACTGAAATCCCTCACTATAATTATGGATTTTTCTAGTTTTCCTTGCTGTTCTATCAGTTTTTGCTTTATGTGTTGTGAAGCTCTGCTGTTAGTTGCATAAACATTTAGAATTGTTCTATTATTTAGGTGAATTTATCTTTAATGAAATGAATATGAAAATTATTATGTCATTATGAAATGATTCACTTTATAAATGACCCTCTTTTTTTCCTGGTAATATTCTTTGCTCTAACTGTACTCTGTCTGATGGTAATGCAATCACTACAGCTTTCTTTTTAATAGCGTTAACATGTTTTTGTTTTTTTTTGCTGTATGCAGGCCTGTCACCGCTGTGGCCTCTCCCATTGCGGAGCAGGCTCCGGACGCACAGGCCCAGCGGCCATGGCTCATGGGCCCAGCCACTCCGTGGCATGTGGGATCTTCCCGGACTGGGGCACGAACCCGTGTCCCCTGCATTGGCAGGCGGACTCTCAACCACTGCGCCACCAGGGAAGCCCAACATGGTTTATTTTTAAGGGAAAAAGTTATTCCAGTTCTACAAAAGTCTTCCAGGAATTTGAAGGGTAAATACTTCCCAGATCATTCTATAAAGACAGCATTACTCTGGTACCCAAACTCAAGATGTTCCAAGAAAAGAAAACAATGGGCCAATAGCCTCATAAACATAGATGCAAAAATTCTTAATAAAATTCTACCTATTTTTGTTCCACAATATATAAAAAAAATATATATACATTATGACAAATGAGGGCTTATCCCAGGAATGCTAGGCTGAATTAACATTGGAAAATCAAACAACATAATTCACCATTAGCTAAGACTAAGAAAGAAAAATTGTATGATCATTTCAATAGGTGCAACAAAAGCATTGGAAAAATCCAATACCCATTCCTAGGAATATAAGAGAAAACACACAACTTGATAGAAAACGTCAATAAAAAACAGCACACTTAATGGGAAAGAACTGAATATTTTCTTCCTAAGATCAGGAATAAGGCAAGAATTTCTGCACTCACCACCTCTTCAACATTGTACTGGGGGAGTTCTAGCCTGCACAATAAGGCAAGAAAAAGAAATAAAAGGCATCCAAATTGGAAAGGAAGAAGTAAAACTGGCTTTATTTACAGGTGACATGATATATGGTCAAAATTCTATAGAACCTAAAAAAAGCTACTAGAACTCAAATGAGATCATCAAGACTACATTATACAAAAATCAATATACAAAAGTAAATTGATTTGTATTATACTAGCAACAAACAATCTGAAATTGAAATTAAAAATACCAAATGCTTAGAGATGAGTTGATAAATAAATATACATTTATTTATTTATACATATTGTACACTGAAAACTACAAAATACACTGAGAGAAATTTAAGAAGACACAGATAAACAGAAAGATATATATCATGGGTTAGAAGACTCAATACAGTAAAAGTGTCAATTTCCAAATCAAAATCCCAGCAGGCTTTCTTAAGTAATTGACAAAGGGATTCTAAAATTTATATGGAAATACAA
Organism: Orcinus orca; assembly: GCF_937001465.1. Classification (NCBI taxonomy): domain Eukaryota; kingdom Metazoa; phylum Chordata; class Mammalia; order Artiodactyla; family Delphinidae; genus Orcinus; species Orcinus orca. Next base: position 122,401,433 of record NC_064561.1, read on the forward strand.
AGGACATAGAATAACTTTAACAACTTTAAAAGAGAAGAACAAAGTTGGAAATTTTACACTACACTACCTGATTTCAATGTTTATTATAAAGCTACGTTAACCCAGATAGTATAGAACTGATATAAAGAGAGACAAACAGATCAATGAAATTGAATAGTGAGGTTTTTAAAAGTCACATATATCTCTATGGCCAAATGATCTTCAACAAAGACAATTCAATGGGGAAAAGAAAGACTTTTCAGCTAATAATGCTGGAATATTTGGATATCCATATGTAAAAATCAATCAATCTATCTATCTCATACTGTATGTGAAAACACAAAACAGATCATATATCTAGCTGTAAAACTTTAAACTTCTGGAAGAAAACAAGAAAAAATTATTTGCAACCTTAGGCTAGGCAAAGATTTCTTAGGTATGGTATTAAAACACTATCCTTAAAAGAAAAAAAGTGATAAACTGGACTTTATCAAAATTAAGTACTTCTTTTCAAGACACTGTTAAGAAAATGAAAAGACTAGGCAGAAACAGAAGATGCATCCAACCCCCAGCTTTGGGGCAGAGTCAGGGAAGAAGGGACTTGGGGTGTTTTGATGATGTGGTTTTTGCGATTGTTAATTTTATATTTGGTATGTGATTGGCAACATGAGCTCTTCTGTGATGTGGAGTCCTCTACAGCTTCTAGGTTTGGATGTAGCAATGTGGAATAGAATGGATACAAATAAGGACTACTATTGTATTTTGTACCTATTATATGCCATCTCATCTGGGGCATCTTGGGGATGGAGTAGTAAACAAAATTAACCCAGTCTGTTCTCTCCTGTAGTTTACAGTTCAGAGAGAATAAACTTTACAAATTTAGAAAACAAAAATCTAATTTTATTTTTTTTTAAACTGGTGCTTCTGAAAGGAATGCCCTTTATACACACACACACACACATATATATATATATATTTATTTATTTATTTATTTATTTGGTTGTGCCAGGTCTTAGTTGCAGCAGGCAGGTTCCTCAGTTGTGGGAGGCAGTCTCCTAGTTGCGACTTGTGGGCTCCTTAGTTGTGGCATGCGAACTCTTAGTTGCAGCAGGCATGTGGGATCTAGTTCCCTAAGCAGGGATTGAACCCGGGCCCTGTGCATTGATAGCACAGAGGCTTAACCACTGCACCACCAGGGAAGTCCCCAAAAATCTAATTTTAATGGTAGTAACCAAGAAAAGGAAAAGCAAATAACCGGGGGATCTAACCGATCATGAAGAGCACAATGGCTAAGTATGTGCACTACTCAGATCTCCTGTGTGCAGAGCATAGTTGACTGACAACCCCAGCTGCTGCCTCTCTGGATCTACCACCACATTTGGAACCGAGGTCATGTCCCTGTTGAACTGTGGCCAGCCAGTGACTGACCACTGCAGAGATGCTGGAGCCAACCTTCCTGCAGGACAAAGGACCCTTCTAATGGACACTTCTGACTTGGGAACTCCCCATTTGCCTAGCCAAAACGTTCTTAGAAGAGTGCTGCAGTCTTCTTCTACCCAATTCTCCTTCCTTCTCCTCCTTCAATAGATGTCAGACGTGCATTGGAACCTGAGGCTTTCCCTGCTTACCCTTGCTTCCACATTTTTATCTTCCACAGGGATATCTTTTAATAAATCTCTTGCATGTCTAATCCTGTCTTGGCATCTGCTTCTTGGAGGACTCAAACTAACACAGAAGCTTTCCCTGTGAAAGTGCCATTTAAGCCAAGACCTAAGGGAGTAGAAGTTAGATGAAAATTTGAAGGAAGAAAGAGAACAGCCCTGAGTTAGACAGGAGCTTGGCACAGTGCCTGGCACATGGTTAGTACTCAGTAAACATCGCTTGACTAAATGGAATACAAGTGCTTTATGTAGGGCAAGTAATTATTCCTCATAAACAGTTTTACAAATGGAGTTCTATTATTATCCCTATTATGACAAATGACAAAACTGAGGATAAGAACTGTAAAGTACCTTGCACAAGGTCAGGCAGCCGTTGAAAAGCACAAACTAGGATACAAACTTAGGTTTGTTTGTTTCCAAGCCTGTTATTTTTAACTGGTTAAATATCAAGTTATACTGGCTCGCCTCAGAGGATTTGAAAGTGGGCTTTGAAAAGAAAATGTGTATAATATAATCTTTTTAAATTCGTAATCCATCTAAAGACCACTGCCTCTTCTAAAAACAGGGCAAGAGACATCCTGAATGGAAAAAGATATTCCATGCAAATGGAAATCAAAAGAAAGCTGGAGTAGCAATTCTCATATCAGACAAAATAGACTTTAAAATAAAGACTATTACAAGAGACAAAGAAGGACTCTACATAATGATCAAGGGATCAATCAAAGAAAAAGATATAACAATTGTAAATATTTATGCACCCAACTTAAGAGCACCTCAATACAAAAGGTGCTGTATATGCTAACAGACATAAAAGGGGAAATCAACAGTAACTCAGTAATAGTAGGGAACTTCAACACCCCACTTTCACCAATGGACAGATCACCCAAAATGAAAATAAATAAGGAAACACAAGCTTTAAATGATACATTAAACAACATAGACTTAATTGATATTTTTATGATATTCCATCCAAAAACAAGAGAATACACATTCTTCTCAAGTGCTCATGGAACATTCTCCAGGATAGATCATATCTTGGGTCACAAATCAAGCCTTGGTGAATTTAAGAAAATTGAGATCATATCAAGTAACTTTTCCAACCACAACGCTATGAGACTAGATATCAATTACAGGAAAATATCTGTCAGAAATACAAACACATGGAGGCTAAACAACACACTACTTAATAACCAAGAGATCACTGAAGAAATCACAGAGGAAATCAAAAAATACCTAGAAACAAATGACAATGAAAACATGATGACCCAAAACCTATGGGATGCAGCAAATGCAGTTCTAAGAGGGAAGTTTATAGCAATACTAACCTACCTTAAGAAACAAGAAACATCTCAAATAAACAACCTAACCTTACACCTAAAGCAATTAGAGAAAGAAGAACAAAAACCCCCAAAGTTAACAGAAGGAAAGAAATCATAAAGATCAGATCAGAAATAAATGAAAAAGAAATGAAGGAAATGATAGCAAAGATCAATAAACTAAAAGCTGGTTCTTTCAAAAGATAAACAAAATTGATAAACCATTAGCCTGACTTATCAAGAAAAAAAGGGAGAAGACTCAAATCAATAGAATTAGAAATGAAAGAAGAGGGGCTTCCCTGGTGGCGCAGTAGTTGAGAGGCCGCCTGCCGATGCAGGGGACACGGGTTGGTGCCCCCGTCCAGGAAGATCCCACATGTCGCGGAGCAGCTAGGCCCATGAGCCATGGCCGCTGAGCCTGCACATCCGGAGCCTGTACTCCTCAATGGGAGAGAACACAACAGTGAGAGGCCCGCGTACTGCAAAAAAAAAAAAAAGAAATGAAAGAGGAGAAGTAAAAACTGACACTGCAGAAATACAAAGGATCATGAGAGATTACTAAAAGCAACTCTATGACAATAAGATGGACAACCTGAAAGAAGTGGACAAATTCTTAGAAATGCACAACCTTCGGAGACTGAACCAGGAAGAAACAGAAAATATAAACAGACCGATCACAAGCACTGAAATTGAAACTGTGATCTCCAACAAACAAAAGCCCAGGACCAGATGGCTTCACAGGCGAATTCCATCAAACATTTAGAGAAGAGCTAACACCTATCCTTCTCAAACTCTTCCAAAATATAGCAGAGGGAGGAACACTCCCAAACTCATTCTATGAGGCCACCATCACCCTGATACCAAAACCAGACAAAGATGTCACAAAGAAAGAAAACCACAGGCCAATATCACTGATGAACATACATACAAAAATCCTCAACAAAATACTAGCAAACAGAATCCAACAGCACATTAAAAGGATCATACACCATGATCAAGTGGGTTTGTCCCAGAAATGTAAGGATTCTTCAATATACACAAATCAATCAATGTGATACACCATATTAACAAATTGAAGGAGAGAAACCATATGATCATCTCAATAGATGCAGAGAAAGCTTTCGACAAAATTCAACACCCATTTATGACAAAAATCCCCCAGAAAGTAGGCATAGAGGGAACTTTCCTCAACATAATAAAGGCCATATATGACAAAACCACAGCAAACATCATCCTCAATGGTGAAAAACTGAAAACATTTCCTCTAAGATCAGGTACAAGACAAGGTTGCCCACTCTCACCACTCTTATTCAACATAGCTTTGGAAGTTTTAGCCACAGCAATGAGAGAAGAAAAAGAAATAAAAGGAATCCAAATTGGAAAAGAAGAAGTAAAGCTGTCACTGTTTGCATATGACATGATACTATACATAGAGAATCCTAAAAATGCTACCAGAAAACTACTAGAGCTAATCAATGAATTTGATAAAGTAGCAGGATACAAAATTAATGCACAGAAATCTCTTGCATTCCTATACACTAATGATGAAAAATCTGAAAGTGAAATTACCATTTCACTTTTACCATTGCAACAAAAAGAATAAAATATCTAGGAATAAACCTACCTAAGGATACAAAAGACCGGTATGCAGAAAATTGTAAGACACTGATGAAAGAAATTAAAGATGATACAAATAGATGGAGAGATATAGCATGTTCTTGAATTGGAAGAATCAACATTGTGAAAATGACTCTACTACCCAAAGCAATCTACAGATTCAATGCAATCCCTATCAAACTACCACTGGCATTTTTCACAGAACTAGAACAAAAAATGTCACAATTTGTATGGAAACACAAAAGACCCCGAATAGCCAAAGGAATCTTGAGAAAGAAAAATGGAGCTGGGGGAATCAGGCTCCTGGACTTCAGACTATACTAAAAAGCTACAGTAATCAAGACAGTATGGTACTGGCACAGAAACAGAAATATAGATCAATGGAACAGGATAGAAAGCTCAGAGATAAACCCACACACATGTGGTCACCTTACCTTTGATAAAGGAGGCAAGAATATACAGTGGAGAAAAGATAGCCTCTTCAGTAAGTGGTGTTGGGAAAACTGGACAGGTACATATAAAAGAATGAAATTAGAACACTCCCTAACAGCATACACAAAAATAAACTCAAAATGGATTAAAGACCTAAATGTAAGGCCAGACACCATCAAACTCTTAGAGGAAAACATAGGCAGAAGACTCTGTGACATAAATCACAGCAAGATGCTTTTTGACCCACCTCCTAGAGAAACGGAAATAAAAACAAAAATAAACAGATGGGACCTAATGAAACTTAAAAGCTTTTGCCCAGCAAAGGAAACCATAAACAAGACAAAAAGACAACCCTCAGAATGGGAGAAAATATTTGCAAATGAAGCAACTGACAAAGGATTAATCTCCAAAATTTACAAGCAGCTCATGCAGCTCAATATTAAAAAAACAAACAACCCAATCCAAAAATGGGCAGAAGACCTAAATATACATTTCTCCAAAGATGATATACAGATTGCCAACAAACACATGAAAGAATGCTCTACATCATTGATCATTAGAGAAATGCAGATCAAAACTACAATGAGATATCATCTCACACCGGTCAGAATGGCCATCATCAAAAAATCTACAAACAAGAAATGCTGCAGAGGGTGTGGAGAAAAGGGAACCCTCTTGCACTGTTGGTGGGAATGTAAATTGATACAGCCACTATGGAGAACAGTATGGAGGTTCCTTAAAAAACTAAAAATAGAACTATCATACGACCCAGCAATCCCACTACTGGGCATATACCTTGAGAAAACCATAATTCAAAAAGAGTCATGTACCAAAATGTTCATTGCAGCTCTATTTACAATAGCCAGGACATGGAAGCAACCAAAGTGTCCATCAACAGATGAATGGATAAAGAAGATGTGGCACATATCTACAATGGAATATTACTCAGCCATAAAAAGGAACGAAACTGAGTTATTTGTGTGAGGTGGATGGACCTAGAGACTGTCCTACAGAGTGAAGTAAGTCAGAAAGAGAAAAACAAATACCGTATGCTAACACATATATATGGAATCTAAAAAAAAAAAGGTCATGAAGAACCTAGGGGCCAGATGGGAATAAAGATGCAGACCTGCTAGAGAATGGACTTGAGGATACGAGGAGGGGGAAGGTAAGCTGGGACAAAGTGAGAGAGTGGCATGGACATATATACACTACCAAACATAAAATAGGTAGCTAGTGGCAAGCAGCCTCATAGCACAGGGAGATCAGCTAGGTGCTTTGTGACCACCTAGAGGGGTGGGATAGGGAGGGTGGGAGGGAGGGAGTTGCAAGAGGGAAGAAAAAGATATGGGGACATATGTATACGTATAACTGATTCACTTTGTTATAAAGCAGAAACTAACACACCATTGTAAAGCAATTATACTCCAATAAAGATGTTAAAAAAAAAAAAGAGAGAGACATCCTGAATTACCCTGGTGATGTGTATGAAAGTCATGAAGTAACTGGTTTGGATTTCACTAATGGAGTCCATGTTGCAAGCAGGGTTCAATAGTCAGAGATACAGAAGTTTGAAAGAAATCCTAGGCAGTTCCTCTTAAAGTAATGCTACTTGGAGATACACAGATGTCTTTCTAATTAGGAAGGCGTGACTGAAACCAGAGGTACAGGATAGAGTTAGATGATTGTCATAGTTTTAAAACTCTTCAAACTTATCAACTTCTCACTATCCAGTGTGATCCTCTACATGTCATGGGGACACTTTCAAAGTGCATTATTTTGGGTGCAACCTGAGAACAAATACTGACTGTTGAATTTAACAGTATTCTTGGGAATTCAAAATACACTATTCCATCATTCTATCTCTAATGAATTTATTGTAGAACAATCTCAGCAAATGATTATAGGGTATTAGAACTAAAATGAAGTTTAGCAATTATCCCTGCTCCTCATTTTATATGTAAGAAAACAACGGATGTATTAAAGATAGAAAAGGAAATAAATTAATATGTACTAAATCATTTAAAGTATATCAGCATATAATTTCAACTTAGATATTGTCCGAGAATAGACAGAACAATCAAAGAAGGCAGTTGCAAATTCTACATGAATACACTGTGAATGTAGTTCGCTACGCATTCACCTGGATTGAGCCCTTGGAAATTTCAAGTTGAAATTACTGCCATGGGTTCTCATGCCTTCAGAAATTACTATAGTAAAATATAAATTTGAGTAGCAATTTGCTCAGAGTGTTAAAAGCCTGATTTAGTGGGGAGAGGAGTTAATGAAATTTATTGCTTTCTATGATTATAAAAGTAATAAAGCCTTATTGGGAAATTTTTAGAAAATACAGAAATGTATCAAGAAGGAAGTAAAAAATTAAAATTGATGGGATACAATATAACTAAAATCTGTGATCTGAAAGCTGGCTTTTAAAAGGTTAATTTTATGAAGACAAAAATAAGAATTAAATGCCAATCAAAATCTCAATTTTCATTATCATGAATGTTTGTTTAACAGATGTGATTCAATATGGCCCAGATTAATATCACAGTCTTTAACTTTTATTACTTTGGAAACTCAAGAACTGAACAACCTAAAATAATATTCTAAGAGATTCAAATTAAAAGAAATTCTGTGAATGGAAGAATAATTTACTAGGCAATGAGGATCTAAAAAATCGATCTTAGTGGTAGGTTCCAAACAACTTGTTAGAATAACTGCAATTAAATGAGCTAATTAGAACCCCCAAACCCTTATTTTTTTCATTGATTCAACAGTAATTTTTAAATGGCATCTGATTTTTCTAACCCCGAGTCCTGAAATTATATGGATATATAGATTTTTCAACGTTACGTAAAGGTTAACAAATTCTAGGGATATGTAAAGGAATAAAATCAGTATCACAAACACTTCTTTACGTAGTTCATCACTAAGGATTTGTTTCACGTTTACTCTCTTGATCTTGTTTCTTTCCTTCCTGGGAAGGTTTCACTCACTAACTCATTTGTTCATTCATTTAATCAGTCATTCAGTCAATCAACAAATATTTATTGAGCACCCATTATCTTCTGGATAAATAGTTACAATAAGAATGTCACTATTTGGGAGGTGGAGGGTAGTAGTAATGAAAAGCTGAATAGAACAAACAGCTAATTAGAGAAGGAGCCAAACTTCAAGACCAAACATGCAGTATGTGAACAAGATTAAACCACAAGAGCTAGAAAAGTGTTATTGAGAAACAGGGTTTAATTCAAACGAATCTTTCCTCAAAAGGAAAAGTAAAGACAAGAGCTGGAAGAAAAGTGAGCTTACTGTCCAAAAAGATAATTCTCATAAGTATCAGAATGTAATACTTCAGTTTCTAAATTTTTCTATTTGCATTCCACCTAGCTTTATACCACACTCTCTTCTCTTGCAATTTCTTCTTGAGGAGCTCCAGTCAGAGAAGAATTTTTCAGGGAAATGTTAACCAGATGGCTTTTTCTAATCTTCCTTGGGAAAAAAAATCAAAGTAGGGTTTGCAAGTAACACCGCCACCTACAAGTACTTTGAAAAGAAAAATGACTGAAATCCCAGTCATCTGGGTAGATGTCCAAGCTGCCAGAAGTCTAAGAATAAAGCTTTGGAGTGGGGCTTCTGGTTTACAGAAAATAGAAATGTGATTAAAATAAAATAAGAAAAGAAAAATAACTTAAAAGTCTTGGCATCTTTCAAAAACAAAAAGTCTGTTTGCCTATGTTTTTTGCCTCCATATTAGCTACATCTTTCAAGTCACATGAGATCTTTGGCCAAGTAACTTTAAACATCTCCACATCTCAGTTTCCTTATCTGCCTGGGGATATTATAAGAGCAACTGCGTCTTGGTTGTGAGGATTAGATTCTTAGTGATTATTAAGAATTGTTAAATTTCAACTCAGATACTTGTCCATTTCATCTTTTCCTGAGTATCATCATGGTAGGCTTAACTACTACTAATGGCCGGGACTCCTTCCCTCCCACCACCACCTGCCCCAAAACAAAGTTACCAGACCCTTTGTTTTTAGGTGAAACTGAGAATATGCATAGGATTGCTGAGTAAGAAGTACTTTCTGAGTCACCCTGCAACTTGAACACCTGGTTGCTACCGTAAGGAAAGAACCCTAAGCTGAACTTCAGCATTAATAAAATAAAGTAGGTCTATAAAAAAATCTAATAAATTGAAATTTTAGATTTTCGTTTTAGCAGTCACTGAATTCAGCAGGTAGCTCCAAATTCCTAACACATAACAGGTATGTGTCTTGACATTAAAATTATACTTACGAACTTTAGAAGACAGCTTCTTTCAGGTATTGCAGTATCAAAATCAGGGGAGCTTGATTCCCGCAGACCACGACTTGATGTTTTTGAGGGATGCGTAGGTGGAAGTGAGGGAAAGGGGATAAAAAGGATGCTGAATACACCAAATTGTACCAACACACTACCCAGATGGTACCACTCTGATAAATAATCGATATTATTCATTAAATCAATCTGAATATCATCCAGCTCTTTATGTAGCATCTAGAAAGTAGATGTATTTAAAAAGATAGATAAGAAATATAAGTGATGAAAGGAAGGAAAAGATACCTTCCAACTGAGGTTAAATTTAACTCAAAAATGAAAAATATGAAGATAAAATTACAAAGATATGTTCTGCCATCTGTAGAATGACTTCCCTGGCAAAATTTTTGAAATATGCCAATACCAAGTGTTGATAAGGATGTCAAACAATGAGAAATCTTAAATACTTCTGGTATTTAAAACCACTTTGTTTAAAACCACTTTGGAAAACACTGGCATTTCAAATAACTTTGAATAAGTATATATTTTGAAATCCAGCAATTCCTCCCCTAAGTATATACTCTAAAGAAATTCTTACCCAGGAGACATGTACAATTATGTTAATACCAGCATTGTTTCAAATAGAAAAAAAAAAAAAAAGCCTGGTAACTCAAATATCTGTTGACAAGAAACTGAGTGAATAAGTTGTAGTTTATTCATAAAGTGAATACAGCAGTGAAAATAAATTGCAGCTACATATGTCAACATGGATGAACTTCACAAATCTGAATGCTGAAGTAAAATAAAAAGAGCAAGTTGCAAGGGAAAAGAACTATATGATTCCATTTATACAAAGTTCAAAAACACGCAAAACTAAACAATTTGTTATTTAGTGATACATTCATATGCGGTAAAACTATAAAGAAAAGCAAGGGAATGATAAATACAAAATTGAGGGTACCAGATATCCATGGGGAAAGGGAGGAGAGAAGAGGGATGAAATAGTTGAAGGACAGTGCACAAGACATAGAGTGGTAATATTCTATTTCTTAAACTAGGTGGTGGGTACCTGGGTGTTCACTTATTGTTATTAATAATAATACTTTATGTATTTGTTATACGTAATGACAAAATAAAATTCTTAAGTCAGAAATTATACAGCGTAAGAGATATTCGATTAATGTGAGATTTAAGTTTTACAAACATCCAAAATCCAGCCAAAGTAATCCGAACATAACCTCAGGGAGGTCTGATTGGATTGAAATATTACGAATATAACCAATTGTTCAGTAGACCTTTGGTCTTGTAATGGTTTGTAATTCTTCTGTGGTAAGAACTTGAATTCTATATACATAAATTCTAGTTTCACAGAATTTCTGGTTACTGAATGAGTCTACCTAGGATGGCTTGGAATACACCTAAAAAATTAACTTTATTGTTCTCTTCTTACCTTTATATTCATGGGGACGTGAACTAATTTTTTTAAATTATTTTTTCTTTGTGGAAATGACCTCCACAAAAAAGCCAACTTTTAGTGCTGGTTTAGAACTGTAGAAAAAGAGAAACAGCTTAATTAAAAAGTGGTTCCTGGGACTTCCCTGGCAGTTCAGTGGTTAGTACTCTGCACTTCCACTGCAGCGGGCACAGGTTCGATTTCTGGTCAGGGAACTAAGATCCCGCATGCCGCGACATGGCCAAACACTAAGAAGTTGTTCCTAACTAGAAGGTTTATCTTTAAAAAAAGGATATGCTATTGAGAAATTTGTAATTTGAAGATTTCTGAAGGTGCCAAGATACGTACCCCAACAATGAAGAGGGAAGAAATTATAGAAAGGAGATTATTGCATGACTCTATTTACACAGCAGTAATGCTCTTGACATATCAACTCAAACTCCCAGCAAGATCACTAATCTCAAGAATGTATTTATTAGGCCATCAGACAATGATATTAGCCAACTAATTTTCCTCGCTGTGATTTCGTACTCTTTGTGTTTATAATTCGACTTCCTGTATTGCTTCCCTACAAAGAGAGGATGGACATATCTACCAGCACTGTGCTGGATATTTTCCATTTGGCCTGCATATCTAGCCCACCCATCCCACTCTGCTTTCTGCCTGAAAGACTGACCTATATGGACTCTACCACCGGGTTTCCTTGCCCACCAAGCTTCCTGTTGAGTTGGATCAGCCCAGAGCCTCAGGAGATCAGAGGGAGGGAGAAAAGACAGGTTGGGATTTTATTCCACAGGCTTCTTCCTGTCGTGTCATAGTAGGCTGGCCATGTTCATAACTGAAGGTTTCCAGAAGCTTTTTTCACACAGCCTTCTCTGTCTCCGGGTTCCAATCATTGCTTCTTTCCCTCACTTCTTCAGGCTGTCAAAAAAGTCTGACCCCATGACCCTGCTTTTGCTCTCAGAATGCCTGGAAGAGTAATCATATATAGTCTACCCCCAGAAACAACAATCCTCCAACTAACCAGTCATGAGCACAGTGTCATGGTGTGAGGATGGAGTGAAACATTTTTTATTTTTTCCATTAAATTATCTCCACGCAGAGACAGCATCAGATGTGTGCCAGGGTCCCTTTTTGCTCTCATCTCATCTTGTCTTCCCTTTTTTTCCCTCTGCCCTATCCCCAGGATCCTCTCCATCAGTCAATGCTCTCTGTGGTCAAGTCCATGGAAATTCCTGTCTCTAGTACAGTTCTAGGAGGGCAATTGTGAGACCCCTCAAACCTTCATTTTAATTGACTAAAGCCTTTTAGGGTCTTTAGAGTATAGCACCTACAAAATAAACCACAAACACATTTTAAAAACAAGACTTTTTTTCCTGCAAATATTGCTCTCCTCTTATATTACAACATGGGTATATTATTTTACTAAAGACCTTCTGCTCACCTGTATGAGAAAGCGAAAGATTCGGGGGAGAGGGCAGGGAAGATGAAGAAAGAATGGAGTGGTAGCTGGATATGCAAGTCATGTCCAGAGAGCATTTCAGGAAATGAAAATAGCATGTTGAAGGCCACAAAGCTGGGAAGTTGGAACATTTGTGGAACTAAAATAAGGCCACTGTAACTGAAGCTTTGTTAGCAAGAGAGAGAATGGTTTGTGAGATAGAGCTGCGAATCAGAGAAAGCAGAGCATCATGGGTCACATTAAGGAGCTTGACCTTTATCCTAAGTAAAGAAAGGGTGGATGGGGCTTCCCTGGTGGCGCAGTGGTTGAGAGTCCGCCTGCCGCTACAGGGAACACGGGTTCGTGCCCTGGTCCAGGAAGATCCCACATGCCGCGGAGCGGCTGGGCCCGTGAGCCATGGTCGCTGAGCCTGCGCGTCTGGAGCCTGTGCTCCGCAACGGGAGAGGCCACAACAGTGAGAGGCCCACGTACCGCAAAAAAAAAAAAAAAAAAAAAAAGAAAGGGTGGATGGTTTGGGGGAAACCTGAGGGAAGGCAAGTGAAGTAAATATTGTAAAAGTTTGGTTAAGAAAGATTGAGAAGCTGACCCATGTGATCTATTGTATATCACTCTATTTCTTGGCTTTCTTGCACTTAAAATTATTTTTAATTGAAGTATAGTTGATTTACAATGTTGTGTTAGTTTCAGGTGTACAGCAAAGTGATTCAGTGGTGTATATATACACATATACACACATATATATATTTTCCAGATTCTTCTCCCTTATAGGTTATTACAAAATACCGAGTATAGTTTGCTGTGCTATACAGTAGGTTCTTTTCTTTTCTTTTTTTTTTTGACTGCATTGGGTCTTCATTGCTGTGCACGGGCTTTCTCTAGTTGTGGGAAGCGGGGGCTACTCTTTGTTGTGGTGCGTGGGCTTCTCATTGCAGTGGCTTCTCTTGTTCCAGATCACAGGCTCTAGGCACACGGGCTTCAGTAGTTGTGGCATGCGGGCTCAGTAGTTGTGGCACACGGGCTTAGTTGCTCCGTGGTATGTGGGATCTTCCCGGACCAGGGCTCGAACCCCTGTCCCCTGCATTAGCAGGTGGATTCTTAACCACTGCGCCACCAGGGAAGCCCAGTAGTTTCTTGTTGTGTATCTATTTTATATGTAGTAGTGTGTATATGTTAATCCCAAACTCCTAATTTATCCCTCCCCCACTTTCACCCTAGGTAACCATAAGTTTGTTTTCTCTGTCTGTAGATCTATTTCTTTTTTGTATTTAAGTTCATTTGTATCATTTTTTCTTTTTTAGATTCCACATATAAGCGATATCGTATGATTTTTTCCTTCTCTGTCTGGTTTACTTCATTTAATATGATAATGTCTAGGTCCATCCATGTTGCTGCAAATGGCATGATTTCATTCTTTTTTATGGCTGAGTAGTATTCCATTGTGTGTATGTACCATGTCTTCTTTATCCATCCCTCTGTCAATGGACATTTAGGTTGGTTCTAAGTCTTAGCTATTGTAAATAGACTTGCACTTAAATTTCTAAAATTTTAAATTATCCAAATAATCCATAAATATGTTCTTTTTAAAATAAATTTATTTATTTTGTTTATTTATTTTTGGCTGCATTTTGTCTTTGTTGCTGCACACAGGCTTTCTCTAGTTGCGGCGAGCAGGGGCTACTCTTCATTGTGGTGTGCAGTCTTCTCATTGCATTGACTTCTCTTGTTGCAGAGTAGGGGCTCTAGGCACACGGGCTTCAGTAGTTGTGGCATGTGGGCTCAGTAGTTGTGGCTTGCAGGCTCTAGAGAGCAGGCTCAGTAGTTGTGGCACATAGGCTTATTTGTTCCACAGTATGTGAGATCTTCCCAGACCAAGACTCGAACCCGTGTCCCTTGCATTGGCAGTCAGAATCTTAACCACTGTGCCACCAGGGAAGCCCCATAAATATGTTCTTAAAGTAAAAATTTTCAACAATAGAAACTGAAAAGTTCCCCTGACTTATCATCCTTAATAACTCTTGAAACTTCCTCTCAGTTAACTATTATGTACTAGGAATGTTTACATCTACAACTAACAAGAAAACCTGGCTATCAACGACCTAAGCTAATTGGAGTTTGTTTGATAGGCAGCTGTTAGCATTGGTTCAGTGATGTCAAGATGGCTGCCATAGCTCCAAGCATGGTATCTATCATTCACGAATCAGTGTGTGGCTATAGATAATTAATTTTCACCATTGTGTGGAATTTCATTGTACAAATATACTACACTGTATCCATTCTCCTGTTAACGGACACTTGGATTATTTCCAGTTTAGGGGGTTTTGTTTCATTTGTATTTTCTGGTTTTGCTATTAAAAACATGTGCTATTAATTGTCTTATACAAGTCTTCTGGTGTACAAATTTCTCTAGGCTATACCTAGGAGTAGAACTTCTGAGTAACAGAGTTTTCACATTTCAATTTTATTTTATTATGCCCTTTATATAAATGGTATCATGTAGTACATATTGTTCTGTATCTTTAATTTATTGCATAAGCTCAAAGATTTTGTCTATTTTCCTCACTACTCTGTCCCCAGCACCATTCATTCATTTAATAAATATTTATTAAATACCTACTCTGTACCAGGCTCAAGTTGGAAACATTAACTTGAGTTTTCCTCTGAAGTCCCTTCCCTCCCTATCTTCCATAAAGGCCCTCAATTCTGATCCTTCAGTTTACAAGTTTACAAGTATTATCACAAGAATAGGGCCACTGCTAGTCCACAGGGTGCTTTTATGCTAGTTGAAGAAAAGGCATATCCCTCCCACGGCACCCAATCACATGCCAGGTTTACCCACAGCCAGCACTGCGCGATGTTTGGTGAGCGGAGCTCAGCCTGAATTTCAGCCCCCTCACTCCCTCAGCAGATGCTCTTATGCAGGTACAACCTGTTCAACTGTACAGAGCAGCCCTGCCCCAGAAAGCTAGTTAATAGATGCAAACTTCTCTCTAACTGCCTCTCAACCTGGCTATACTCAAAGATGCTCTTCCTTTACCTCTGTTATTCTCTCCTTTACCTATTGCACTAAACAGACTGGAGGAAGGGTCCATAATATTTGCCATGAAGAAACTATTTGCCATGAAGAAAAGCAGCACCAATCAGTTCTTTTAAATATAAGTTCTGTGGCTCAAAAAGCATTCTTTGTCAGTAAAATCAACCCAGATACCCAAGCCGTAATGATTTGGCTTGGCTTGGATGAAGAACTGGTATATGAGCCAGAAATGATCTCTGTGGGCTAGGAATTAAATATACCAGGTTCCTCTGAAGTGGCTTCACCCAATTTCTGTCTAGTGGCCCAATTTCTGTGGATACAAAGTGACAGCAGACAAGCCAATCAAATTCTGTCTTTGAGAACTACACATGATAGATGAATAAAGAAAAGACAGATTATTCCAGTTTAATGAGCCCAAGTAATAATGAGAAATTTATGATTTTTAGTGATACTCAGAGTTGCAGTAGGATGAAGGGAAATTTGGGGCCTGAGGCAACTTCCCTTGTATAAAACTTTCGACAGAGAATGAAATCTGTGTGACTCTTCCTAACACTAATTGGTCATTTCCCCCACAGTTAAGTATAAAATGTCTTATATCATTTTCTAAGTTCTGCTTTTCTCTCCAACCAGATGCTAACTTCCCCAAGACGACTTCCTTGTGAGTTCTTTAACCCCTGGCAGAGTGTTGAACATGCACATAAGAAGAATTCAATAAATATTTGAGAGGCTGAATTACTTTTTAAAAAATTGTTAATAATTCAACCTAAAAACATTTAAGTATCAAATAACATATAACCATTATAAAAAATGTAAACAGTGTAAGTTGGAGTTCATGTACTTTTTTTCTCCTGCATTCTCAACTATCTCTGCTTATCACTGTTAAGTTTTTTATGTGTGTTCCCAGACCTTTTTACATGCACAGACATATTAATTTGTAAGGTTTTTCCTTACATAAAAATGGAATCATATATTGTTCTGCAACTTGCTTTTTTAAATTAAACAGTTTTTTGGTCTGTTCTTCATGTCACTGTGTAGTGTGTACCTCATTGTTTTGGATGGCTGCTTCCATGGTGTCCCTTTCATAGGATGGATATGTTAATTTTTTTAATAACCATCTATAACTGAATATTTAGGTAGTCTCCAAGCCCTCACTACTATGAATAATGCTACAATGAACACCCTTGTACATATATTCTTGCACACCTTGGTGGTATTTTTGTAGGCTATAGACCCACATGTGGAATTACAGGGGAAACTTATAGTGATGTTTTGAAAAGGACATTTAGGTAAGAGAGTCTAAATTCTAGGCTTGACTCTGCCACTTCTAATCTGTGTTACTCTGAGCAAGTCATTTCAACTCCCTGAGATTCTTTTATTTGATCTTTAAGAGAAGGAAAAACCTCAGTATGTTTCATAGGATTGTTGTGAAAATCAAATGACCAAACTAAAGCATCATGGTTGACTAATATTAGATTAGGAGTATTTCTTCAGCCTTTTTGTAATCTGCTGAATCTCATTAGATGACTTGCCAATTTCTAGTAGTCGGCTGAAATGTTCCTCTTTTGAATACAGTATAGGGAACCAAGTAGAAGAGTATTATTGAAATCAAGTAGACAAATCATTGCATCCTGTGGAAATAGGTCTTGTTCTTTGAAAAGATGAATTCAGATCTCAGTTTTGATCATCCTTAGAAAAGCATGAAAGTGACCCAAAGTAAACTCCAAAAACAGAAATACAAAGAAAATGTCTTCTCTAGAATCCTATAAGGCAGTGGTCGCCAGCCTTTTTGGCACAAGGGACCGGTTTCATGGAAGACAGTTTTTCCACGGGGTGGAGAGGGAATGGTTCAGGCAGGAATGTGAGTGATGGGAAGCCATGGGGAGCAGTAAATGAAGCTTTGCTTGCTGGCCTGCCACTCACCTTCTGCTGTGCGGTCTGGTTCCTAACAGGGGGTTGGGGACCGCTGCTACAAGGTCATAGGCAGAGAAGTCTTTGTAATCAAAAAATTCCATTATAAAATACGTTTACTGGCTAAAAAGTATTTGTGCCACTCATTTTGTTATCAAAAACCTGAGCTTCAGTTCTGGTTTTACCATTAAGTTGTCTGTGAGTAAGAACCTACATTTTCCTCACTTGCAAAATGAACGGGTTGAATTAGATCATCTTTAAGTTCCCTTTTACTGAAACAATAGTAAAAATTATAATAGTTACATGTATAAAGTGTTTACTGTATTAGAACCAGCACTGTTCTAATTGCATTATATATGTTGATTCATTTAATCATCACAGCAAACCTATGAGGCAGGTACTACTATTATCATCTCCATTTTACAGATGTGGAAACTGAGGGACAGAGAGGTTAGGTGACTTGCCTAAGGTTACATAGCTAGTGAGGGACAGAGGCAGGGCTTTGGGTCTAGGTTGTCAGGCTCCAGAGTTCATGCCCTGACCCTTTCATCCTGTGATTCTCTGATCTCCTCAAACCCTTGAATTCTTTGCTTTGTGTTGATATTTGAAAGAAACTTCTATTCTAGGAGTTTCTTTCCACTTTGTTTTGTTTCAAAGCTTTATTGACATAAATTTATTTGGAGGTCCTTTTTCCTTTTTTGAGAAAAAATTAAAAATGAATAACTTATATTAGTTTTCTACTGCTACACAACAAATTACCCCAAGATTTTGCAGCTTAAACAATAAACATTTATTATCTCACCTAATTTCTGCTTAGCTGTGTGATTCTGGGTCAGGGTCTCCCATGAGCTCATAGTCATGTCATTGGCGAGGGCTGCAGTCACGTGAAGGGGCTGACAATCTGCTTCCAAGTATACTCATGGCTGTTGGTAGGAGATTTCAGGTTCTCCCCACATGGGCCTCTTCATCAGGCTGTTCATACAACTTGGTAGCTGGTTCCTTAGAGTGAGAAATCTGCGAGAGACAGAGACAGAGACAGACAGAGACAGAGAACCCAAGGCAGAAGCTGAAGTCTTCTGTCCCGGCCACTCTCCTAATCTTGGAGGTGACATTCCATCACTTCTGCCATATCTATTTGCTGGAAGCAAGTCACCAAGTCCAACCCAAACTCAAGGGGAGGGAAAGTAAGCTTCATCTCTTAAGGGGAAGAATATCAAAATATGTATAAATATATCTTTAAAACCACACTGAGTACAACAAAAACATATGAACAGTGGTATACTCACTGCCCCGAACTGGGAATTATTACCTTATCATATTTTCCTCAAAACATTTTCAAAAAGAAAAAAAAACATTAGAAATAAAATCTTCTTTGTTCCCATACCCAGACCCAATCCTTTTCCTATTCTCCAGATTCTAATCTCCAACAATTCTAAGATTATATGGTGTATCGTTCCAGTCTTTTTATTCTTTTATATACATATAGGTCATGCTCCAAGAGGTCAGGGACCTTGTCCCGCTAGCACCTGACATAGAATAGGCACTCAGGGCATATTTGTTGACTAAATCAATGATTTCTAGCCTACAGCCTCAGTCTTCTACTCTCCACTCCTATACCTTATGGATATTTTGAAATGAAAAGCCTGTCACACTCCTCCCCAGCTTGAAAAATGCCATTGGCTCCTCCATCTGTGGAATAAAGTCCACTCTTCTTAACATGCATTAAAAGTTTCTGTGAAAACAACTCTCCCCTCCCCCCCAAAGCAAAACAAACACCACTTCTTCTAATAGAGGAAGCAGCAGAAGAAAAACACATATCAGCTAATTCTATTATAAGCTGACAGCCCTGGTAAAAGAAGTCCTGGAGGAAGAGTTCAGAATCCATAGAGAAAGGAGGCTATGTAATTATTGATAGATTTCATCTTCGTTGTTGTTGTATTTTTTTTCCTCATGCTCTTTCTCTTTCATGAGAAGTTTTACCTACTGTTTAAAGGGAAGGGAATCTAACATTTCATTGAGCACTTAATGATATGCCAGGCATTTGGCTAAATGCTATATTTACTTTATCCCATCTAATATAATTTTCTTCAAAAACCTAGAGTAGGTGTCACCTCTTCTTTCAAAAATAAAATGACTGAGTTCAAAAATGTCAAATACACCAAGGAAAATAAAATGTGTTGGTGATTTCTACAATACAAGAAAGTACAAAAGATTTGTACAATACGTATGCTTCTTATTAGTTAATATTAGGTCTTGGGCCATCTGTGGTCACACATCTCATGTGTGATACTCTTGATGTGCCAGTCTTCCTCATAAACTCCTCTCTCATCTCTCTCCCTCTTCCTTCCCTCTCTCTTCTCTTCCTCTGGGCTTGCCTCTCTTTCCCTTGCTCTCTCTTAATCCCATTACTTTCTGGTTTTTTTGTTTTTTGTTTTTCGTTTTTCTCTCTGCCTACCTCTTAAGCCCATCAACAGCTTCATTGTTGCCTTCTAGGCCAAAAAGTTTACTGAAGGCTTGTCTAAGCTGAAGTGAAAGTAAACAGAAAGAAAGGTTTCCTTTAATTCCTGAGCTAGAATTGCAACAAAGTATAATGATGTTTCAGTACAATATGTGACCCAAAGAGATAAAGTTATATACTCTAGCCAGGCTTTCAGCTTCCAATATGCAAGGGACAGTTGCCCACTGAGCTCTTGATGAGGTTCTCAATCATTACTGGTAATACCAAGGTTCTCATGTTTCCATTTTGAAAAAAAAGAACCTGTAACCAGGAGATGTTAGCATTTTATCAATATGTAGAAGTTGTAGAGGGAAGTTTCCCTGAGGCTTGAAAAGTAAGAATGGAAGCAGAAGAAAAATTTTCTATAAAGGACAGACAGGATGTGGAAAACTGAAAATAGCGTCATGTGGAACATTCAAGATGAGTCTGGTGGTCCTCAAATTCCACCCATTCATCAGGTCCTGAGAGTGCGGAGGCTGCTTTGGAAAACCAAAACTAGATTATTAATAATGCAGGAGGTTTTATACTCCGTTCTAGTGTTTAAGTCGAGGTTGCCCTCCATTTTGATGCTTTCTGATTCTCCACTTTTAGGCAAACGAGAAGAAACCAAGAGGATCATTCCTTTGGCTCGATTTCAAGAAAAAGGTATTCATTTACTTGCAAAACTTTTCAAGTGTTCTCTAAATATCAGACTCCATATTTAAACAAACCAAATTTTAGTGAGCAAGCAGATGCTATAAATCATCAAAACAGCTCTCTCTTCCCCCACCTCCCGGGCAAACAAACAGTCATTAAAAGAAAATTAGCGTTGAAGAACGGAGCTAGTGGGTAGGTGGTTTATAGCTTGTGGGTTGATGATCTGACAATATTTTAGCAGAGAACTTCGCTGACTGGCAAAAAGCAGTGAGTTGCTAAACACTGAGAGATTGTTATGAAGACTTAAGGGTGAAGATATTGTTTCCTGGAAAAGAGGGCAGTGTTTGAAGACTATTGCCCTGCCCCTTTCATGATTTGCATCTCATGTGGAGGTGTCTTTCCTTAATAAAAAGCAATTAGATTCCGGCCAGGTACCACCCCCTCCTCTTCAACAGACTCTTACCACCCTGAATTAATAACATACCTTGTTGACTCGTTAAGTTTTGGTGTCATTTTGATACATATATTATTACAGCAATACATAAAAGCTACAATATTCAATCTGCTTAAACGATGTTAAGGCTATACTTTGGAGATGAGAAACTTTGAATTATCCAGTTGATTCAGGAAATGAGTTTACTGGCCTACTGTACATTCATTTGAAGAATGAAAGAGAGAGAGAATCCCCTGAGGCTTAAATCTGAAGGGGACTCAGCTTTTCACTGTACTTTTAGAAGTAAAATAGTAATGGTACTCATAAGGGAGTTTTATAAATTGGCATGCCCCAAATTTCTTTTTTAGCTATGTGCACGTAACTGCGTAAGTGAATGAGCTGGACTGCATCAGGCACTAAAGAAAGCCACTTTGCTCTTTTTCTCCACTGCTCTTTCAAACCTTCTCTGTCAAATTATTCTTCTCCAACCTTGGATGAAATCTGAGGCAGAGATCCTAGTTTTTCTGGTCATGTTCGTGTATTAAAAACTCAGTATCATCTAATATTAAAATGTTATGGCCTCATTTGGTTCTAAGTTTCTATTTATGCCCCCATCCCCCATTCCCTCCATCCTTAGGCCTGAATCAAGCTTGCAAGCCCCAAATGGGAAAGGTCAGGGTGGGTTTGTGTGGAATGGGGGCAGGGTGGAGGGGGGAGGGGTGTTCTTTCTTCCTAGACCCACTGACTGCTACACTTTCTCGGCTGCTCTTTGTGGCTTTTCTATGGTCTGATCAATGGAGGAGGTGGATTCATGGACAAAGGCAATGTTCTCTGCCTGGTGCCGTGGACTTTCTGAGTTCTCACTACTGAGGACCTCCAACCTCCAGTTTCCTTTCACAGAAAATGATTTCAGAATGACGATTGCTTTCTCTACCACTTCTCACTCCAATCACCACATCTCAGCTTGAAACTTTAGAACCACCCTTTAGAGAGACTGTTTTTATGGAGTCTTTCTTTTTTTTTTGAATTTTATTTTATTCATTTTTTTATACAGCAGGTTCTTATTAGTTATCTATTTTATACATATTAGTATATGTATGTCAATCCCAGTCTCCCAGTTCATCCCACCCCCCCACCCCCCACTTTCCCTCCTTGGTGTCCATACTTTTGTTCTCTGGCGGAGTCTCTTTTAAGATGACCCAAATCCAGTTCTTTTTAATTCAATCCACATGCTGCCCACAGGAAACCTGTAGATTAGCCTCCTCAGATCCTTATTTCTAATTGCATTAATCAGGGTTCTCCAGAGAAACAGAAACAGTATGCGATAGAGATAGAGATAGATGCAGATAAAGAAAATTTTTTACATTTTATAAAAACTTTATTATAGATGTTTAAAAACATACATGAAAGAAGAGGGAATAATAAAAATGAACTGATGTATACATCTCCCAGTTTCCACAATCACCAACAAACTCTCAGTTCTGTCTTATCTATGCCCACAGCCACCAGCATCCCTGGCCTTCTACCCCAGAACTATTTTGAAGCAAATCCCAGATATTATATCATTTATCTGTAAATATTTCATTATATATCTCAAGAAGATACAGATTTTTTATAAAAAACACAATCACAATTATTACACTTAAAAATTAACAAAAAAGTTCTTGGGCTTCCCTGGTGATGCAGTGGCCGAGAATCTGCCTGCCAATGCAGGGGACATGGGTTCGAGCCCTGGTCTGGGAAGATCCCACACGCCAAGGAGCAACTAAGCCCGTGCACCACAACTACTGAGCCTGTGCTCTAGAGCCTGCGAGCCACAGCTACTGAGCCCTAATACTGCAACTACTGAAGCCCGTGCACCTAGAGCCCGTGCTCCACAACAAGAGAAGCCACCGCAATGAGAGGCCCGTGCACCACAACGAAGAGTAGCCCCTGCTCTCCACAACTATAGAAAGCCCATGCGCAGCAACAAAGACCCAACGCAGCCAAAAATAAATAAATTTTTTTAAAAAGTTCTTAATACCACCAAATGCTGAGTCAGTATTCACATTTTCTCAATTTTCATGTAAATTTTAAAATATCTTATTTGTTTATCTATTTATTTATTTGGCTGCATTGGGTCTTAGTTGCTGCGCGTGGGCTTTCTATAGTTGCGGCGAGCGGGGGCTACTCTTTGTTGCGGTGCGCGGGCCTCTCATTGCGGTGGCTTCTCTTGTTGTGGAGCACGGGCTCTAGGTGCGCGGGCTTCAGTAGTTGCAGCATGTGGGCTTCAGTAGTTGCACAATTTGGGAGGCTACTCTAAGAAAATGAATATAAAAAATTAGGCCTTTAAGTTTTACAAAATCATGGGACCGTGTGAGCACATTGCCAGGGCCCTTTCTGGGAGTGAGGGGCTTCCCATAAATCTGACTCAAGACTCAGTCTATTTATGAAAGTGTTAAATCTTTAAGGACTATTCTAGATTGTACAATGGTGAATTGGGTTCTACAATCAGATCGGCAGACCTGTATTAGATCAGTTCAGCTATCTACCAGATACTTCCTGTGTCTTTTGGGAAAAGTTATTTAAATTCTCTAAGCCTCGATTTCCTATATTAGTAAACCCACTTCATACGATAGCTGCAAAGATGAAAATATGTCAGTGTGTAAAACATTTTAGCATAGCTCATAATTAGTGCTTAATAAGTGTTAGCTATTATTAGCTATTAGTATTAAAATCTGAAGTATCTGAACTCTGCCCTGTATTTGCCTTTTCAAAACTCACAGATCCTTAGTTCCTCACAACAAAATTCAAGGGATCATCTGTAAGGAAATAAAATCCAGAATATCCAAGTCTGAAGTTTCCTGGTGAAAAAGAGCAGCTGGACCCCTACTCTCCCCCGTAAAGTTCCCCTCCCGGTGGATCATCTTGCCACCATCCTACCTGGATGATAAGGAGCTGCTCCTCTTTGAACACACCGAGACCAGGCTGGGTTGTGAAAAAAGAATCGACTAAAATCTAGGGGATAGTTTAAAAAAAGAATAAATAAAAATAAAGTATATCCAAGGTGGACTCTGCTTTCTCACAGCTATCTCCCCATTCCACATGAGGCCTTAGGAAAAGAAATTTTGCTTGGATTCCTCCTAGCTTCCAATCTTCCTCATCATGGTAAATACCATACACGAGTACCCACCACATAGGTGTACAATCCCAGACACAGAACTAACATACAGTTAGGCAGGTTGGGCACTGCACAAAGATATCACATCTTAGAAGGCACCATTCGCATTGTAGACATCACAGATTTCTATGTTTACCAAAATAATTTTCTGGTGAATGGCAGCTAAGTATCTTGTTACATAGTCAGTACATTGTGATACTTTCTATAATCATTGAAACTAGAATGCCTTGAGGAAGACTTGGGGAGGGGGTGCCTTTTCCACTTTGTACACATGTATGATGTGGGTGTGGAGGCCTTGACTGGGCATCTAGAATGTTTAAAGTCTAGAAAGAGGAAGAGAGATCCAGTTCCCTGGCTGTTACCCCAAACCTAGAGCCTGCTCTCTCAGTTCCCATTTCCTGTCTAGGGTCTTACCTCTTCCTCTGGCAATTGACATAGAGAATTGCTCCACCCTTCAGAAAGACCAAGAGGTCTTTACTTTTGCAGAGCTTAATGATATAACTAGATTCATATAATACAATAACCTACAACAATAAATACACACATGGTAATAGAAAATGATTTCCTTATAAAGTTTCTAAGATACACACATGCAGAGTTGTTTATTTTAAGGCCATGTTAATTTCAGGAAGAACAAATTTCTGTTACCCAAATGGCTGAGGATGTATTAAATTGAATAATAGATTATATCTGCTGTTCGCTTTGACAACTTAAGCTTTTATAATATCACATCTAAAACATGAGGAAAATATTACTAGGTTGATTTGGTTTTCAATGTAACACTCACTAGATATGATGTCATAATTCCTGAAACATCAATGAAAAGAGAACGTTTGGTTTTTCAAATGTGTTGGCCCAGTATAAATACAGCTATTTCCAACAACATCAGACCTAGCCATTTTTAGCCTTCCCACCCTTAGTATAAGTGTATTTCTTAAAACATGGTCCTTATTGCAATATTTTGTACTATGTTTAATTCTCAATATGTTCTGAGATTTAAGCTAAAACCAAGCTTTAATTCTAAATAAAAAAGAAAACAGTTTTTAAGGTGTATCTTTGTAACTGCAATATAGAATTTCCAAGTTAATTAAAAAATATTAGCTTGTTACTGTTTAAACTTTCTTAGTGTAAAATATATCATACCTTCACAATAGTGTATATGTGTATATGTGCTGTTTAAAGAAGAATAATAAAAGAAGAGCTATGTACCTACTATCCGTCTTAAGAAATAGAACATAACCAGTACCTTAGAAGTTTCCTTTCTACCTCTCCCTGGTGATGCTCCTTTCCCTGTCCACCATAATTAACCATATGTTGAAACTTTGTTAATCACTCCATGGTTCTATTAATTGTTTTATCATATACGTGTATCCTTAAGCAATATATTGTCTAATTTTGCCTTCTTTTACAATTGATGTAAATGAAATCATACATATATAGGCTTGTATGATTTGCTTTTCTGTTCAATATATTTTTGAGTTTTATCATCTATTGATACACAAAGCTGTATTTCATTCAGTTTTGCTACTCTGGTATTCCTTTGTTATGAGTGAACCACAATTTAGTTATCAGTTCTACTACTGATGGGTGTTTGGGCTGTTTCCCTTTTTTTTTTTTTTTTTGTCTTTTTATGAACAATGCTGCTGTGAGTTTTTTAAATTCACATCTCCCATGTACATGTGCACAAGTTTCTTTAGAATATAAACCTAGAAGTGGAGAGTTTTAGTATCCATCAAAATAGATTAAGAAATAAATGTCAAACCACAGTATTCACAGAACATATGTTTGATGACAATGATGATGATGATGATGATAATCTCCTTGCTGAAGAGTGACAAAATCGGAGAGCTCATGCTTTGCTTACTAGCTCTGGCTTCAGAACATTACTAAATATCACCAATCTCACAGAAAGAAATTCCAAGAAACTTAACTCAAGTCCCCAGGTTTTTCCTGATAGGAGACAAGAGCGAAGAGTATGGAAGTCTTAATGAAGGGGGTTATCAATTGATGGTAAAGGTTTGCCAAGTGATTTCAGAACGAAGAACTGACTGCTATGGGGAGAAATATGGGCTGGATAGCAACAAGAAAGCTTGACTTCTAAGCTGCTTCTATCTATAGATGGCTGTGTGGTTTTTGAGCAAATCAGGTAATATCACTGATTCTCCGTTTTCATGTCCATAAAATATGAAGTTTAGATTCAATGACCTTTGGGTCACTTCCGGCTCTAATTCTGATTCAGTGATTTTAAGTTCTTTTGGAAACGACAGCTTTGCTCGCCCCCTAGTGGTGTCCTCTTGCCTTGCAACTGGAGAAACCGGTTTAAAATGGTGGTTATTGTCTCTCAAAAACTTCCTTGTACAGTGTATTTTAGGCATTATAATTAAAAGGCATGAAAATGAAAGGAAGCTTTTTGTGAAGTTATTAAATTTTTTTAAAACACACACTTAAATAAAAGGTTTTTTTCATTGACAAGAATTAATATTTGGTTTTAACAATAATGTCCTTGAGTTGCACACTTATAATTTTTGTATTTATTTTAATAACTTTAAATACAAAATGAGAAAAAAAAGTCCTGCCTTCTTCGCCCAAGATGTAAAAAGAAATTAATTAATACATTTCCCTTCTACTAAATTAATGCCATTAATTATTATTTAAGTACTGTAGATAAAAGATTGGAGAGTTCCTGAGGATTAAAGAAAATAAATTACATAGTACCCTGCCCATAGTAGGCATTCAATACAGGTTAAATGAGTGTGAATCTTCATCTGAAAAAAACCAACAACAACACTATTTTTTCAGCTGGAGCCTGAGTTGTCTAGTGGATTGAAAGTAAAAGAGAATGGCATTGATCTACTTTGTAAAGCTCTTGGGAACAGACTTGCTTAACCACTTTAAGAATGAGTTTCTCTATTTGCAAGGAGGGAATAAAATTCCTGATGCTTGTTGAAATGACAGGGACATCATAAAGATTAGTGAGTCGAATGTTGGTAAAGAATATCATATTCCTTATAGAGCAGTGTTATGTAAAGACTCAGGTCAGTATCATCAGAAACTGGCTACAAGGGCACTATGTACCTGTCATTTTTGAAATAGAGTATAAAATCCCAACATGAGAAATAGCCCTGCTCACAAAACTATAAAATGTCATTTTTCTTCAAAGAGAGGAAAATTAGAAAAACAAAGACTCTTACCTTTGAATTTAAACACCAAATCGATACATAAAAGAAAAGAATCAGGTTCTGAGTCCTGAATGTTTTTTGTTCTTTCAGCATTTTAATGAATAAACGAAAAATAAGTTTAATTATATAAAAATACTTTGACAGAAGTTTAGCTTTGTCTTTCTGTTGTTGTCTTTTCAACAGTGGCGCTGCCTTGGGAAATCTTTTCCTATGCTCTCTTATCTGTTCACCTGACTCATAGAGACAGCCCAATTGAGGGGGGAAAAATGAGCTTCAAATCAGGGAAACTAAGTTGTAGCTCTGGCTCTGCCTCTTAAAGTATAAGTGACCTTGGGCAAGCCCCTTGAGCTCTCTGAGATTTACTCTGTTCTATAAAATGGAGGTTTTGATAACAGCAGTAGCTCTGTCCCAGTGCCGTTCTGATGATTAAGAGTGTGTAAATTCTCTTTAGCGACTGCAAAATTATTTCCAAATGTTAATGACTGTTTTTCATATCTTTATTTATTATTTTTTTTTGTCTATACAAACTTACCCATCTTGTCTTTATCAAGTCTTGATGATTTTACCCTCAAAACTCCAGCTCTTCCTCTATATTCCCACCTCTTCGGCCCTGGATTCCACTAGGACCTTTCTATTCACGGGCCCACCTCTCCCTAAACCCCGCCCCGGACTCTCCCCCAGCTCCAGTCAAACCAATCCACCACCAGGGTGAAATTTCTCACCTGAAAATATGGGCACACCGGGCTTCCCTGGTGGCGCAGTGGTTGAAGTCCGCCTGCCGATGCAGGGGACACGGGTTCGTGTCCCGGTCCGGGAAGATCTCACATGCCGCAGAGCGGCTGGGCCCGTGAGCCATGGCCGCTGAGCCTGTGCGTCCGGAGCCTATAGGCACACCCTTCTAGTGATCGGTATTCTTTCTGGCTCCTAATGCCCTGCAGAATAAAATCTCAGTTCCTTCACCATCTAGCCCTGCCTACCTGTTCCCTGCATCTTCTGCTCGTCCTTTCTTGTACTTCACAGACTCATAATTCCATAATTGTCTCTTTTTCCTGTCTGCATGCACTTGCACATTTATTTCTCCTGCCTAAAACGTCCTCCTCCTCCCACTCAGCAACTCTAGTACAATTTTTCTGTGGAATCTTCTCACTGATTGCTGGCAAAATTCTACTTACTCTTCACACCTTAGTTCAAACTCTCTCCCTTTCACATGCTCCCTTTACACTATGTTGAGATCTTCAGAGTTTTTTTTTTTTTTTTTTTTTTTGTGGTACGCGGGCCTCTCACTGCTGTGGCCTCTCCCGTTGTGGAGCACAGGCTCCGGACGCGCAGGCTCAGCGGCCATGGCTCACGGGCCCAACCGCTCCGCGGCATGTGGGATCTTCCCGGACTGGGGCACGAACCCGTGTCCCCTGCATCGGCAGGCGGACTCTCAACCACTGCGCCACCAGGGACGCCCTCTTCAGAGTTTTAACTGGATTGTTGTCCCTCTTTCAGAATGTGGATTCTTAACAAGGGTGGATCATGTCTTTTCATGTTGCACAAGGCCTGCACCTAGCAAACATTTAACTTTTTTTGTTGCATGAATGTCTATTTTCTAGTATGCTTAGCCCTGGACTGATTTCATTTTATACATCTTATTTTTCTATTTTTACAAGTTTAAATCATTTCTGTATACCAGTTTGGCCTCCTACCTTCACTCTCATGTAAGTATCAAAAGTTGTAACAACCTTATCTTGGGACAGCATTGCTGTATCAAATACAACATTCTTGCTTAAGTTAGGGTATTTATAATTAGAAGGAACAGAGAATTACTCAAGCTAACTCAAGGGAATGGGTGAGGGTGGGGTTGTTTTTAAGACTCTGCAGGGATATTGTGGGCATCCTAGGGGAGGCCTCAAGGGAAATGTGGTGAGTACAGAGCAGTTTCTCCCTCTCTTGTCACATCTTCACATCATTCTATGTATGTTCTCTAGGCCTTCTTTCCCAGCTCCATCTGTTTTCAATTTCCTAATAGCTTGCCCCTGAATTTTGGCTACAGTTCAAGTCCCCTACATCCTTTCACCCTTTACCCCACACTTCCTCTGTTTTCTCAAATTTCACATCCACAAGAGAGGACTCGAATTGACACAGCTCATCTTCTTGGGCCAAGCCACATTCATTCATTCATTCATTAAATATTTATGGAACACCTGATATATGCAAGGCACTCTTTTAGGTGCTGGGGTAAAGGTAGTGGAAGAGACGAATAAAAATGTCTGCTGCCAGAGTTTACATTCTACTGGCCACAGACAAGACCCTAAACTGGCTATCCCTAGACCAGATGCCACTTTTCAGCACCATCATGTGTGGTTGGCAGTGGAGAGAGGCAGGGTCATGTGGTAGAAAATGTGGTCACCTGGTCACCCAAAATTGATCAGGACAGAGTTCCTAAAAGGAGGTGTGTGCAGGCACAGAGACTTTGGTGCAATTTTAGTTTGAATCTTCTCTTTATTACTCATATTCCCTTACTTTATTTTCCTTCACATCTTAAATATCTCATATATGGTTTTAAAAGCATTCTTTTGATCTTCTTTGATCCATTCAAGGCCACCATGATATCTGAATACATTCTTACATATCCTAAGTATGTGTAATACTGGAAGGGTTTGTAATGTTTTTTAACGCCTGAAGCGTGTAGCCCGAGAGAGGATGGGTAACTTTTTACTCTTGATTTAACTGTATCAGCTCACTTTGCAATTACTAGATGTTGTTATTCCCATTTATATCTATAGTTGGGGAAAAAAGAAACGACTTTAGAAGCCTTTAGGACCAAGCCCTGAACTCCATTAAAGTGCATCTTTCTTTGTGAGTCTACCTGTCTCTCTGGGATCACTATGTGCATGTGCACAGGTGTGTTTGTGTGTGCACAAAAGTTTATGTGGCATAATATTCTCGCTGCCTCTTGATAGCACCATCTCTATCTCTTTGCTGTTCATCTCTTTCTCTCTCTCTCTCACCTCTTTGTCTTGTTCTCCTCCCTCTTCCCATGGACCCCGAGTCTGTTGTTTCTCTCAACTTATGTAAAACAGAACTAAAGGCAATGTTTTCTGCCGGTGCCATCACTTCATTGGTCTGGGATTGGAGATGAGTACTCAGGACTGGATTACCACTTGGTAGCAGCCATCAACAGGTGAGAAGTAAGGACCCAGCCAAGGGCCTAAATTGGAAGACTTTTTACAGGAGTGAATAACTGCCACTAAGAGACGCCTTTTCACTCAAAACTTAGTTACTGAAATGCATGATGCATTATGTAAAATTCATAATGACAATAGACAAGAATGTTTTTTTATTAGAAAGAGATCCCAATGTGTAAAAATGTCAAGGAAACCTAACATCCTTCTACAGGCAAGAACCTTTCTTATTAACCTTTAACATAATTATAGCTAAGTACCCTGCTCTACAGTCCACTGCTTAAACTAACCGAGGTTCACTTAGGCCCATGCAGATTAAATTTGCCATAAATCTTTTAGAATCAGAAGTCTGCAGGGATGTCCTGGTTCCAGAACTGTAGACTGCAGAGCTACTTTTCATAAACAAATTATCATAGGCAGTTTCCACCCTGCTTTTAAACCCTAAGTGGATCTGTAACTATTTGCTTACAATGTATAGAAAGAAAACATTCATTTAATTTCTCTTATTCTCCCTGTTTCTTTTTTTTTTTTTTTTTTTTTTGCGGTACGCGGGCCTCTCACTGCTGTGGCCTCTCCCGCTGCGGAGCACAGGCTCCGGACGCGCAGGCTCAGCGGCCATGGCTCACGGGCCCAGCCGCTCCGCGGCATGTGGGATCCTCCCGGACCGGGGCACGAACCCGTGTCCCCTGCATCGGCAGGCAGGCGGACTCTCAACCACTGCGCTACCAGGGAAGCGCCCCTGTTTCTGTCTTTGACCTCATCTTTTGAGCCTCATAGCAAGAGAGAGAGAGAAACAATGTTTAGCATAATCCAGACCTGAATGAAAATCCTAGGATTCCCTTTGTCAACAGCCAATTCTACAACTATTGACTAACTTCATCCGATTTCTCTCAGCCTCGTAATTGATTTTTTTACCTTCACTTGCCATCTATGTATTATTAACTTGTTTCAAACAGCTTTAGCACAATTCCAAATTCTCTTTTAAAACTAGCTTCTTATAGAAACTCCCTCTTAAAGTGGTATCAGACCTTCCCTCTCTTATTCTAAAACACTTTTCAATATGTTAAAATGACCAGAGTTTTTAAACAATTAATTTGATTTTTCAACAAACATTTAGTGAGCCCCTACTGGGCTGGGTACTGGGAATACAGCTGAATAAAACAGACAACAATCCTTGCCCTCTTGGAGTTTACCTCCTACTGATGATAGGGGAGAAAAACAAAGTAGCTAACAATTATGTACTATCTTAAAACGTGAAGTGCGGTAGAAAAAATAAAGGAAGGTAGGGGGGTAGGGGGTGGGAGTTGCAATAGTAAATAAAACGGCCAGGTAGGCTGAGTCTTTTGAAACAGTTTCATGTTTTCTCTTCTTAACTTTAAAAGCAAAGATATATCCATTTATAATCCTCCCACTATAAAAAGGTGAAATACTATTTTTAATTGCTTCTGAACTTATACACCCTTGATTAAGTATTTTTATGTGGCTCTATCATCTGCCAGGAAAAAAAAAAAATCCTAAACCAGAGTTCATGGTTTGCTGGTTGTGTGCAGCTGCTTTAATTGATCGCTTTATAGCAGCATTCCACTTTCTGAAGTGAATAGAAATCTTGGGCATCAGAAGACCTGTCTCTAAGAGTTGAAGATCCTGTGACTAGAGAGTGCAGTACTCTAGAATATCTGGAACCAGAAGCCTCTGGCGAAGCCACCTGATTTTAGTTATTTCAGACTAATGCAGAAGAAGCTTATATGCATACACTTCAAATAACAGTACTAACCAACTATAAATATTTGGGGATTAGTATGGCATGCAATTGTCATTGTTTTCCCACAAATGAAAATGGGTTTAGATTCTCTGTCTTGCTTTGCCTGGACTCTCTTGAGCATCGTTCTTACTGGCCTAATAGTCACACGGCATCAGTTCAGCTTCCAGTCAGCCAAACCAGTGGGTCTTAACCTTGGCTGTGACCGGAATCGTCTTTTAAAATTACTGATGCATGGGCCCCTGATTCCAATTAAATCAGGATCTCTGGTGGGTAAATATATGTATTTAACTCCAATTATACAAGAGATTCTAATGCACAGTCTGGGCCAAGAACCGGTGCACCTAGCCTATCAGTCCCTAGCAGCCTCCTACCCAGCACCTCTGAGGGTCTCCTAAGGTCATTAGCGATTTATTACCTCCATAGAGACCTCAGCTCTCACCCTCACTTGCTTTTTCTTTCCACTACTTTCCTCCCTTTCCTTTACTTCTTGTCCCCATTATTTCTGCTTCTGCCTCAGGCCTGCCAACAGTACCTGGTAAGGTTGTTTGGCCCTACTGGTGGCCAGAGGTGAGCCAGGTTTTCAGCTCTCTGAGGCAAAACACACTGATCTAATTACCTGTAGATTGCCCACTCATCACTTCTGCAGCTGCTTCTGTGGTTCTCCAGGGCCTCTCCACGCCCTGCCAGCCTGGCTGCCCTCCATGTCTGGTGCTCCACTCAGGGCTGGCCCCCACGGTGGAAAACTTTGGCGCTCAGGGTTCCCGTTGAATATGTACTATCACAGTGTCTTAGTATGCTCTCAGTGTGGTATAGAAGGCACTTCATCATCTGGGCCGTGGCCTTTTTCCCACCTCACTCCCCTCCACCACCACCAGCACCTCTCCCACCCCTGCCCCACACACTTCTCCTTACATTATCACGTTTCCCTAGATGTACCTGTTTGTTTGTTTGCTTGTTTAATCTAGAAACTCCCTTCCTCATTCTTCAGGCCCCTAACTCAATTGTTGCTTCCCTGAGAAGCCTTGTCTATCCACCTTGATTATAGTGTTGTTCACACTGTATCATGACGGCTTATGTGTTTATGCTCCTGGCTGCCCCTCTAGACTTGAGGCAGAGGCTGGATCTTTATCTTCCATATTTTAAAATACCGACTAGCTTCTTGGGAAATGTTGAATGGAAGAAAGACTGAATAGACTCATAGACTGCGGATGGCAAACTATAGCGAGCCTGTGGACCACATCTGGCCCATCGCCTGTTTTTGTAATTGTAGTTTTATTGAAAAACAGCCACATCTTTTCGTGTATGTATTGTATAAATATACCCATTTGTATGTACGTATAAAGTTTTATTGAAACATAGCCAAGCTCATACGTATTGTCTGTGGTTGCTTTAGTGCTGCAAGGGTGGACTTGAGCAGTTGCAAAAGAGACCATATGGTCCCCAAAGCCTAAAATATTTACTATCGGGACTTCCACCAAAAAAAAAAGTTTGCTGACTCCTGATCTAAAAAACACCTGAGAGATCTCCTATTGCAGTGTGCCAAGTAAAAAGATAATGCAAACCATATAGGTAATTTAAAATTTCCAAGTAGCTACATTTAAAAAAGGAAAAGAAACAGATAAAAATAATTTTAGTAATATGTTTTATTTAACCCCAAATACCAAAAATGTTATCATTTCAACATGTAATTAATATCAAAATGATATAATGAGATATTTTACATTTTTATAGTACTAAGTCTTTGAAATCATAAAAATATTTTATACTTACAGACCATCTTAATTTGAACTTATGCTCAATAGCCACATCTATAGCTAATGACCAAATTATTGGACAATTCTAGGCCAAATCCATCAGTTTATAATTGAAGAAATTGGTCCAGAGAGGTTAAGAGTTTAAAGTCACATAGTGGAAGAATCAGGCACTAAACCTAGCTCTCGTTATTCCTAGGCAAGTGGTCCTTCCACAGCATACTGCCTTTGGTCTTACTGTTTGTTTACTAGAAGAGCTATGATAAGGAGACCTGGTTTCTAATTTTGTACAAGCATCAATAAGTTGTGTGACTTTGGGATAGTTCTTAGCTTCCAGGATTTTCATTGCCTCATCTCTAAAAGCATTAGGACTGAGTGATCTTTAAGTTCTCATGTTATGTGACAATCAAACATGTTGGTTTGAAAACCAGAATACACCGCAGTCATTTTGCCCAAGAATTCTGTTCCTAAGAAGCTGTGTGTAGATATGAATTCAAGACCATGTAGGTTGTCACCATAACTTAAAGCTTTTAGGGGCCAGAATTTTAGGTAATTCATCCATTCAAATTTACATGTCAGTAATCAGGAACAAGCCTAAAGCCTGATACCTTTGTCACAGAAGCTCTCACAGCATCAGTGTTATGTTCTCAAGAGATTTTGGAGATGATCCAAGAAGGCCACTGCTGAGCAGTGAAAAAGCAAAGAAGGGACTGGTGTTAGGGCCCATTCAGGGCAGCAGAAGGGTTTCCTTTCTCTGCTAACCAGCATCAGGGTCTGTTACAAAGGACAGGAGGGTAGGACAGTGAGGAAATTGATCTGGCATAATACCTATGGGAAATTAGGGGATAGAGAACCGTGACCATGATTAGATAATGAAATTTTAGTTTGCAATACCAAATTTTATAACAGAATCAGTAGTATTAAATTTGTAATCCAAATCACAGAAGAAACATAACAGTGTAGGAGAAAGGTTCAGAAATGGAAGTGGACAGGCACCAAAGAGAGCTGCATCTTATTTACAAGTTTGCCTAAGACCAATTGTGTTTGCTTTTAAATTTATTCATATCTTGCCCCTCCTCCACGACAGAAAAACCTTTCTTTCCTTCCAGAGTCTGGAGAAGATTGCGGTAGAGGGCAAAAGCTATGTGCTTTGGAGTTGGTATGAACCCCAGATACTCCTTTTAAAAATGATATGGCCTTGGCACAAGTTTGTGGCTTAGTTTCCTTCTCTGTAAAATAGGCATGATAATAGTACTTACCACATTGGACTGAATATTAAATGAAGCAATATGGAAAAAGTTTTTAGCACAATAAATATCACATATTAAGTACTCAATTAATCTTAGCTAGTATTCTCATTCTGAAAACAGGATTCAAGAAGCAGGAGAGGAGCTACCAGTGTGCTTATACCTGCAAGTGACTGTTGGTGATTCACAGATGCTCTACCATGTTTATGGGAATATTGGTGGTATATATTAAATTGTGTGCATGGAAAGCAGTGGAATCTGACTGTGTCACTGAATCCTCCATTATTCATGCTTCAAGATCAGCGACTGGGCAGCTGGACGTGATGATGTGGAGTTCCCCAGTGAATCTCACTGGGCATTTTGCTTTTATTACTTGCTAGGTAAGTTCTTCAGAATTCTAAAGCTGAGTTTTGCTTCTTTATAACAGTGTTTCATTTTCATAAGCTTGTGCGCTGCTAGCTGACTTTAGTTTGCTTTGGTTAATCTGCCTTCTTTCTGGGAAAAACAACATGAGAGTAGCTTCAAGTTTGCATCCTGTGTTGGGAAACTTGCCCTCCAGGACCAAGAGACTTTATAAAACAGTCCTTCAGCAGTTGTTCAGCCAGTGAAGAAGAGGTGGGTTCCCTTCCCTGCTGACTCATTGATCACGTTTCCTGCAGAATGGATTCAACTCAGCATATTTGGAATTACTGGCCAGAGACAAAGGTGACAGCGCTGGGTGTTCTTTCCTGGGACATTTATCAAGGAAAACTCAGCCCCTTAGATAGAATAGCAGGTTGGTTGTGAACCAATCATCAGCTACAGTAATTATCAACCCTATTTTACGAAACTGAAGGACAGTGAGGTTGAGTAATTTGCCCAAGATCACACAGCAAGTAAGAAGCAGAGCCTGAGATCAACCCTAGGCAGTCTGGCACCAGAGTCTGTGCCTTTATTTCCCTCTTCCCCCATCTACAAGTTAGGAGGTGCCTTTTTATTTTCGACCAGTTTTTTCAATGGAACTGCAAAAATGTAGATTTTTAAAATTTTTTATTTATTTTACGTATTTTTTTTTGGTTGCGTTGGGTCTTCGTTGCTACACACGGGCTTTCTCTAGTTGTGATGAGTGCGGGCTGCTCTTCGTTGTGGTGTGTGGGCTTCTCATCGTGGTGGCTTCTCTTGTTGTGTCACATGGGCTCCATAGTTGTGGCTCACGGGCTCTAGAGCACAGGCTCAGTTGTTGTGGTGCACGGGCTAGGTTGCTCCTCGGCATGTGGGATCTTCTGGGATCTTCCCGGACCAGGGCTTGAACCCGTGTCCCCTTCATTGGCAGGCGGATTCTTAACCACTGCGCCACTAGGGAAGTCCGAATATGTAGATTTAAAAGTCTATTTTTTTAATCGAAATGATTTACAATAATTGATTTTGATACTAAGGCAATTTGCACTCTTTTAAGAACTTTTAATTTATTGTTAGTTCCTTGCAAAAATTATTATAGAATTATAATATGTTTTATTTTGCGGCTAAACAGTGAGACCGATGATAGGAAGTATACTCCTTCCACCCTTTATCTTCATGTTGTCTTCCTATACATCCCTCAAAACCCAGGAGTTCATTACTTCCTCCTCTGCTACTCCTACAACTATACACATATCTATAATTGCACTCATCACATTGCATTGTAATTATTTGTGTATCTCATTTATGGCCCCTGCTCAACTGGACAGGATCTATATTTTTCTTCATGTCTGAATTTGTGTAATAAAGTCAACAAAGAACAAATGTTCATTGAACTGTATCTGAGGAAAATGCTTTTATTCAAATAGATTTCTTTTATGTGAAATGTCTTTTTCAACTGATCAGGCAGATTTAATATAAGAGAAAGTTCTGGAGTTACATGATCACTGATACTCTTTTTTTCAATTTTTAAAATAAATTTATTGATTTATTTTATTTATTTTTGGCTGTGTTGGGTCTTCATTGCTGCACACGGGCTTTCTCTAGTTGCAGTGAGCAGGGGCTACTCTTCGTTGCGGTGCGCTGTCTTCTCATTGCGGTGCTTCTTTTGTTGCGGAGCTTGGGCTCTAGGCGTGTGGGCTTCAGTAGTTGCAGCACATGGGCTCAGTAGTTGTGGCACACGGGCTTAGTTGCTCTGTGGGATGTGGGATCCTCCCGGACCAGGGATCGAACCCGTGTACCCTGCACTGGCAGATAGACTCCTAACCACTGTGCCACCAGGGAAGTCCATCACTGATACTCTTATTAAAAAATTCTCTTATTTGAAATCCTGAGTGTGAAAAAATATGGAATAACTTATCTGCATTCATTCTAGAGAACTGTAGTCTTCCCATCATGGAATATTTGTAATCCATTCTTCCAACATTAATAACTGTGTAGCTATTCATGTTTATCTACCATTTATTCTAAAATCTTTTGGACTCAAAGTTTTTAAGAGTTACATGAAATCATTGTGATCTGATTTTTTTCTTACTATTTCCCTATTGTGTCTTATGTATTATAATTAGAAAATGTATCCTTGCTTTTTAATTTTGTTTTCTACACGCTGTCACTTCTCGTTGTTATTCTATGAAGGAAATGTCATTGTACACAGGATAAAATGTTTAGCAAATATACAAACACCAGATTTTAGTTGAAGAAACAAAGAGCACAGAGCTCTTTGTAGAAACAAATACATTTATGTTACAGCTTAAATTTTCACTGTTTTTTTACAGAAGCAAATACATTTATGTTACAGCTTAAATTTTCACTGTTTTTTAACAAGAATAAAAGCAAAGTAATTATGTTGCATAATCTTTGATTAAAGTTAGTTGAAAACCAATATAGCTCTAACATGTTATGTTGTAACTCACCTAGCAGTGAATCTTTTCAGCTTTTCAAACCCCTCCAATTTATGTAATTCCTGCTGTTAAACATATTAGTTTAGCTTGAATTAAAGCAAAATTTAAACTTATGCTATCTACTGACTGGTTTCTTAAGTTTATTATATTTTAAATTAAAATTTGGAATTTATTTATGCCATTTTAAGATAATTAACTGTGATTTCATATGTTTAAATTATAAACATACTGGTGTTTATAATATTTTTATTACAAGCCGTACGGATCTTGGACCTCAGATTTCCTAAGGGGCTTTTAGAAACTTGTGGTAAATATTTATTAGAGGATATGAGCTTTCTTTTCTTATTTTAATCTTTCTTTTTAATTTCATTTAATTTTATTTTTTTGGCCATGCCATGTGGCTTGTGGGATTTTAGTTCCCAACCAGAGATTGAACCCGGGCTCTTGGCAGTGAGAGTGCTGAGTCCTAACCACTGGACCACCAGGGAATTCCCAATCTTTATTTTTTTAGAAAGAAAAGAGATATTATTTAATTCATCTATATTTATTCTATATTTTCATACGATAATGCAAAGGGGACAGCGTGAATTTATGGAACTTAACTTCCAAATTCCAAAAGGCTTTTTATATTGTGAATGTTTGCCTATAATGAAAGTCTGTTGAACAAGCTGAAACAATTAGAGAATCACAGGATACCAAAAGAACAATTTCCTCTCTTATACTACACTTACAACTAGTCTTGAAGATTTCTAAGTGTCAATCTAGAACCAAACTCTTTTTGCAAACATAGTACTGAATGACTTTTTCCTTCATGTGCACCGTTTGATGTGTAAAAGGAAGCTGTAATTTTTGTGAAATCACTTGCTTTTAAAAAATATGTTTGGGGCTTCCCTGGTGGCGCAGTGGTTGAGAGTCCACCTGCCGATGCAGGGGACACGGGTTCGTGCCCCGGTCCAGGAAGATCCCACATGCCGCGGAGCGGCTGGGCCCGTGAGCCATGGCCGCTGAGCCTGCGCGTCTGGAGCCTGTGCTCCGCAACGGGAGAGGCCACAACAGTGAGAGGCCCACGTACTGCAAATAAATAAAATAAAAAAACAATAAAAAATATGTTTGTTTTTAAGTTTGTGGCTTGCCCAATTTTAAAACCATGATGGGAAAAAATTTTAATGGCCTACAACCTCACCAGCTTCACAAACTGAGATTTTATTATTTTGTGTGTCTGCATAAGATTTGTTTTGCATATTGCTAACTAGCCTGTAACATGTGCATTTTAATAACATCATAGTTTTCTCTATATTCAGCCAGTAACTAGGCATTTTAACTAGTATGGGGATGGACAAATGAAGGAAAAGTAATCATTAATCTCTGAAATGGCTGAATCTTTTAAATATCTCCCTTCACGAACAGTTTACACGCTTGCTGCTTTGCTCCTGATGGCAAAAAGCAATGCTAACTTTGGTCATTACTAGTATTTCCTTTTGTGTAAGTCCAAGTTGACTTTGTTCAACTTATATTCAAGCCGTTTTTGTTGATTTCTCTCTGGGGCTTAGAGCGCATTCAACAGACATGTGGACCTTTGATTTATTGGTCACAAATAAAAACTAAAAATCTTCCAAGAGGATAAAACTCATCTCTGTTTCAGCTTATGTTAGCAGGAAAAGTTGTTTTAGCCCCACAGAGACTCTGAACCTTATTTTGAACTTATTGCCTGGTGCCTTTGAGCAGTGGGATCAATATTTTGAGGCATTTGTTCCAAGCCCCACAGTTCCAAATCAGTCTCAGCAAGTTGAACTAAACTTTATTTGACTTTAGCAATTCAAACCTCCAATATTTCTTTCAATACATGATTGAAAGTCAATCATATCTGCTCATAAATGTGTTTAGGTTTTGTTTAAGCACAGGTGTTTTATTCATTTTTAAAAGCCTTGAATTTTTAGGCTTATGAAAAGAGGATAAGCTCATCATTAAAAAAAAGTCCAAACATTACAAAATTATTGTAGAAAGTCAAGCTCTTGTGATATGGTGAGCCATTATTAACAGAGGAGTAGCAGTATTCCACAAGAATGTTTTCCTGTTTACTAGCATGTATTACTGTCCTGAGAGACCTTTTTTCAATAATTCCTTGACAATTATATAGCTCTTGAAACATACTAATCATACAATACATACTATTTTGCACATCGTATTTCTCGTTAATATCTCTTGGATATCTTTACATGTTAGTACTTACAAAGTCTACTTCATTCTTTTCTTTGGCTAAATGTCATCCCATTATACAAATGTACCATAGTTCATTTTCATAATTATGGGCACATGGGTTGTTTCCAGGTTGGTTTTGTTCGTTTGTTTGTTTGATTGGTTGGTTTGGTTTTGTTTGCCATACCAATGTTGCAGTGAATATCCTTTTAAACATATCTGTGTACAGTTGGAACACTATTTTAAAGCATTAAAAATAGGTAATGGCATAATACTGTTTTCATGTATGTATTTAATTCTTGTTAGCACTCCAGATTATTGTTACCAGCGTACCAAACTTGTAATAAATAACATTTCAAAAATTTAACTCGGTGGCTCAGTTTACAAAGCACCTTCATATAATTATCTCATTAATAATATATTAATATAATTATCTGACTTCACATCAGTGTGATGTGTGCAGTGCAGGTTTATAGGAAAAAATGGTGCTGACTTGGAATTTTTCACGGCCTAAAATAGTTATATAGAGTGTAAGTCGTCTGTTCTGCTAACTCAAGGAGTCAAGGCCACTGTCATGATAAGAGCGTTATATCATACCGGTACCTTATTGTGAAAAAACACTTATGTGACACTTCAATAACTGGTGTTGCTAATTTACTATCCAGTTTTCAGGCAATTTTTTTTAATTGTCATATCCAGAGATCAGACTCACCAGGCATTTATTAGCTAAATGCTCCAATAATTGCTACTCCAGAACCAAGTATTTAAAAGACATTTATGCAGCAGTAGTTAATGATGGAGGAATCTCAGTGTCATTTTACCTCATTTGGAATTGGGAGACCTGAGAGTAATGGGAGAAAACAAAAGTCTGTAGAATGTAGCACGAAGAGGACAGTGCTTGCTAAAACCTTAGAAACTACTCTCTCCATCGATTATCATTTCTGTATTTTTATGACCCTTCCTTTACCCAGTGCCTATCACGGTAGGCTAGTAATAAATGGTGAACCTTCTCTGATTTCCCACACTCCTGGTAGGAAGCAGGCTCCTGTGCAGGGAAAGGAAATCTTTGTTATGTTGCCTCCAGTTTTGGGAAAGGAAGCAATCTTGAATGACTATTGTTGCAGTAGCTGCAAATTTATGTTGCCTCATTAGTGGATCTATCCCCACCCTGAGTTTAGCTGAGAATGCACTTCTGAACTTCCTCTCTTCCTACATCTATTGTAACATGCACAGGACCACAAAATCAGCTTCCAGATCTGGAATCTTATGAGATGGTATCCACTTCAAGCCCTGCTTGTTGAATATGATAGCATTTCGAACCAACCATGATTCTACAGAGTGGCTACTGGGATTAATATATACATACTACTATATATAAAATAGATAATCAACAAGGACCTACTATATAGCACAGGGAACTCTACTCAATATTCTGTAATAACCTATATGGG
This sequence comes from Orcinus orca, assembly GCF_937001465.1. Lineage (NCBI taxonomy): Eukaryota > Metazoa > Chordata > Mammalia > Artiodactyla > Delphinidae > Orcinus > Orcinus orca. Next base: position 122,442,913 of record NC_064561.1, read on the forward strand.
AAAAGAATCTGAAAGAGAATGGATATATGTATAGCTGAATCACTTGGCTGTACACCTGAAACTAACACAACATTGTAAATCAACTATATTCAATAAAAAATTTTTAAAAATCACATTGCTGATAATACTTAGAAATTCTGGTGCTCTCTTCACATCAGCACCATTACAGGAAGTTGATCTGTCCCTATTTCATCTGTCCAATATTACTTTATACTTTTCAAAGTATACTTGACTGTAAAGTCAAGCTGGTTTTTTCATTGTCCCATGTGTAATACCTAGTTCATTTCCATCTTTCTGTCCAACCTTATATTTTTTCTCTCTCCTACAAGTCCTTTTTCTCTCTTGCCTAATTGAATTCTAATTGAATTTGAAAACAAATCCCCATGTCCTGATAAAGCCTTTCCTGTTATGACAGCCTTTCCTGATGTTTATACACAGGCAGAGAAACTCAACACCTTTCTGCACATTCTGTCTTTCCCTTCCCAACCTGTGGCTGAAATATCAAGTTTGTACTCTTGACATTCAAACTCTTAAAATAGTAACCTGTTTACTGGATTGCAATAATCGTATTAGGCACCAGAGTACAGTGTATGCCTTTCCCATTCTCCCACCTCTGGGCCTTCTCTCTGAACCTAGTAGGGAGATATACTGATGAGCAAGGTTGGGTTTTAGTGCATACCTCTGGACCTATCAGAGGACTCCCATTGAAGTTCAGAGTCAGCTGCAGTTGATCAGTTTCTTACTCACATAGTGTATGGGAATGGTGGAGAGTTTCAAACTGATCAATGGCAAATGCCCTACCATTCTTCTTACTTGACTAACAAATTCCTCTTATGTACACAAGAATGACCTTTTGGCCCTCATGGTGTTTTTACAGCAGGTACCTTTGGACACATTTCACTTACTCAGGATATTTCAAGCATGAGTATTCCATAGCTGGTTAAAATTTCACTAATACTTTCTCATTCAGAATAATATATTTTATGTGTAATAAATAAAAAATGTTTCCAATTCAGAAAATTTAAAAATACAAGAAGTATGGCATATCTGGAGGGTGAGCATTTCCTATGATAATTTTATCTCCTGTCTCCTGACTAGTCTTATGAACTACCTAATTTAAGATTTAAAATCCTGGACTTCCCTGGTGGCGCAGTGATTAAGAATCTGCCTGCCAATGCAGGGGACGTGGGTTCGAGCCCTGGTCTGGGAGGATCCCACATGCCATAGAGCAACTAAGCCTGTGCACCACAACTACTGAGCCTGCGCTCTAGAACCTGCAAACCACAACTACTGAAGCCCATGCGCCTAGAGCCCATGCTCCGCAACAAGAGAAGCCACCGCAATGAGAAGCCCGCATAGCACAATGAAGAGTAGCCCCTGCTCACCGTAACTAGAGAAAGCCTGCGTGCGGCAACGAAGACCCAACGCAGCCATAAATAAATTTATTTATTTTTTTAAAAAAAGATTTAAAGTCCTGGGAATTCCCTGGCGGTCCAGCGTTTAGGTCATAACACTTTCACTGCCATGGGCCCAGGTTCAATTCCTGGTCAGGGAACTAAGATCCCGCAAGCTGCATGGCATGGCCAAAAAATAAAATAAAATTTAAAGTGCTGTGTTACATGTTCATTTTTTAATATATTGACCATGGACTTTCTAATTAGATTATAAACTTCTCAAGGACAAGAATCATGTCACCAATGACTTTGGTACCTCTCACAGCATTTAGTATAATCCTGAGCATTTCAAGATGTTCAATATGTATTCATTGACTGAAGTCAATGTCATCTTTAGATTGAAGTGCTTAAGTTCCAATTCAATGGCTTTTAGGTAAGAGATGGTAAATCAGTTGGGGTCCTAAGGAAGAAACAAAATTCACCCTAGGTGGTTCAAATGAAGAGACTTTAATGAAAAGACTACTCAAAGATATACAGACAAGGATAAGATAAAGTATGGTGAGGCACCCAGCAGCCAGCTACAGAGAGAGAACCAATTCCCCCCTGGGGATGAAGAAACGAAGAAAGGAAATAGAGTTAGCAGAACCCAGTGAGAGCTGGAGCTGGAAAAAAAGAGTGATCTGAGAGAAAATGTGGTTGAAGATTGATGACCAAGAGCTGGGGTGCCAAAGCAGGGGGGAACAAAAAATACCCCACTTTCCACCCTCAGATCTTCTATGTGTTCCAGCTCACAAAGAGTCATGGAGATATAGTCAGCAAATTTCAGTCTTCTGAGGCACAGAGCAGGGCAGAAAAGGGTGGAGGAAGATTGGTGTGGCTAGGACTTGGGCAGGACTGGGGATGGGGTAGGAGGGAAGGCATGCAAAGTAACCCCCATAGAAGGTTTCTATTATAAACGGAAACAAGAAAAAGGCTGAATTTTTTTTTGCTGCATTGGGTCTTTGTTGCAGTGCACGGGCTTCTCATTGCAGTGGCTTCTCTTGTTGTGGAGCACCGGTCCTAGAGCTCACGGGCTTCAGTGGTTGTGGCTTGCAGGCTCTAGAGCGCAGGCTCAGTAGTTGTGCCGCATGGGCTTAGTTCCTCTGCGGCATGTGGGATCTCCCGGACCAGGGCTCGAACCTGTGTCCCCTGCACTGGCAGGCGGATTCTTAACCACTGCACCACGAGGGAAGTCCCAAGGCTGAATTATTATGTAAAGAATAAGAGAAGCCTAGAAATCTAAAAATTATCTGGGGAAAAACTAAGTCTGACTTAGCCAAATCTAAGCCCTGACTGTTAATTTTCTTCACTAGATCACTCCTAATACAATCTGAATAAGGGAATAAGCACTCTGTTACATTCAAACTTTCAATTATTGCAGTTTCAAGTCAAGCAATGAACATGTATATCCATGACTCATAGCAATGAATAAAATTCATTTGCAGATATACGTGCCATCACATTCAAAGTGGGGGCTGTACTGCTCAATGGGCGCCTCAGTGGGGGTTTTGGGGCAGGTAGGGCTGTGAAGTAAAATAATAGAACACACGTGTTCCTCCTGTGTGGAGGAATTGTTATGAATACTATCAGACTGTTCTCTTTCCACTTAAAAGAGGAGAACGTTTTCACATTTTTTCCTTTTATTTGGTGCCTATCTATTGACCACATAGGGTTAGTGAATATTTACATAAATAGAAGGATAGAACGTTAAAGGTCTTGTAATCTGCTAACACTTTTAACACATAAAGAAACAGGTTCCCACAAGTCACCTGCCCTGCCCTGTGGCAGAACCAGCCCAGAATGCAGATTGTCAACATCCTAATCTGGCCACTCACAGTTCTAGAAATGCTTGATTTAGCTCCAATTAAATGGCAAAAGAGTATAGGCGTTGAGGGCAAAGGTTTGGAATTAGGCAGATTTGTGTTTAACTCCAGCTGGACTTCAGGCAAGCAACAAATAAATTCCTGCTGCGCTTCTGGTTCCTCTTCCATAAAGCGGGGTGAATACCCACTCCATTAAAGTTATTGTGGGCCTAAAAAAATATAAAATGTTCAGCACAGTGCTTGGCAGGTAGTAGATGTCCAATAAATAAAAACTATCGTATAGTAGTTTTCTTTGAAAATCAACTGATAATTTAGTAATAGATGATGGTCAATAAGAATTTGAGAAGCATTTTGTAGGAAACCCTAAAACAAGAAAAGAAACTTTAAGTCAATCAGAAGAGGTAAAGCAGAGAATGAGGGGAATTACTTAACTGGAGTGGAAAGGAATACAACAGACAGTCCTAACAGTAAATGAATTGGTTTTCTTTTTTCTCCTCTGTCTTTACTAAGGAAACACGACCCTGAGTCCCACTTTTAAATTATGTTTTTTTGATTAATAGGCTTTATTTTTTTAACGTAGTTTATCTTTTGATTCACAGAGATTAATACTATTGGACCCATGGAAAAGCGGAAAATAATTGAAAAGCATAAAGCACTATACAGATACAAGGTCATATTATTCTTAAGAATAAATACTGAGAAGTGCCTGGTTACTAGTTAACACACCAGAAAGAGATGAATCAACAGAACTTGATCTACATAGGTTTTTAAAGAACATCAAGTGTTAAATGGTGCAACGGCTGGCAAACTTTCCCGGGGACTGATGGATTGCTTATCTGAATTCTATCTAAATGAAGAATTGCAGGCATAGCTGTGGAAACTTACAGACAGCGAGTATTGCACCATACTGGATAAACAAGCTGAATCTGTAATTAACTGGTAGGACCATTGAAAAACGTATAAAACAACCTACTGGGGAAAAGGCACCATAGCTTGTAAGAGAAATTCACATAGAAATATTATGAGGTCTTTAGCAAAATAAAGACTGTTGTGCCAAAGGGAAAACTAGTGGGCAAAACTTATAAGACTTTCACCAAATCCTTAAATGCAAAGACATTTCCTACTATTTAATAAGAAATTTTGATGAGGTCATCAGTGGATTGGCAGTACTTTAAAAATAAAATAAGGATAGAGACCTGGCTTAAAATGAGGAAACAGAGTATATGAACATGTCTTAATGTAGAGAAGCATAAACAGCAGGATTTCAGAGATACCTCTGTGCTGAGGCAAACCTATTTAAAATTTGTGTAGGTAATCTGGAAGACAATATCAGATTCGTAGATGATAATAAGCTCCTCCAAGTAGAAAGTACCTATGAGAGCAATGGGAGAAATGATAGGAAAAATCTGAGAGTTTGGGTAAGTAGGCAGAAAGGTAGCAGATCTCATTCCTGTACACTTCATGCTCAAGAGTGTTGACCCCCTTTTTAGATGAGAGGGTCCCAGGGAGATGCTGTTAGTTAAGGGAATGCCATGGACTGGAGGAATGCTCCATGTAGCTGAAGCCTCAGTGGTCACTCCAGAGTAGGTGCTGGGTGAAGGATAGAGGTAGACCACTTTCTTTCTGGCTCCAAACTGTGGGATGTTCTGTCGTTCCAGAGAAGTCTTCTTGTAGGAGTGGGAAGGGCAGAAGAACAATGAAGAAAGATTTTCCCCTTAAGGAAAAATGTTTTGTGGACATTTAGCTAAAAACGGTAATAGGTACCCTAATGTACTCTTTTTATTTTTATTTTTTTGGCCGCACTGCTTGGCATGTGAGATCTTAGTTCCCCAACCAGGGATCGAACCCATCCCCCTCCTGCAGCGGAAGCACAGTCTCAACCACTGGACCGCCAGGGAAGTCCCTACACTAATGTACTCTTAAGGGCTCAGTTAACTCATGCGGTAAGCTTTGAGGTCAACTTTGACTGAGATGTCCAAAGGCCTTTGAAGTTTGACACGAGCCTTTGTGCAAGGAAAGGCATTCTTTTTTTTTTCTTTTGCGGTACGCTGGCCTCTCACTGCTGTGGCCTCTCCCCTTGCGGAGCACAGGCTCTGGACGCGCAGGCTCAGCGGCCATGGCTCACGGGCCCAGCCGCTCCGCGGCATGCGGGATCTTCCCGGACCGGGGCACGAACCCGCGTCCCCTGCATCGGCAGGTGGACTCCCAACCACTGCACCACCAGGGAAGCCCAGGAAAGGCATTCTTTAAAGGCTGGGAGTTTACTCTGTTACCTATGTGGTAAATCCAGGGTCAATGATAATCTGCAGACCAGTTCATGGATGGAAGAGACTACAATGTAGTAGTTCAGAAGGATTCAGAGATCACTGGGCAAAGTAGAAAAGATTTTGTATTTTTATGCTAGATTCTCTGTATTTGGTTTCCTTTTACACTTGATAAGATCACAGAGTTGGTATGGTATGCCTCTGTGTAAAACTCTCAAAGGTTTTGTATGCTTTAAAGGAAAGGAATGCATTTTAGAAACAACTTTGAAGTCAGCTTCTCCAATTCTTACATAGTCTAATGTTGCTTTTCCATGTATATAGTTCCTCTTATACAGCTGATTACAGAAGGAGTAGGAAGAATGCCATTAATTTTCATGCCAGTAAAAGAAATAAAAAACTGACAGCTTCCTTTCATACATAAAAGTTGCATTTACTAAGCATTTGCAATGTACCAGTGTTTTATTTTTCATTTAATTATTATAGCAAACCCTTCAGGTATTTTTTTTTTTTTTTGCGGTTCGCGGGCCTCTCATTGTTGTGGCCTCTCCCGTTGCGGAGCACAGGCTCCGGACGCGCGGGCTCAGCGGCCATGGCTCACGGGCCCAGCCGCTCCGCGGCATGTGGGATCTTCCCGGACCGGGGCACGAACCTGTGTCCCCTGCATCGGCAGGAGGACTCTCAACCACTGTGCCACCAGGGAAGTCCATGGTATTATTATTATACACATTTTAGGGACTGGAAAGTTGAGGCTCAGAGATATTCAATAATTTATCCAGGCTACCTGGCAAGGCCAAGAAGACTCAAAGTCTGTCTGATTCCAAACTCCATATTCTTAATATCCATATGTATAAACTTGCTGATGTTCTTTAAGTCCATGTTTGATTATAATTTGTATTAACACAACAAAAGGAAGTTTAATTAAAATACTTTATCATCTTTAATCTATAATATTTTAATCTCTACTTTTAAAATCTTTTCATTTTATTCTACATGCAGCTTACCCTGTTAGTAAAGAATCCACCATTACAGATTATAAAAAATATTTTTCAACAAGGGACATGCCACTGAATGTCATGACTATTCATGTGCTGGCTCTAGTGCTTTCAGACAAATTTGTTTTGTCGTGCCCACTCTATTGCATTGAGTAGGTTGTAAATCTTGTTAAAACCAATAAAAATGTAATTTCAGAATGTTTTAAAAGCAATCTCTCATGTCACTGGATTCTCAAATGCTTTCTGTTTCTACTTTCTTTTACATATAGTGCAAAAAAGATTCTGATAAAAATAATTTTATAGTTAAGTATAATATTTTTCTAATTATAAAAAATAATACATGATGACTTGACAGAATTTAGAATATGTATAAAGGTATAAAGAAAAAAGTATCCAGAATTCCATTACCCACAGATAAAACATTATAAACATCTAATGTTCTTCCTTTAAATGTATATGAGAACAAAATGTTAACTGTGGATTATTTTGGAAGGTGGTTGAAGAATTTCAAGTAATTTAAAATTATGTATATGTACATTTTAAAAATACTTCTATTTTATATATGTATATATTCATCTAAGATATTCATTGAAGTTTTCAAATATTCTGTAAAGTTAATTCCATTTCTCTATATGGTGACTATGAGATGTTATGACTATAAGCAAAAATTTGGCCAATTTGTCTAGATGAGAATTGAAAAATATTAATGTGATTTATACATAATAGGAAATTTTAATTTTTGCACCTTTTAATTTTCCTGTTTACAAAGATAATATGTGGTCCTTGTACACAAATCAAATAACACATAAAAGTATTAAAAATAATTAACATTTGTTGAGTGCTTTCTATGTGCCAGGCACTGTTCTAAGGGTTTTGTTTATATTAACTCATTTAATCCTCACAATAATTCTATGAAGTAGGGACTATTATTTATTGTTTTTATTTTACAAATGAGAAAACTTAGGCATTGAGAAGCTAAGTAAATTGCGTGAAGTCTTGGTTTATTAGGAAAACAATCATGCCAAACAGCCTGGTTTTTATTCGTTCACTGAGTTGTTTTAATGAGAAACAAAGATGATGAATTAGAACCTTGTCATGGACATATTATAGTTTCATTTTGGGAAATAAAATGATCAAGTTCCACGTGATGTTCTTATAGATGAAGAAGGTAAAGGGAGGGTGGATGCACACCTAGGAGAATCCGGAGCTGGCTGAGCCCTGGGTCTCAGGACAGGTAGTGGGTCACTGTCAAGAACATGTAGATGCTAAATGACAGAGTTGAGATTCAAACCCAGGCAGGATGTCCCCAAAGCCCACACTGAAACACTCCCTAAATTGCCTCTATAATGTATAAAAAAGAAAGGCATTAAGAAGAAAGCCAAAATCTCTGATTCCACGACTCAGGGACAACAACTGCCATCATTTTGGTAAACGTATTTCCAGACCCTTTTCGATGCAAAGCTTACCTGCAGCTGATCTAAGTTTGGCAGACTGTTCTGTGATCCTCTTGGAACGTGAGACCGTGGGAAGCTTGTGAGGAACTGCTGCTGCAAAGCCATTTCTCACTTGTCTCCACATCTTTCTGGGAGGGTATCATGAGACCATTTCTCATCATCTCTTAGGTTCTGAACCGGTATGAGGTTTTCTGCCTTCCCCTCTGCAATGCAATTATGATGCTAACCACCCAGAATCAGGTCAGACTTCACAGGTTAAGAGCACAGTTCCTGGGCTTCCCTGGTGGGGCAGTGGTTGAGAGTCCGCCTGCCGATGCAGGGGACGCGGGTTCGTGCCCCAGTCCGGGAAGATCCCACATGCCGCGGAGCGGCTGGGCCCGTGAGCCGTGGCCGCTGGGCCTGCGTGTCCGGAGCCTGTGCTCCGCAACGGGAGAGGCCACAACAGTGAGAGGCCTGCATACTGCAAAAAAAAAAAAAAAAAAAAAAAGAGCACAGTTCCTTGCTATACACCTGAAACGAACACAACATTGTAAATCAACTATACTTCAATATAAACAAAAAAATAAATAAAAAACCCAGTCCCCACAAGGCTGTGCTCACTTAGGACACTAGCCATTAGCTCAGGGATTCTCAGGCCACCCACGCTTCTGACCAACTAGCTACAAATTCAGGTGCTTCCACTATCCCCTCAAGTTTGATAATTCACTAGAACAACTCACGGAACTCAGGAAAGCACTAGACTTATGATTATGGTTTTATTATAAAGGATAAATCAGGACCAGAAAACTGAAGAGACACATAGGGCAAGTTCTGGAGGGTCCCAAATATGAAGCTTCCATATCTTTAGGCTGTGTAACCCTCCCACACATCCTGTGTGGTTACCAATCAGGGAAGCTTACCTGAGCCTCTGTGTCTAGAGTTTTTATTGGGGTTTCTTTATGTAGGCAGGATTAATTGACTCATTGAAAAAATGATTGAATTGATCTCTAGTCCCTCTCTCCTTCCCAGAGATTGGGGCTGATATCACCTGGCTCAAAGCCCCAGCTCTCTAATTATATGGTTGTTTTTTCTGGCATGTCCAGTTCCTGTCCCAAGTCATTGCATTAGCAAAAAATTCAGGTATGGCCCAAGGTACCCACCATAAATACTGAAGACACTCTTATGCCTTGGGAAATTCCAAGGATTTAGAGGTTATCTCCTAGAAACCAGAAATAAAAATGTCAGCCAAATCCTTTATTATATAACACCACCCCCCTTAGCACACCACTGCAGGCTATAAAACTACTTAGCTGCAGTGTGGAATCAGTTCCTCAGCAACAGTGTGTCCCACAACTCATGTTGCATTGTCACCCAGGTCCTTTTGTTTCTGTGTTGTCTTGTGGGACAAGGGACATGAGCAGCTGGCACTTCTGCTGTCTTTGCTTTTGCTATTTATGTAAGTAATAAACTATCTGAATTTTAAAAGGGCTTGTTGTTTCTTTACAAGTCACATGTGTTAGCCTTGCTTGACCTATCACGTACAGAAATAAGAAAATCCCAAGAGGACAAGTATGGGGTATTAAGGTGTTTAATTTGCTTTAGCCATTTTGATTTTTAAGAACACTCAGTGGGGCTGTTCAGTAGGCTAGATGTGAGATCAGAGCATGGAGGGTAGCAAAGAAGGTAAGTTGTGCAGTGGCAATGACTGACATCAGAGGAGAGGGTAAGTTTTCTGAAGGAGACAGTGTAGAGAAGCTAATGGTGAAGGATGACTTTGATGTGAGCTCAGACTTGAAGAGTCATAAAATCTTTGAATAAAAAATGACTTTAAAGGTCTTATATCCAACCTCTTACCTGGTAAGAGTAACATCATCCCAACAATTGGTCATAAAGCCAGTTTATGCTGAAATAGACATAGTGAGGAACGAATAAGCCAATTATTCTCAGGGTAATCAATTCTATTGATAGAGATCTGATCATTTTTGCATTCTTTCTCATACTGAGCTAACAGTTACCTTTTAATAAATTTTACCATTGACCCTTTACTACCTCATGTAGCACATATTCACACAGCTATTAACTGTTGTTTGGGACAGACATGCTATGAAGTCAATCATCATGTCTCCCCTTGGTTTTGTCTTCAGCAAATTAAACATCTGCCTTCACCCACACCTCACATGGTCTTGTCTTGGTTCCCACCACCTTTGTTATCTTGCTATCTCATTAGCATCTTTCCTAAAATAAAATATCCAGATATTGTTGCATCAGTGAAGAGTATAATGAAATCACTATTTCCAATAAAGTATCTTATTTCAATTTCTTCTCTTTCTATAAATATATTTTTGAACTTACACAGTCTTCTTCAAAAAAGGATATGAGGGAGACAGGAACGTAAAATGTATATTAATGTGTTATTCTGTCCTCCTACTGTTAAGTTTTAACATATTTGTGTGTTTTAAATAATATTTTTAAATAATTTGGTTTGGTTTTATATTATGAAGATAATGTGTTAATGGTAAAAAAAAATTCAAACAATACAAGTAGTAATAGGGAAAAGTTTTAAAAAAATCCCCCTAACTCTCAAACTTATAATCCCACTCCTTAAAGCACAATTTAGTTTACTGTATTCATCCAGAATTTTTTTATATTGGGCATCTTTCCTTATCAGCACTATGGGTCTATCTCATTCTTTTTAATAGCTGCATAGTATTTTATTATATGGTTATACCATTTTTATTTATCAGTCCCCTTTGATGGACATAGGTGTTGTTTGCTCTCCTTTTTTTATTTTATAGCAATACAATAGATTTTTGCATGTGTTTCTTTGAATGCATGAGAAAGTATATCTGTAGGATAATTTCTTTAAAGTATTTAGAACCGCTATGTCAAAATTTATGTATGCCTTCAAGGGTACACCAATTTACACTCCTGCTAACAGTCTGTGGTAGTATGGTGGACCCCTGAACAACATGGGTTTAAACTGCACAGTCCACTTACATGTGGATTTTGTAATAGTACGTGATTGGTAGCTGGTTAAATGGGAGAGGTGGGGACGGTGACTGTAAAGTTATACTCAGATTTTCGGATTTTCCACTGGGTGGAGGGACGGTGCCCTAATCCCCATGTTGCTCAGGGCTTAACTGTACTTGTTTTTCCATGTGCCAAACTCTAAATAATTGTTAATCTAACAGCTGACAAGTAGAATATGATTTGGGCTGGATTCCTTCTGTTCGCCCCACCAGATACACCCTGCACTCTTCTCCCTGCTCTTTGCCCCAGGAAGACAACGTGTATAGACTACATCACTGGACTCCTGTGCCCTCTAGCTTCCTATATGTCAAGTTTAGGAAGGGGGCCACCAGTAGGAGGTGGGGAGGGGGTAAGGGGAGAGGTATTTATTGGTGAAGTTGAGATGTTTATTTCCTGGGCTCCCTCCTTGTGGGGTCTCTGTGGGCTGGCTGTGACCCTTAGCCAAGGACTCAGCTCCTGTCCACACAATCTCCTCTGTTTCATTTCTAGCCACTGCTTTCTATTCTTGTCCTTTCAGGTGTAGAAGGGTGGTCTGCCCTGCTAAGCCAGATATTGCCCCCTCTCTTATGGTTTTCCTACACCCTGTCCCACCTTTGTAAGTAGTATCTTTAATAAGCATGCCTTGAAGTACCCAATTTGAATATTCTGTTTCCTGCCAGTTCTCATTCCTGAAAGCTCCACTTAGAGAGATTCCCCAGGATGTTCAGGAGGTATCTCTCAAGAGATGCAATGTGAACATAGACCTGAATGATAAGGAGGAGTGTAACTATCTTAGGCATATGTGTTCCAGGTGGCAACGGCCCTGAGTTTGGAACAAGCTTGTCATAGTTGAAGAGCAGCAGGAATAGCAGAGCAGCTTTGGGCCGAGTGGCAAATATATGGTTCGCTTGTCCAAGAGCCATTGCCTCTTCTTCCTTGCTGAGAGAGCTCTAATTTTGTTCAGACACAATAGGAAGATTCAAAGGATGAACCGTCATTTGTCTAAGAGAATCATGAAAATTCTGTTCCAAAGCGTCAGTGATTGATTTAGGGATGGGCATGTAACCCAGTTCTAGCCAATGAGAAATGAGAGGGAATTTTCTGGGGTCCTCTTGAGAATTTTTCTCTCTGGTACAAACAGGCATAAAGGAGAAAATTCCTGCCTCTTTCTCTCCTTTTCTGCTTTGGATGCTTTTTGTGAGAATATGATGCCTGGAAACGCAATAGTCTTTTAACAACCATGAGACAAAGGACCAGGTTTAAAAACCAACATATGAAGATAGAAGAGCGAAAGGTTGGAAAGAACCTGGACCCTAATGATACACTGGACCTTCCAAACCAACTTTAGGACCACCTAACTGCAGACTTCTTGTTAAGTAAATAAGCAAATAAAAGCCAGTCTTAGCTTACGTCACCATTAGGTGGGGTTTCTGATCCTTTGCAGTTGACACACCAGCTCACACAGTAGCAGCGGAGGTGGTGAGGAACTGTAACCAAGGTAAGAGAGGTGGGCAGCGGTCTGTCATGCAGTGTCTCTTAGGCCAAGGCGTGGAATTTGGATTTTATTCCAAGGGTAAGAGATTTTTGCAGATGACCCAGTCAATACAGGCATATTATACAGATCTATCTAGCTATCTGTCTATATCAATATACATATTTATCATGTATATGATAAGAATATTATTTATTATTAAAATAATAGATACTGACTAAAGATATATTTACCATTTCCATTTTAAATTTTAGAGAAATTACTATTTACAACCAGATAAAAAGAAATAAAAAGTCTCACGAGTAACATAAGCTAACTTGGCTGAAACTCCCAAATGTTGAGAATCTTTATTCATGTCTGACCTCTTATGCTCGGGAGACCCTTCAACACAGTTTCTAGGTATTGCTTCTGCCTGCTTTAGCCATGTCAGTCTTTACCAATTATGTTCTGCTTCAGAGAGCTTGCAATTGTCACCTCAACCCCTTATCTCTCTTTGAAAGAGCCCCCAGTTTTTGCCTCAGCCTTGTGTCTTTGAAAAGAAGGCAGCTTCCTTTAAGCATGGCTGTCCTAAATACCTTGGATGGTGTTTTTCTCCTAGCTGGCACCAAAAACATCACAAAATAAGGTAGATCATTTAAAACATTTTCCTCATGGTTGTCCTGTTCCCCCATTCAGCAGAAAGATTATTGGTTACCATGGCAATCAGCTTCCACAGCCTTCCATTCTAAGGAACTGCACAGGTAGAGCGCAAGCTTTACTTTGCGTTCTTTACCCTAGGTCTCTGCAGATTTGCATATTTTTCCAGCCTGTACTCTGAATTTTTTGTACTCTGTAACCGCTGTTTAGAACAATCAACCAACCAAACAAACAACTTGGAGTTAAGCCAGATAATTTTTTCAAAGGCACCATATCCCCTTCTCTTCTGAATCTTTTAAAAATTTACATAAACCATTGTACAATGATTTTCTCACAGCACCAATTGAAAACTTTCTGGTATGTTCTTTCACAAGTCTGGGATTCTAGTTGTATCTCTTTAACCATGTTTAGAAAACAAATAATGAATTTACAGTAAAAATCAGAGCAGGAGATAGTTCTATGAGATCACTGCCCCTGGGCTTTATATCGTATCTTTCCTAAGGATAATTCTCTGAATTCCCTTCCTCTACCACTCCCAAGCCCTCTGATAAAACAGTGCAGATACTCAGAAGGGTAAAAGTTGTCCTCAAGCCATTGCCTTGGAGGTGCCAAATGCTTAGACTTTCACCCCTGAGACTGTTAACTACCCTGTTTCTATTCAGAACCTTACTGATAATAGTAAAAGATGGTTTTAAACAGGCCAAACAAATTACTGGCACCCAGTACCTGCTACATTTATGGAGGAGATGGAATAACTTTGGAGCATCAACTGGATAAATTCTATTTCCCTACAACTTTTCAAAAAGCCTTTTCTTATTATTACTTTTAATCTTTGCTGATTATTTAGTTTCTTCATAACTATGTCACAGAAGTGAGGAATCTAGAGATTTCTGTGATATGGAGAGATATCTTTTAATCTATTGTTTCTACCTATGACTTTATTTGAAGCAATAGTGGTATTTTGGTAATGAAAAAGAGAGAACGTGGAAGGGGAGTTGCTATTATCTAATGTTAAGCAATTAAAAATAAAATCTGGCTTTAACCCTCTTTCATGGAAGGTTTTTCTATCACCTAGATATCTTTTCATTGAAAAAGACATATCTCATGACCTATCTATGAACATCCCATTGAACAGCACCATCCCCTATTGAGGGCATGGAAGTAAACTCTGTAACTAAAACAGATGCCTCCACCCACAGATTCTAAAATCAGTGGGTATTCATAAACGTTGCCACAAATTTTCAGAGCATAGTGGGAAAAAGGAACTGTTAAAAATTTGAAACTCTACTAAAGTACTTTCTGCCTCTTCCGGTAAAAGAAAATATATTGCTTTCTAGGAAGCTCACTACTTTAAAAAACAAAACAATCAGGATGGGAAATTCATGACTAGCATTTGGGTTACATCAGCTCAGTTTTAGGAGAGAAAATATTTACTTTTAGATGGAAAGCCATATAGAATGGTTCTCTGACTCCTCTCAAAATGGTACTGGAATTGTTTCAAGGGAGGAGAAAGACAATTTATTATTATATTTTCTGAGCAGACATACCATGATACATAAAATGTTACAAAGTTTTACTTATTCCTTTGGGTACATGAACGCATGTATTACCTTATATGCTAATCCCACATAAGTTAGAAAGAAAAATTGACCAATTATTGGCAGAATTTTCTAGATTAAGTGCAGAGGTTAAAATAAAAAATAATCACACAAACTTCGAGTAATTATATCACAGTGCACCCTGAGATTTATATAGAAAAAAAAAAGTTGTTCTCAATTTTCAGTTGACCAAGAGAGCAGTTGAGGAGGGACCATGTAGGTTTGAAAAGCAGAAACGCTAATGACGGGTCAACATTGTAAAAGCAGGGAGGCGGATAACATACTGTTTTGACAGCTGAGTAAAGATGAGGGGAAAAAAGATTGTAAACCAGAGGAAGTCATGATAAAAGGGTAGAATGAAGTGTTTGAAAATGGTAAATTGAGACCTTTAATTAACATCAATGGCAAGAGCACAAAAGAGAGAAAAGTGATTTAGTTTAGATAGGAAATGGCTTGTAGAGAAATTTGAGTAGAGTAATAATTTGTATTTTAATTTGCAAGGGCCAAGAGTTGACTTTATTTGAAGAATGATAGCTCTATTGCTTTAATATTTTATACACACTTAAGAAGCTCCATTTGTCTGATATATAAATTAGTACAATTTCTATTAATATGATATATATATATATATTAGACAAATTGGCAAGCAGGGGTTTGCTTTTGATCAACTTTTGTTATAACCTTAATAAAAACTAGTTTCGATATTTCAAACTATAAGCAAGATCATGATTTTATAATGTGAAGATAACAGAAAGCCTGATTTAGTTGCAACTTGGTCCTAATTCTTTTGGCTGTTGTTCTTTAGTCCTGGGCTCCTAACTTGATCAAGAAAGCGTAAATGCAGAAAGAAGTAAAAACCAATGTTCCTTAATTAGGAATCATGTGAGTAGTTTAATATTCAAAACATTAAAAATACATATGATATAAATTCCGTAGAGTTTTAGCTCCTTGTATTTAAACTGCACTGATATCCATTTACAGCTCTCCTAACAATCACTGAATAGGTTGGCAATCCTATGTCCTGAATTTCCCAGGTCACTTCATATTCCAAATATTTTGTCTATTGTTAAATGATGTGTTTGGATTTTGGTTTGGAAAACATGGTCACTGAGCTTATAGACTAACTCTGAAATAGCAATAGCCTTTGGCATTTTGTAGTAGCTCTGTTTTGGGGCCATGGTTATCATGTTAAATCAGATCAAATCAAAGTTCATTATTTGAGTTGAACTAATAATAAACTATGAAATAACGGAGACATTTAAAAAACTTTGTAGTAATTTGGAATTTGAAGAGCATTCATAGCATGATTTATTATAGACACAAACACACACATAGCTAGTAAACCTAAAGATAGATGGCTCCTCATCGTTGCCATATAGGAAATAAAAAACAGCATACTTAAGAGATATTGTGTTATACGTTATACGGTCAAAACTAAGGAAGACAAAATTAGTCTAACTGTGCTTGTATTAATACTTAAATAAAAAGGATTTGGTAGTCTTTCTTATTTTCAATTTCCATAGACTGAAACTCATATTCTTGATAAACCAGAACTGAAAGGGTACACTGGGATTTGCTATGTGTTGTACATGACGATAATTATAAGGGAACAAAGTCAAGATTGACTCATTATCCTATGCCAAAACATTGCTGTTTTGCAAATGAAAACGTTTAGATCATTTGATGCCTCCCACCCCATTATTATACTTCATATCATTAAGATAGTGTTCATGGCTCTGCTCTTTATTCTTTAGTGATTTAGGTAGCCACTAAGAAAGAAAAAAAGTTTTAAAGCCTACTAAGTCCAGAATGGCATTTAATAACTCTTTCGAAAATTAAGGTGCTTTTCCCCAAGTCTTGCTGGAAACATATCTACCACTGTGCTCAGTCTCTCCTCCCACATTTCCGTGCTAGTGGGGACTTGAGAAACCCGGGAAAGCTGCTGCAACAGGGGTGGGAGTGGGAGATAGGCTATCACCCGCTTGACACTTCGGCACTGTTGCTATGAATGATTCACTTGTGTTTGGCACATTTGTTGCAAGGAAATCTCCTCCTCCCGCCGCTCCTCTCGGCTGTCTCCTGCGCTTTGGCCTTTAAGGAGAAGCGAGAGCAGGTGGGCACAGAAGAGCTCGCCGAGTCCTCCTCCCCCTGCTCCTTCCCTAATTTAGCAGTACTTCCGGCCGCGTGACATCATCCCCCGCACCCCGGTGACGTGAACGGCGGGTGACGTGTGTGCGGAGAGGAGCGCGCTGACGTTGCTATTTAAAGGTCCTCCTGCGGGGAGGATGGAGACTCAGCGAGAGCACCCGGTGTGGGGCGCGGAGGAGGCTGTGGCGGCAGGGAGCGGGGCCAGGAGCCAGCAGAGGAGCAGAGCGCACGGCACGCGCGCCGCCGACCACTAGGGGAGGGGGGAAAGGAAGGACGGACCGCCGGACCTGCCGCCCGGCCTAGCTCCCCACGAGGGCCGGCTCGGCCCGTGACCAGCAGCGTCCCCGCCGCCCTCGCAGCTGCCGCCTCCTCCCGCTACCCTCAGGGCCCCACCGGGCTCTCGGGACGGGTCAGCACCCCAGTCCCTGGTGCCCGGCCGCGTCTCCGCGGCCGCGGCCGCCTCCTCCCGCGAGCAGGGGGAGGGACCGCACTGCTCCCGATTCTCCCCGCCCCCTCCCCCGCCCCTCGCAGCCAGCTCCGCTGCCGCGCTCGCCTCTTGCGGGCGGCGCTGACCTGGGAAGCGGCGCCCTCCGCTCTGTGAGCGGCCGGTGGAGGCGGAGGCAGCGGCGGGCTTCGGGCCGCCCGGCCAGCGCTGCTCCGCCGAGCAGGAGCTGGAGGCCGGCGAAGGCGGGCGGTGATGGAAGTGTGAGAAGGAGGCGGCGGGGCCCGAGAACTGTGAGGCGGCGTGTGGCGGCGGCGTGTGGCGGCGGCGTGTGGCGGCGGCGCGGAGCGGGAGAGGCGAGGAGCAGGGGTGGGGGCGCTGGAGCAGCGGCTGTTCTGCGGCTTCGAGCCCCTTTCCCCTGGTCCCGACGCGGGATTAGCCGCCCGCCTCGGCTCGGGCGGGCTCCCGTCGACCCTTCAGCCCCGTCCTTCGCCGCTGCTCGGCCCGTCCGGGAGCTGGGGGCAGGGTGCCGGGGGGCAGCGTGGGGCTTGGCTTTCTAATTCATTCATTCTCCGCCGCCGGAGCCTCGAACTTGCGGTGCTCCGAAGAGCGGAGGGAAGAGCGGCAGCAGCGAATGAAGGGCCGGGCGCGAGCCGGGCTCCATTGTGCTCGGCGGCGGGGGGCGGGTAGGGGCTGAGGGAGGTGGGATCCGGCCCCCTCCCCCTGCTCCCCGGCGTGCGCTGCGCCCCCAGCCTGCTGCCAGCCTGGAAATGGCTCCGTGTGTTCTCCTCGGGAGAATGAATCGATCCTGCCCAGCCTTCTCTTCCTCCTCCCCGCCTCCTCTCTGCTCCCAGTCTTAGGAGGGGGGAAAAAAATTAAAAGACAGATTCCAATGTGGAGTGCCATGCACGTCGCGAGCCGCTGGGTTTGCACTTGGAAGAGATTTTTCTACATAGCTTTTTCTAATGTGAGCGCAGGGAAGCAGTGGCATTACTGCGCTTAGGATTTTTATTTTCTCGTAGGGATCTCTCAAGTGCTCGTCGCATTGGGTTGCACGCTCCACCCCCAGGGACCTGGTGTGGTGGAGAAATTTGAACCCGCAGCCTTAGTAGCACCGAAAAGGCCGAGTTACCTGGGCTCTCCCTGAGTGTGGAGGAGGACAGGAGAGAAATGACCACTGAACTCATTTTTTATAGGACTCCGTGAAGCTGGATTCTGCATTTCCCGATTCATAGACTCATTTTGTGGAATAGAGTTGACCGCCGTCTCCTCCGCGCAGCATTTTAACTCTAATAAGCAAATGCCACCTCTGTTTGAACATTTTGGTATTTCCCAGAGAGAAATCATTTTACCTAAGGGAACTAACTGAATTTTCAGCATCACTGAAATACCTCCACAAAAGGATCTCGGGGGGTGGAAAAGCATCTGCGAAATAACGGACGGAGAAATTCCTTTGGAGTTGTTCCGTAGCATAAGAGCAGAAACTTCCGAGCAAGTTTTCACTGGGCAAAATGGGGTAAGGATTTTGTGCTTAACCCCGCTTCGAGTCTGTTTATGTATGTGTGTTACTGAGTGGTGGTGGTGAATTGTCTGTGTTTTATGTTTTCAAACAAATTTGCCACCTTGCCAAGCTGGTAGTGCTTTAAAAATATAGGTGTATTAACCTTTTAAGAAGTTATTTTTGTGGAGTAACACCGGAGGCCGTAATTAAGGAACATACGTCTATTATTGTAACCAGAATGTAGCTTTATTAGTGGTATTTAAGAAGACCACACGTACTGCCCTTTCCTGGTCGAAGTGCCGCAGCAGTTTATAATCAAAGTCGTGTTCTCTTAGGTTTTGTTGCCGGTATCTTTCAAAAAGAAGTCCAGAGTTCTCTCAGTACTTTGAGAATAATCAGGTGCACAAAGGACAATTGTTAAGTAATGAGTGGTTAGACTACAGTCCTTGAAAATGATCCAGTGTAAATTGTCCTCACTGTGCCCTCCTTTTTGCCCTTGAATAGCCGAAGCTAAAATCTATAGAATTGCTCTATTGGGGCATTTAAAACGAAAATCTGAAAGTCTTAGGAGGAGTCCACAGTGCCCTGCATTTAAAGATCAGAGCCTGAATAGGAAACAGCTTTTTGTTAAAGGAACTTGTTCACTTTCTCTGTTTTTTTTTTTTTTTGCTTTTATGATCAAGTCTTCAGTTTGTGTTAACAATGTCAGATGTATACCTTCTTTCAGATCCAAAGTCAACCAAGAGTGCCGTTTTCCTACCTTTTGTTAATTTTTCACACAGTAACTCGATAAAATGCTAGTGACTCTTACTAATTTAAGCCAGACTTCCATAATATATTAATGGAGTAATGATCTAGTTTCATTGACAGATTTTCAATGATTTTTTGTCAAAGAGGAACTTCTAGAATTTTCTCTCTCTCTCTTTTTCGTAGTTGAATAAACACATCTAAAGTGTAGTTAAGGGACAGAGATTGAAAGGACAGACACTGAAATTCGTTGTGACAGTTTAGGGGTGTGCACACCTAAACTTTCATTCTTAAAACGTTCAGAGGAAAGTTCTTACTAGTACTACCCTTTTTTGTTGGAATTAGAACTTGAAGTTCATAAACTTAAGTTTGAAGATGTAGAACGTACGTTGTAGGAGTCCATCAGGAATTGATGAGAAAGAGTGATACTTGTTTTTAAAACTTAAATGACAAAGTGATGAGAATATATATAACTTGCATGATTTGGGATACTGCTAACAGCAATTAAAATACCTCATTCTATTTCTAGTGCTGCTATTAGTAGCTTGGTGATCTGAGGCAAATTGCTTGACCTTTGTGGACTCTTGTTTTTTTAATCTGTAAAATGAAGGTCTTAGGTGAGTTTTAAAATTTTTTCCAGCCTGTAAAAGTGAATTATTTCTTTTTCTCCTGCAGTTTTCATAATTGCTGTTGGTTTCTTGAAGTAAATCTCTCAGATGGAGAGATTTTCTCTAAGCAGTTTTTAAGCATGTAAGCTTGGAAAATAATGGCATTTGAAAAATGTTTTGGATGAATTGTACCAATTTTAATGAGAGAAAATACTGACAAATACTACTATTCAAAATCTTTGAAATATGGCTTCCCTTGAGAGTCCGCAGCTCTTCTGTTTAAAATGTGTCAGAGAAGAAAAATCAAGTGGCAGTTTTTCATGTTGAAGGCTGCATTCTCTCTAAGCTGTGGAGTGGTAGCATCATGAAAGAAAATTCATGGTTTTCCACAACATTTAAGCTGCATGAATGTCCATGGTTTTACCAAGGGAAGCTTGAGATGAACTTAAGACGAAGGGGATTGGTCTTTAAAACATGAAAATAAGCCCCTGCACATAGCCCAGATTTTAGATACTTCAGTGTAATTAAATGTGTTTATAAACTAATTTATTAGTCCTTAATAAAGTCTTAAAGGTGGACTGGAGAGGCAAAGGAGTGAATGTTTATGGCATAATTTTTCTGCAAGTCTGCATTTGGGGCTGTGACTCTCAGTAATAGTGACTTGTTTCATCTAAGTTGTCAAGAGAAGGCATTTGTGGAAGTTTCCACACTTAGTAGGTGTTTGTACCTAATAAGTGTTTGTGGAATAAGCACAGCCTCCTGCACCTACTTAAAACAAAAGGGAACAGAGCTTTAAATGGCCTTTAAAGTTTTACCTAGGCAATCCTAAATTACCTTACTCTGACAGGTATCTGTATCTAAAATTTAATATTGTGGGTGGAGAGTTTCATGTTTTATGAATATATTTTTGACTAATGTTAGGTTATAATAAAAATTTATCTCTGCCTTAGTTTTGGATATAATTGCAAGTCTAGGGGCAAAATCAAAACAAAAGGAATGATTTTGAAAGAAAATGAGTGATTAGTTCAGGCCAAAAACAAATCTAAGGCTCCTGTGATGGTAGTTTATGAACTATGGTGGAAATGAAAAAGAACAGCTGAAACTGACAGTTGGCAGAATCTGTCAAAGTATCCTGGATGCTGCCTGAGCTGTTTTTAATTACAGTGAAGGTGGTTGAAGTATTGGTTTGTGAAATAGGTGTATCAGAACCCCTAAAAATGAGAGCAGGTATGTGAGGTAAAGTCTAGGGAAACTTCCGGGCCCCAGCGAGGAGCCCTTGTTAGGTATGACCCCCCAGCCCTCCAAGTAGTATCTCCTAAGGAGAGCAGTGAGTCAGGAGCTATTTTGGAATGATTAGAGTAGGCAACAGAAATCACATAACTTCAGTGAGGTATTTCATGCTACCTTTTTTTTTTTTTTCATGCTACCTTTTGTTTTACTTAGCTCATATTGGCAACTTAGTGATCTCAACAAGGGAATATTCCCTCCCCCCTCTTATTAAGAGTGAGTTATTTTTAAAATGTGACTTTCCCTGCAAATGAGGTTGATAACGCTCTTTGTGATTTATCTCACCTGCCCGTGGGCGCCTCTGGAAACCCTCTTCTCCGCCTTTCCTCAGATAACTTCCTGAAGCGTGGAAGTGAGTGCTGCCTCATTGCAACCTGAACCAAGTCGCTTCTTTGCTGGGAGAGGAAGCTGACACCTCTTTCTGCCCCATGCTACTGGGTGCTGCTCTCCGGGGACTTTAGCTAAAACGCAGAAATCTTGATCCAGCATGCACTGCAATCTGAATGGGCTTTGTTGCAAAGGCAACCACTTAATCACTTCTAACATCAGGAAAGTTAGATGGAAGTCTGTTCCTTTTACCAGGTTTGAACCCCTATCATGTGGCATGTACAGCAGCTCAGTACTGCTGATACAGAGACCAGTAACATGTGCTTCTTCCCTTAGGGAGTTTATAGCTTAGAAGTTGATCTAGGATAATTACCTGAATGGAATTCATGGCAGTTAAGCGACTGACAGAAGTGTCTTTATACTTAGTTGTAAACTCAGTTTAGTTTTAAGTGATTAAATGTCTCAGATGAAAAGGTGGTTAAAATCTCAGAAGGTTCAACATCACTACTGCAGTGTGTTTGTTTGTTTTTCCAGACCTGTGGTGTTTAGTTGAAATATTTATTTTTAGTTACTCCATTGCTTTGTTTTGTTATTTTAAGATTAATCCAACTCACTGGATAGAAGAGTAGGGAGAATGAGTTCCAAATATTTAAGTGTTTCCTGATATAATTTTTAAATGACTGAATATAAGGCATTTTAAGTAGCTTTATTTCTCAGTTAGGATCTGTTTAGTTGAGTGAAATGTGCAGTTTCTTGTTTGTGTTGCATATTTGTAATGACCCATGGCTTATAAAGTGACCCTATAGCTTACGAGATTCATTATGTTTGTGGAATGATTGAGATCTTCCTAGAAATCAAAAAGACTTCTCTGTTAAGGTTTGAAAAGTTGAGTGCTTTTTGAGACAATATAATGTTTCATCCTCATTAAGTATCTTCATTTCGAAAGAATCTCCATGTGATAAGCAGCATTTATATACATTACAGGAATTGAGATAAAATTTTCCAATCTTATTGAATGGGCATTGCAAGAGTAAGTAAAACTTTTTAAAGGCTAATCATTCAGTGGTCTTTAACATGTGTAATCATATAGAACTGAATCTTTTAGGTTAAAAAGTCTTAATTTTCACAACATATCTCTGTATACTATAAAATTAGGACGTCCATTATCACACTGTTAAAAGAGACAGATTTATCAGTGAACTTGTGCTCTTAATTGCGGTTTGATTTTCCTTTCTTCATCCATCATAAGTCTAACACATTGGTTATTTCTGTGCTCCCTAATAAAATATCTGATTTGAAAAAAAGATGAAATTGATGAGAATCAGTGCTGCTTGTTTTAAGCAACATTTTTTAGGGAAGCAGTTGAAATTAATCACATGTATATGTTACCTTTTTTTGTGCTTTGTCATTACCCTCCACTTGTATTTTATTTATTTCTCATCTTGTTTTTAAAAATCTCACTTCTCTGGTAGGTATAATTTAGAATTACTTTTACAGGTACAAAACTAAATTACTTGGTTTTTTTTGGCTGCGTTGGGTCTTTGTTGCTGCTTGCCGGCTTTCTCGGCGAGCAGGGGCTACTCTTCACTGCAGTGTGTGGGCTTCTCATCGCGGTGGCTTCTCTTGTCACAGAGCACGGGCTCCAGGCGTGCGAGCCTCAGCAGTTGCGTCTCATGGGCTCAGTAGTTGTGGTGCACGGGCTTAGTTGCTCCGTGGCACGTGTGATCTTCCTGGACCAGGGATCGACCCCGTGTCCTGGCAGGCAGATTCCCAACCACTGAGCCACCAGGGAAGTCCCTAAATTACTTTTTAGTGACCTTGCAAAAGAAAAGAAACAAACTATTCTTTCTCATGAGGTTTCTCCCCCCCACACACACTCAATGATTAATTGTGAACCCAGTATGGCTCTTGTGTAGCTAAAAGAATTTTAAATATGTAAAACAAACATTTGACTTAGTTAAGATCTGAATTTCATTTACACATAATTATCTTTTTTAAGATAGGCTACTGGAAGAAGGCAAAGCATCATTGTTTTCTTTTTTGTTTCAGAAAATAAAATTATAAAATCCGAAAAATTAGCAGTCTAGCCAATACTTTCTCTTCATAGTACAGTTTACCTTTGCACTTTCTCTAGCTTTTGAAAAATCACTTTAATCTTTTTTTTTCACTTTAATCTTTTAACACCTAATATTAGCTTTTTAAAAATTGCTTTGCTTTATGGACATTTTCTTTTAATGTTCTTCCCTAAAACATGAAGCATTTCCGTGTTATCTTTGAAAAGAGTCGGCACCAGTTCCTTAAGGCAGAGCAGTTTTAAGAATTGTGGACTTTTTGTGAAATTACCAAACAAGAGTTAGACAGAAATTAAACACAAACAAAAAAGTGTACTGAGGGATCACAGATACCAAACAGCTTTTATTCCTTTATTAGGTTGTTTTAAGTCATGTTTATGATGTCATGGGCACATCTGGATCCATGTGTCCACATGCCTCAGAGTCCAGAAGGCTGTGGAAGAGAGTGTTCTTGACCCCTGCCCCACCTATAGAAGGGCTTGCTCCTCATTTGTCCCTGTCTTTAGTAGGAGGGCGGAGATAGATAACCACAGCTCTGGTATCTCTCTGAGTACCGTACAGTGTGTTTCCTAACCACCTAGGTCGTAGCAGAGCACACACGTGCAGTGTAAGTTGAAAGAATCTGGGGAATTAGACCCCACTCTTAGTGTACAGAAAATGCCGATTCCTAGCAGTTGGGTATAAGTTGGATGTACCAATTATTTTTCTGATAAACTTTCTTGGTAAATTGTTGGATCCTTTAACCTTTACATTTAAGCATGCCTCAATCTTACTTAAGTAGTGTTGCCTTCCTTCTGTTTCATTTAAGAAGTTTAAGACGGTTATTTTGAATAAGGCTTTTCTGTGAGTTGGAATTTGCCCTACTTACTTTCAGTTTCCCCCATTAGGCTCTTAGTAATGGTCGCTATGAAATTATCTTAAGTGGATTTGACTATCAAAGAGCTCAAAGTACTCATACTAGAAAATTTCTGTCCGTGTTCCTTTGTGGAAGGTAAGTCTGTACATGACTAAACTTAGGTAGGACAATTATTTTGAACCAACTGTAATACTTGAGTGTGCTTAGCTTATCCTTTTACGTTTCTGTGCTTTCTTTTTGCTTATCTTGTAAAACTGCTGTTTTCTGTCCTCTGTAGTTATGAATCTCTGTCATATGACTTTTAACATTAAAATTCAT
This sequence comes from Orcinus orca, assembly GCF_937001465.1. Taxonomy (NCBI): domain Eukaryota; kingdom Metazoa; phylum Chordata; class Mammalia; order Artiodactyla; family Delphinidae; genus Orcinus; species Orcinus orca. Next base: position 122,467,899 of record NC_064561.1, read on the forward strand.
GTGCTTTGCTTAATCACCCTGCCAGCTCCCAAGATGTTTACAGAATGAGGATTCCACCTACTCTTGTGTACTCAGTTTTGCCAGGGATCTGTATACATTCAGCTGAATGGGAAGACTCACAAATCACCCTTCAACTCATCTTCCTTGAGGTTCTGTTGATTAAAAAAAAAAGTTCTGGATCTTGCAGGCTGCCTTTTTTCCCTACTCAACTGAAAATATATAGGATTTTAGTTGTCTATTTTTATTGTTGCTTTCATTTACTATTTTTTAATGCTAAATTGATATTTATTGCTATGCCTATGTTAATGTGAGGGTAATAAGACATTAATGGAAATATTGCTACTTAGTTTTACTTGGTAGCATATTAGTATATTTGGAGTAATTAGTATATGATCTGTGGTAAACTGTAGGTTAGTCATACGGTACAAAGCTAGCCTGAAAAATAATTTCAAAGATGGTGCAGTGGTCGATTAGAAACCAGGATGCAAAGCTGTATATTCTCAACTATATAAAATACATCCGTACATGCATAAAAAGATTTGAAGGAAATTCATTAAAGTGCTACCATGTTTATTTCTGGGACATACAATTGTGAAATTTTGTTGAGTCTTTCTGAATCTTTAAGTTTCTCTGTGATTAATATATTAAGTTTTAGAACTTCTCTTGGGTTTAAAGAGTGAAGGTCTTAAAAAATACTAATATCTACAGTACAGAGTTATCAGGATCAGTCACTGTTCCTACATATACATAGATACTTATGTGTTTGTATCAATTTTAGCTTGTTTATCTCAAATTTTATTTTTCTTTTCAAAATTGGCTAAAGTAATTACACCAATGATAGCAAAAATGGTTTCTTGTTTAAGTGTAAGGAGTAGTTCAGAATGTTAGTACTAATCCCCACTTTTTTTGGAGCCAGAGCTCAAAAGGAAAATGTGACTAGGGAGGTCATGCAGGGGCAGAACATGTGCTAGATCTCCAGCTCCTTGGGGTTCCTACCATTAGCTCAGGGGATCCTAAATGGATGCTCACATATACAGAGACTGATTTATAGGGGGTTTCTAACCCCTCATCGTTTAAAATAAAATTCTAATTTAATGTAAGCTTAGTGTCTTGATAGTGAGTTTTAACTAAATGGTGTTGTCTTCCTTTTAGATGGTACTGAAAGAAAGTGCATTCTAATTTTAGCGTAATCAGTGTCTGCTCAGTGCATTATATTTTAAATACATTGAAGTCTTTCTCATAAATGAATTGAAATGTTATTACATATGTTTTGTATAGTTTCCAAAGTTGATTCTACAGTGTAAATTCCATCAGTCAAAGCCCTGTTAACTGCTCTTGTAGTTAATGGACACATGAGCCTCAAGAATGTGTGAGGAAGCAGGGTCTACTTCTCTGAAGACTTCAGACCAGAAAAAGAATGCTTAAGATGTTATCTTGAAACACTTTTCCTAGAGCTTAATGTTGGACCATGAGACCCACAAGTGGAAGGATCACTTGTGGCCTACAGTACAATTTCTGAATCATCATGCAACAGCTGTAAGTTGTTTGATTCCCTAGAATTCGTAAGAGACAGCTGGGCCTTATTGTATCCAGATTTAAAATTGTTATTCTTTCTGAATCTTTTCCCCCAGAGGTCCCAAACTCTAATGCTATCATTGGCTAGGCAGAAAAATGTGTGAATATATAAGGCAGAAGGCAGTAAGGATTGGTGGGGACCGTGGGAAAGTGAAGAGAGCATGTCCTGCCTGAAGGCATTTGTAGCCAGTGTTCTAAAAACCCTCTGGTGAAAGAAATACACCTGAAGCCTAGTCTCTTACTTATTTGGCACTTTTTGAGCTCCTACCATGTGTTAGTGACTGTGATACTTTGATCTAGGTTGGATACAGTAGGTTTGGAAATGCTTTAACTCTTGACTCAAGAAGGAAGACCAGAGCATAGCAGGGTAGCGGCAGAAATTCACACTAGATTAGTGGTTCTCAAATTTGAATTTGCATCAGAATCACCTAGAGGGCTTGTTAAAAACACAGATTGCTGGACTTCAACCCACGTTTTTGATTCAGTAGGTCTGGGAGTGAGGCCCACGAATTTGCTGTTCCAATGACTTCTCAGGTGATGTTGATGTTGGTCCAAGGACCTTACTTAGAGTCACGGCGTTTGAAAAACGAAGCTTACGTATGAGAAACTTCTGTCCATTCAGAAGCCTCGATGATTCTTGAAGCTTTCTTTTCTCTGCTTGCAAATTGAAAAACGTTATAAATTTGAACTAAAGGGGGAAACCTTGATTGAACCTTTTATCTACTGTTTATAAGCTAAAAGATCCAGGACAACTTGAAACTGATCTCTATCTCTTTAAACCTGATTACCTCCAGCAGTACTTACCAGTTAATGCCACTTGCTTCAGAGTGACTTCTGCTTTCTGGCATTTCGGAATGTATTATTTCTAAACTACCTGACACTGCTTTGACTTCTGAAGGTTTTTTTGTGATTTTTTTAAAATTTATTTTTATTTTTGGCTGCGTTGGGTCTTCGTTGCTGCATGCGGGCTTTCTCTAGTTGCGGCAAGCGGGAGCTACTCTTCACTGCAGTGCGCAGGCTTCTTCTGTCGCGGAGCACGGGCTCTAGGCGCGCGGGCTCAGTAGTTGTGGCTCACAGGTTCTGGAGCGCGGGCTCAGTAGTTGTGGCGCACAGGCTTAGTTGCTCCGCGGCATGTGGGATCTTCCTGGACCAAGGCTCGAACCCGTGTCCCCTGCACTAGCAGGCGGATTCTTAACCACTCTGCCACCAGGGAAGTCTGACTCCTGAAGTTTTTATGCTTCTGGAGGAAGTATGATTTCCTTCTAAGTTGTTTATCCTGTTTAGCTATCCTTAAGTTTGTCCACATGCTATCGTATTAGTTTTCTGTTGCTGTGTGACAAATCACCATAATTTTAGTGGCTTTAAAACAACACCCATTTATCTCAGTTTCTGTGAGTCAGGAATCCAGACACCTTAACGGGGTCTTCTGCTCAGGGTCTCACAAGGCAGGAGCAGTCAAGGTGGCAGCTCGAACTAGAGTCTTATCTGTGGATCAGCATCTCCTTCAAAGCTCATGTGGTTGTTGGCTGAATTCATTTCCTTGCAGCTATAGAACTCAAAGTGGCTGTGACTTCAAGGCAGCCAGGAGGAGCCCCTCTCTGGTGCTTCATCTTGTTCTAAAGGACTCGCCTAAATAAGTCAGGGCCACCCAGGGTACCCTCCCTTTTGATTAGTTGAAAGTCAACTGATTAGTGACCTAATTACCTGTGTGACATCCCATCATATTCAAGCCTTCTACCCATACTGAAGGTGAGAGTTTTATGCAGAAAATGCCCACCAGGGGGCAGTAATCTAGGGGCCATCTTAGAATTCTGCCTGCTGCACCACATCAAATACCTATGGATATTTTCCAAATGCTCAAGTATCAGTATGTCCATTCCATTTATTTTTGTTTTTTTTTTAACTTTTAAAAATCTGTAGTCCTCTGCATTCCTGCTCCACTATGGACTGGTTACTCTTTAGTTGGATTATGTAGTCTCATACTAGACTTTCCCTTAATTTTTTTGGGGGGTGGGTGGTGAGGCATCATATCTCCTGTTTCCTGGACACTGTTTTCTTCATTTATCCTTTTGTTTTAGTGAATCTCCTTTTCCTGTAGTTACCTGAAAATGACTAGGTAGGAGATAACTTTTTTGAGACATATGTGAAAGTGCCCTCCCCCTCAACTGAGGCTAGATCTCTAGACAGGAAGTAATTTTCTCTTATTACTGTGAAGGCACTGATCTGTCGTCTTCTAGTTTCCAGTGTTCCTGTTGAAGCCTGCTTGTTTCTGATGCCTGTTCCTTCATGTGTTACTCTTAACCCACTTTGGAATGTTTTAGGATTTTTTTTTTTTCTCTGCTGTTCAAAAATTTCACAATGATGTGGTGTGGCACTTTTTGTTTGTATGTTTTTTTTGTTTTTTTTTAATTGTTCTTTTGGTCACTGCTGGACCATATCAGCCGTCAACTTCCCTAAGTTTGGGAGATTTTCTTCTATTTTTAAAAAATATCATTTCATACATTTTTTTCTCTTTCTGACCTATTAGTTGGATGGTAACCTTTTTGTCTTATCTACCAGTTTTTTTCTTTTTATTCTGCCTTCTAAGGAAATTTCCTTGACTTCATCTTCTAATACTTTTATTGGATTTTTAATTTTCACATAATTTTAAATTTCCAGGTCTTCTTTCTCAATATGTCATCGATTTGAGGACACTTACAGTGTTTTGAAGTTTTGTTTTCTGTTCCCTAAATTTTCTTTTGTGTTCCTTTTTTGTTTAGTTTCTTCTTTCATGATGGAAACTTTCCTGGAATATCTGGTAATCCTGAGCTGTGTGTAAGAGTAAGATACTAAAAAGCCGGTTAGAAGCTCTCTGTGACCCAGTGAGTCCTGTCACCGGTGGGCTTCGTGTTAGGCATTTAGGTGGTGAACAGGCCATTTTCTTGGGTGATTTCCAGGTATCAGTAAGTAGAGATCTGTTCTCTGAGATTGTAGGTCTTTTCTTTGAGACTGTTCACTCTAGAGAACAATCTTCCAATGTATATACCTCTTGGCATTCTGAGAGCAAGGTATATACCATTATATACCCAGGAGGCATATTACCTGCTGTAAACTGAAAAACATGAAGGGGAGGGTTTGCAGCCTTTCTCTTAATGCTTCATCCTTGTTTTCTGCTATTGGTAAAGGTAGTTGCTTGACTATGGAGGGTGGGAAGGGGGGAAGGGAGCTCTCATTGTTCTGTTACTTAAACTTTGGATCAGCTCCCCAGTATCAGCCCCATACCTCACACCCTCTCCTGCAATTCCTTTGCCTCTGAATTCTGGCCAGCAAGTTGTTCACTTTTTAGTTCCCTTTTTTGCAGGCACTATACAGTTTCCTTGGCTCTGCCAAGTCACGTACTATTCCTTCTTCCAAATTACTTCTTTCAAAACTGTATTAAAATTACACAGTGGAGTCACTTCTGTTCTTTGGTTTTATGGGTTTATACCTTCTTTTTCCCTTCACTTTCATTTTAGTGTAGTTTCAGAAACGGAAGATATATGTGTGCAATTAATTTGCCATGTTTGACCCGAATCACTGAGCCTTAGCTTTTGAATTTATATAAGGCATCTTTCAGATGACACTGTTAACACTGTTGATGGTTAATTGATTAGCATTTGGTGGATGATGAAGTGTTGACTTTCTAAAAATCTCTCTGACTTGACCGGAAAACTCAGTGCATGATGTAACCACATCTTAAAATTTAAAAGTTAAAGTTGATCATCAGCCCAAACCTCAGCAAAGCAGAGCACTTACTCTCTCAACTGTGTCAGGTAGCTAAGGTGTTGCTACAGTTTGTTCCTTAGCACTGTGCCTCTTGAGCATTTGTATAACAAACATTAAGCACTTTATTTGTGTTATGAGTCACGCTAGGCGCTGGCAATACAAAGATGAGTAGACAGTCATGTAAACAAGAAATTACATTACTGTGACTTAAGTGCTGTAACAGAGATGTATGTTGTATTTGCCAGCACAGAGAAGGAAGTGCCCTCCTCTACCTGGGAAGGTCAGAGAAAGCTTCACATAGCCAGTTATGTTTGTTTGGAGCATTAAAGAACAAACAAGAGTTGATGAGGGCTGGGGGGTAGGGGCAGTGAGGAGAGGGAAAATGTGTGAGGAGGTTGTTAGGGTATTTTGGGCAGGGGAGTGGCAAAGGTACAGCTTCAAAGGTGGCATATGCTAGTTAGAAAGTTTAAGGTAGTTTGGCATAACTCAGATATAATATAAAAGTAGATTTGGCTAGAAAGTTAGTCCAGGGACAGATGATGGCTGTGTCATGTCAGAGGATTGTACTTTCTGTAGATCAGTGGTCTCCACATGTTTTTGTGGCACCCATATCAATGAAAGATGTTGGGCATATTCCTTCATATGTGTATATTTATAAGTTGCATGTCCTACTGTGTGTGTGTAAACACACATACATATATATTATAAAACATAAAAATAGAAATGAAAGAAGAGAAAATAATTTATTCCTGTACCCCACTTTAGAGGCCATTGCTTTACATAGTGGTGAGCAAAGGAACAATTTTAAGCTGGTAGAGTTAATACCATGCTTGTGTTTTAGATTAACTACTCAGGTTACAATATGGGATGAAGTTTTAGACTTGGAGGAGGGGTGTGTGTATATGAGAGAGAAATGAGTGGGGGTCTTGGAGATCCTCAAGTTTAATTGTGTAATAGGTTAATGGCAGCAGCTTAGTCAAGAATAATGGCTTGAATTAAGGTAGAGTAGAACATGGGCTGAAGTCAAAAAGAGATTTAAGTAGTACTATCTATAGGCGTTGACAATGAACCCTGTTGATATAGAGGGGTAAGGAGATTGGCGTGGTCAGCCATTAGCTGAGATAGGGAACAAGGAGAAAAGCAAGTTTGCAGTGAGGTGAGATGACAAATTGAGTAAAAATTGATGTATTTATGGCCAACTACGTGGGAATGTCTTATAGTTGGGTATCCAGGTCTGGTATTCAGGAAAAGAGAACTAGGCTGATGATAGAGTTTTGGGAATCATTAGAATATATAAGTAGTGGTTGAAACTTTGAATGTGGATGAGCTCATTCAGGATATTTATAGAAAAGGGCAGATCAGGCCTCTCTGGGGGAATAGTCATTTAAGGGGCAGCAAAGAAGCTGAGAGAGCTCTCAGGCTAGCACAGTGAGCGAACAGTGTCAAAAAGCCAAGAAAGGGAGTTTCCAGAATTGAGTAGCCAGGATCAAATGTAGCAAAAACATCAAATGAGGCAAAAAGTATCTATTAGGTTGGGTAAGTAGTGGTCCTTTAACGACCTTACCTTGAGAAGTTTGAGCAGCCTGGGATGAATCCAAATTGCCACCAGGTGATGGTGCTAATGAAGGATGAGGAAGCAGGGACCATAAGTGTAGGCTTCTCCTTTAAGACTAAGCTTCTCTGAAATAGAGTGTAGCTTCAGCAAGCTCTAGAGTTCAAGAAATTTTTGTGGTTTTGTTTTCAAAATGGGACTAAGCATTCATTTTAGGCCCTGAGAAAGGAGTCCATAGCTAGGGGTATTTAAAAATTAGAGTACAGAGGGATAATTACTGAGAAAGGAGATGGGAGAGAGTGCAATCTGGAGCACAGGAGAAATAGTTAACCTTAAATAAGAGGCATATCTTCCTTGTAGACTGGAGCGATGTATGTATGGAAGGATATGATTGGGTTAAGTTTGTAGGTTAAAGGGCAGGAGACTGGGAGGGAGTTCCTTAGCTGGGGGACTCCATTTCCTCAATTCATTCCCTGATTCATGTAATAAACAAATATTCTAAATGCCTGCTATGTGTCAGGCACTATTCTAAGTATATGAGCTACATCTGTGAACAAAGAGCCTTGCCTTCATGGGCATGTATTCTAGAAAATGATGAAAGACAAGGCCATCTTCTGAGAGTGTAGAGCAGCGGTCCCCAACCTTTGTGGCACGGGGGACCGGTTTTGTGGAAGACAGTTTTTCCATGGGGTTGGGGGAGCAATATGGTTCGGGGGCTTCCCTGGTGGCGCAGTGGTTGAGAGTCCGCCTGCCGATACAGGGGACACGGGTTCGTGCCCCGGTCCAGGAAGATCCCACATGCCGCGGAGCGGCTGGGCCCGTGAGCCATGGCCGCTGAGCCTGCGCATCCGGAGCCTGTGCTCCGCAACGCGAGAGGCCACAACAGTGAGAGGCCCGCGTACCGCAAAAAAAAAAAAAAAAAAAAAAAAAAAAAAAAAAAATATGGTTCGGGCAGTAATGCGAGCGCTGGGGAACGATGGGGCGCAACAGATGAAGCTTCGCTCACTCATCCACCACTCACCTCCTGCTGTGCGGCCCGGTTCCTAACAGGCCGCGGACCGGTACCATTCCGCGGCCCGGGGGTTGCGGACCCCTGGTGTAGAGGATGAAGGTTGGTCAGAGCCTTGGGAAGAGAGGTGAAGAATGGGAGAGATTACTGACCATGAACAGTGAGGAGCTTGGAGGGCCCACCTGAGGTTAAAGCACAGGTTTTGGTGCTCCTGTTGTGGAAACAGTCTAAATCCAGGTTGCTCCTGTACCTGAGGAGAAGAGAACTGTGTCTTAGAAGGGCTTTCCTGGCCTCCATTCTGCTAAAAATGAAGCACGAAAGAGGTATGTCCAATTTTGGTAGTGTTCTATTTAGAGTTATTTACATATGCCACTTTTCCCCACCCCAGTCCCCTTTTCCTTCTGTAGAGAACATTCTTATCTTAGGAAACCAACCTAGTAAGTATTAAGTTTGCCAGAATGGCACCAGTTTCTTAACATTTAAAGCCTTTTCTGCGGGAAGCATCCTGGAACCTAGTCCTGTGGCATGTCCTGGAGCTCTCCTGAGTTTTGGGGCTCCATTTAATATTTATCTCCCCATCCCTCACTTGTGCCCTGTACACATGCCAAACACAACACACATGCACTCATGGGGAACCAGAGTGTAGAGGGGTCCTTTACTGAATTTTTTCTTCTGTTATACTGGGGAAAGTCACAGAGGTTAATTGATTGGCGTAAGCACTCGAACATTGCTCTGATGCCTATCGAGAACTCAGTATAGTATTACTATTTTGGAAGCAGTTTTGCAACTTTAACTTACCCTGTCTTTCTTACTCTTGATAAATGTAAATATTCTTAGTCTTCTTGGATGGGTGGGCTTTGTTTTCTTTCTAGTCATTCAAAATACCTGTACTCCTTGGCTAATTCTAGTTTCACTATCATGACAGCTTGGATAGCATTTTATTTTTTATGGGGACTTTCATGGTGGGGGAATATGTCTTAACTAGCAAATTGAACAGCATTTTTCTTTTTTGTAGTAGTTAGAATCAGTTAAGAAACAGACTTTGAAGTGAAATAAATTTTACTTCAGCTTTTGTTCTATAAAGTTTAATTTCACCATCAAGCTCTAAATTAATGGGACTGGCACCATTTTTTAAAGTTTTTTTTTTTTTTAATTTAACCTCGAGAGATGGATTTAGGCTGCAGAAGCTCTAGCTGTGATATAGAACAGCATAGCATAATACAGGCAGAGCAATTTAGAAATCAAATGAGGTCTTTTGAACCAGCCAGTGGCTGCATTTAAATTATTGATCCTCTTAGCTCTGTGATCTTGGGCAGGTTACTTAAGTTTTGTATGTCTCAGTTGCCTCATCTGTAAAATGGGGATAGAATTATGAGGGTTAAAGGATCAGATATAAACAAGTTGTTAAAACATTGTGGCAATAGGAACTACTTAATAAATCACAGTTATTATAACTATAGTTTTTATACAGTTAAATTTCTGGTATTAAAACTAAGTTTTGTGTTTTTCTGACTTCTAAATAAAGAACATGAAAAAAATTTTTTAACTTCTAGTATTACTGAAAGCCAAAGATAAGATTTTAGACTTTATCGCCTTCTAATAAAATACCCATTAATAAACCCCTTCCTCCTGTATTTTATATCCAAAGAACTTAAGCTGTTTAATGTTCTAATTTCATTGATTATCTTGGAATATCCTGATTTGGGGGGCCTTGATGGAACCGTGAAAATATTAATTCTCAGTAAGGAAGTTGAGGTTTAAATATTATATGTGATAGGAATAATCACCTATTCTACTGTAATTAATTTTATAAGATGCACATACAACTGTTTTTATGAAAACTCTTTTGTATAGTTAAGCCATCTTGTTGGTCATCTTAATAGGTCTACAGAAGATTATTTAAATATCTGATTAGGTCTTTCTTATTAGACATGTTCACCAATTACAAGAATCTTTAAAGTCAGATATTATTAAATTACTCAGATTAGAGTTTAATATAGGAAAAGGTAAGTAAAAAAACAAAAGAATAAAATATACTCATACTTATTACTTAAAAATATGTTTCTAAATTCTTATGATAGCATTAGTTTAGACCATAAGTGTCATGAGGGCAGAAACTGCCTTGTCTATTAATTCAAGTAACAGATGTTTATTGAGCGTCCACCGTGCACCCAGCACTTTTTCAGGTGCTGGGAATATTGCAGGGAACATAATAGACAAAAATTCCAGTCCTCATGAGATCACATTTTAATGTAAATTGTATCTGCACTGCTTGGCACATGACAGGTGTTCAAGAATATGTTCCTCTACACCCTTTAGCTGCCCCAGAGGCTGAGTATAAAGGTGCAAATAAGTCTCCTTCCCTAGCCAGTTACTGTTAGGGGCTACAAGTCAAGTTATGCTAGGGGGCTTCATATGTCCCCTCCATGGGTCTGTCTGCAGAGGTCATGGGACCCTGGAGGATTTTAAGCAGCAGAGTGAAATTTCAGTTCACGTCAAAGTGTTGCATTTATGCAGTTGAAATACTTGTTTGACCCCAGAGGGCCTGTTTTTCCTCTTTTAGTAACTGAATGTTGGGTCTAACTTGAATATAAGTTAAAAATTAGAGTAGTATATTAACTTTTTCAAGTAGAGTTTTCATGTAGGTGGAGGAAAGAACCTTAGAGATATTCTGCCTGTTTGTTTTTTTTTTAATTAATGTTTTGTTTCCCTTTGTTTTCAGATGCAGAAATAACCTTGTAAGTCGGTACCTGTGTTGTTTTTAAGTGAAGCAGGTGAGGGCTTTGCCCAGAGTCCCAATGTTAGATGGTGGTAGAGCCTAGCCTTCTATTGCTTGGCCTTGTGTTCTTTCTGAGTGGTGTACATACACCACTCAGTACACCATCCATTAGTACAAGCCAACCTAAAAATCGGTTGTTTAACAAGTTTATACATTTCTTGTATTTTGAAATCTTGAAATCTCTCCCTTTTCTGAATCCTCTTAGCACTTTATATTACCTCTCCTGTGGCATTTATCACTTTGTACTCTTACATAATTATCTTCTATTAGAAAAAAATGTTTTCTAGTTGAAACCTCTCTGAGAATAGGATGTATATGTGGTTCCTCTTTGTATATTCCCCGTAGCTCTTAACCGAATGCCTGGCATTCACTAGGTACTCAAATTATTAAACCTGTACTCACAGAGATTATATTTTGGGTCTGGTAACCATGAAAACCCACAAGAATCTATTTAGCCTACAACAATTTAAGAAGTTCTTTGGTTTAGCCTCAAATCTAGGTTTGAATTCTGGCTTCATCCTCAACTTGGCTTTGTGATCTTCAATAGCTCACTTACATCCTTTTCTTCATCTGTAAAATGGAAATAGTATGTGCTCCATCCAGATTGAAGATTTAGGTAGTAAAATGTATCCAAAGGATCTAGTGCTTGATGTACTTAATAGCCACTCAATAAATGGTAACTATTCCATTTTGAAATTTATTTTCTATTTATTATAAATGTGCAGATTTTAGTAATAGCTCTATTACTATGTGCAGGATTTATAGTAACATAGAGGAAGTTCTGTGGTGAAAAGTTGACAATATTTTGGTGTGGTTATCAGATTGTAAAGTCTGGGGTGTTTGGCTTACTAGTTATTTATTTAGGATGTCTGATTTGGGGCTCTATGGACTGATTCACACTGCGAAAACTTAAAAGCGACTGATAAATAAACTAGAATGGCAATTTATTAATAAGTCATTAGAAATACATCCTCTCCCATGGAAAAAAATGCCACAGTGGAACCCTTGCAATCAGGAGGTTGCTTGACGAGTAAAGGTAATTGATTGGATGTTTAGTGCTACAGTAGTCTCATGAATCAATCTTCACCTGCCACTGGGATTGTTGGGACCCCCTCACCCCCAGAGAGTGCTAGGGGCACTGCCTAATCACCTCTCATGAATCGCCTGTTCTTACAAGTTATCTGCTTTTGTGTTGCATATTCTTGAAGGAAAAAGCAAAACACTTGGAGGTTTTATACTTAGTCATTAGCCTGTCGTTTCTGCCTGAGTTTACAGCCTCACTTTGGTTGGATTAGAGGAGCTTAGATAGACTCCTAAATTTTTAAAATTTAAATTTTGTATTAAGAAAAGTTTTAAGCATACGAAAACCTAAAGAGATTTGTATAATTAACCCCTATGCATCCATCATCCAGCTTCAACAGTTATTAACATATGGCACATATTGTTTCATCTATACTGCCTGTCCCTCTCCACATTATTTTAAAGCAAATTCTAGACATGATATAATTTTACCTGTAAATATTAAGTATGTATCACTAAGAAATAGGACTATTTAAAAAATATGTACAATACTATCATCATACCAAAAAATCCCACTAATAATTTCTTAACATCTGATCAGTGATCAGAGCTCCCCAATTACCTCATCAGTCTTTTTAAATCATTGAATTGTTCAAATCAGCTTCCAGACATGTTTCACACATTGCACTTGGTTGATACATTTCTTGGGTTCCTTTTAATCTATAACAGCATCCTCCCTTTCTTGCTGTTTATTTATCAAATTTGTCATCTAGAATTTTACATATTCTGGATTTGGCAGGCAGTATCCTCACGGTGTTGTTTAACTTGTTCCTCTGTTCTCCTGTCTTTGGTAAACTTGTGGCTAGGTCTAGGCTTGATTGGATTCAGGTTTGAATTTTTTCCCCTAAGAATATGTCATAGATGGTTGTGGTTTACTTCCTGTCTGTTGCATTATATCAGAAGGCACATAGCAGTGTCTTGGCAGTTCTCTTTTTGTATGTTAACGTTGATCATGGGGCTCGGTATTATCAACTTGATCCATCAATTATATTCTTTCAGTGAAACCATTATATTTTAGTTATTTCTAATTTTATTCTCAAGGAGTACCTTGCTGTCAAACATTATTGCCTTTCTTCTAATTTGTTCTTCACATGCAGCCAGAATGATCTTTTAAATATTAGTTAGATCATGTACTACCCTGCTTAAAACTGTTCAGTAGTATCCTATTACTCATAAACTAACACCTGAACTTCCACCCATTCTGTGAGGATCTGCATAACCTGGGCTTGATCTGCCTTTCTACACCTCATGTTATGCCATTCTGTTCTTTGAGCGGAAGTACGCCTTTATTCATAGCATAGGCTCTTGTAGTAGACTGCCTGAGTGTGTGATCTTGGGCAAGTCATTTTAACTGTTCTGTGCCCCGGTTTCCCCATATTTTAAAGTCAGCGTTTTAAGAGTATATGCAATAGGATTCTAATGATAAAGTAATACATATAAATCACTTAAAACAATGCCATACAAAATAATAAATACCAAATATTAACTGTTGGTTGTTGCTGATGCTGGTGTTATCTCTCTCTGTGTTGCAGCCACACTGTATTTTTCAGTTTCTGGAACTGCCAAGCTCTTGCCAGCCTCAAGATCTATCCACATTGTTCTGATTATCTCTTTCTACATGACAAACCACTCAGAATTCAGTGGCCTAAAACAACAGTATCATTTATCTAGCTCACCAATATGCAAGTTGGGTAGAGCTTGGTGAGGACAGCTCATATCTGCTCTGTGTGGCACTGTCTGGGGTGGCTCAACCGGGGGCTGCGAGATCTACTTTTAAATGGGTCATTCATATGGTTGGCAAGACAGTGTTGGCTCTTGACTGTGAACTCAGCCAGGGACCTTGGTTCTTCTCCGCAGTCTGTTTAGCTTTCCTTGCTGCATCGTGGTCAAGTTTGAAGAGTGAGTGCCCTACAAGAACCAGGCTGAAAGCTGGATGGCCTATTGCCACCTGGTCTCAGAAGTCATACTGCATCACTCTGGCCTCATTGTTTTGGTCTAGCAATCACAAAGGTCCGTTCATATTTAAGGGAAGAGGACATAAACTCCACCTCCTGATAGGCAGATGACATGGTTCTAGAAGAGGGACAGGAGTTATTGTTGCAGCCATCTTTGGAAAATGCATTTTGTCACACACATGCTATTGTCTGAGCCTATGAAACACTATTATCACTCCGATTCCCACTCTTTAGCTAACTATCCAATCTAAATCTCTTCCTCCATTCCTGATGTGCACACTCTTTCCCACAGCTCTCTATTTTCTTTGGCAATACTGATCACAGTTGGTAATTATCTCTTTAAGTCCATGAAGGTTAAGGCCTGTTATATATCCAGTACCTTGCCTGGAATCCTTTGAAATGTTAAAATGTATTCTTTGTAACTTACAAATACAAGCATCATATATCATATTTTCATTAGCAATAGCATATTCCAAACTTTGTTGGAAGAAAGGAACAGAGATACAGAAACACCAGGAGTCAGTCCTTTAACTCCTCAGAGTTCATCTCCTACTGTTAGCTTAGGGTGAGGATGGGGTAGAGGAGAAACACATATATAAATTTTGTGAGGGAGAGGAGGTAGGAGGAGGAAGCAGTTTGAACGGCTGAATTCCTACTATTCTCCCTGTACTTTTAAACCTAAACCCACAAGTCTATTTTCTATTCCCCTATTCCTCTAGGATCCAGTTCATAGCAAAAGGCTTCTAGCTGGTCTGACAAAGAAATACTCACGACTCTCAGGGAGCAGCCAAATAGATGTACTTTATTTAAGAAAAGCTAACCGAACCCTCACTCAGAAACAGTGTTCTTTTACTTTTGGCACAGATCTAACAAGATTAGGTTCCAGGTTTCTCAGCCCCTGGGAGACTGGGTAGGAAAGAGAGAATAGACTTTTTGAAATGAGATATAGATAACAGCAAGAAAAACAGCTGTTGGTGCCTCAGATATTGTGGCCTGGGAATAGTTAGGTGGTGTAGAAGTTTTCACAAATTCTAAAGGCTTTTATTAGTTAATAAACATAGCATGCCAGTTGCTGAGTGTTAGAGACAGAAGGGTGAACAAACTCTTGGAGCTTGCAATCTGGGGATGGGAGTAGACTTTATGATTACTTTGACTTTTAACCTACATGTGTCTTTATATTTTAAATGATTTTTAAAATGATTTTCTTATAAACATCATATGGTTAGGTGTTCCTTTATATCCAGTATGACAGTCTCTGCCTTTTAATTGGGGTCTTTAGACCATATACATTTAATATGATTATTGGTATTATTTGGGTTTAAGTCTACCATCTTACTTGTTTGCAGTTTGTCCCATCTATTCTTTGTTGCCCTCTCTTCTTGCTCTTTTGCCTTGTTTTGGCATACTTACTTGAGTATATTTTATAATTCCTTTTATTTACTATGTTGGCTTACTAACTATACCTCTAAATATGTTTTGTTGTTGTTTAGTGATTCTTTAGTGTTTATAGTATGCACTCATCACACTCTACCTTCAGGTGGTATTATATCTCTTCACATATAATAAGAACCTTACAATAGTATAGTGTTTGTGCTATTATTATACATTTTACTTCTATTAATAACATAACCCTCAAAATAAATTGTTATTATTTTTACTTAATCAATTATGTTTTTTAAATTTATTTTATTTATCTATTTTTGGCTGTATTGGGTCTTCGTTGCTGTGCATGGGCTTTCTCTAGTTATGGCAAGCAGGGCCTGCTCTTCGTTGCAGTGCGCAGGCTTCTCATTGCGGTGACTTCTCTTGTTGCGGAGCATGGGCTTTAGGTGCGCGGGCTTCAGTAGTTGTGGCATGCAGGTTCAGTAGTTGTGGCTCGCAGGCTCTAGAGGGCAGGCTCAGTAGTTGTGGCACATGGGCTTAGTTGCTCTGCAGCATGTGGGATCCTCCTGGACCAGGGATTGAACCCATGTCCCCTGCATTGGCAGGTGGATTCTTAACCACTGTGCCACTAGGGAAGTCCCTTAATTATTTTTAAAATAAGGCAAAAAACATTATATTTACCCACATATTTACCATTTTTGGTGCTCTTCATTCTTTTGAGTAGCTCTAGATATCGATATCCATATGGTATCATTTTCTTCTACCTAAAACTTCCCTTTAACATTGTCTCACAGTACAGGTCTACCAATGGTGAATTCTTTCAGGTTTTGTGTGTCTTGAGAAAATAATTTCACCCTCATTTTTTTAAAGGTTTTTTTTTTTTTTTGAGGTAAAATTCACGTAACATGAAAGTAACCATTAACTATTTTAAAGCATATAGCATTTAGCACATTGAAGAGGTTATGTAAACATCGCCTCTGTCTAGTTCTAAGATATTTTCATAACCCTAAATTCACTTTCTTTTTTTTTTTTTTGCGGTATGCGGGCCTCTCACTGTTGTGGCCTCTCCCATTGCAGAGCACAGGCTCCGGACGCGCAGCCTCAGCAGCCATGGCTCACGGGCCCAGCCGCTCTGCGGCATGTGGGATCTTCCCAGACTGGGGCATGAATGCATGTCCCCTGCATCGGCAGGTGGACTCTCAACCACTGCGCCACCAGGGAAGCCCTCACTTTCATTTTTGAAATATGTTTTTACTGGGTAGAGAATTCTTGATGAGTTTTTCTTTTCATACTTTTAAGATGTTGTTTCACTGTCTTCTGGCTTGTGTTGTTTCCAGTGAGAAGTCTGCTATCATTTTTCCTTTGTTCCTCTGTATGTAATGTGCCCCACAATCCTGAGATTGTGTTTAAGATTTTCTCTTTATCATTGGTTTTAAGCAATTTAATTATGATGTCCCTTGGTGTAGTTTTTTTCATGTTTCTTTGTGCTTCAAGTTTGTCAAGCTTTTTGGGTTTGTGGCTTTGGGATATTATCCAGTTTGTAAATTTTCCAACCGTAATTTCTTCAGATATTTTTTTCCATCCTTCCCATCTTTGAGGATTTCAATTGCATGTATATTAGGCTACTTGAAGTTGTTCTATGATAATTACATTGATACTCTATTTTTGTGTTTTTTTTCCTCTGTGCTTTATTTTGAGTAGTTTCTATTTCTGTATCTTCAAATTAGTTTTCTTTTCTTTGGCAGTGTTTACTTTGCTGTTAATTTCATCCACTATGTTTTTCATCTCCAGAAAACTGATTTGGGGCTTTTATATGTCTTCAAGTCTCTCCCTAAAATGCTTATGCTTTCCTCTGCCTTCTTGAACATGTGGACTATCATTATAATAACTATCTTAATGTCCTTGTCTACTAGTCCTATCATCTGTGTCATTTCTGGGTCTGTTTCTGTTGACTGAGTGTTAGATATTTAGAATTTTAGTTTATTGAGTGCTGAATATTTTTGTATTTTAAATATTCTTGTAGAAGGGCCTAATGAAAGAAGCAGGATATTTTCTAATATTTATATGGAGATAATAACTTGTATAGTTATAACACTCATCTCAGAGGGAATGAGGAAGTAAAACATATTTGTTAGCATGACAATAACAAAGATTTATAACTTATGAGATTTTGAATCAGTCAGTGAGTAATTCAAAAATGAATAAGAAAGAAACTTAAGTCTAGTTTTCATTGCCAGACAACATTCTCTTCTTTGGGAGTAGTGAAAAGTCCTGGGCTTTGCAGTTGGTCTTGGATTTGAATCCTAGAGATACCAGTACTGGCTGTGACCTTTGGCCAATTATTTAAACTATCCCCTCCTCCAAGTCCTTTTTTGTTTGTTTGTTTGTTTTTAATCTAACTTCTTTTATATCTTAGAGTTGTTTTGAGATGGAAATGAGAATTTATATAAGGCGTTTACATGTAATAGGAATTCAACAAAATGTTACTTTCTTCCTCTACCTTTTCTCCTTTTAGCTGTTTCATTTTGCAACAGTGCTGCTTTTGAATCACATGTTGGTTTGAAATGGGAGGAAAATAGTCACTACTCAACTACTCTTGTTACTCTTGAACAATTATTGTAACTCTTCCCATGGCAAGAGTTATTCTTGAGCTTTAATTTTCATCAAATTACCTGCAGTTGAAAATACCCAGTTGGCAAACAACTTGCCTAAAATTGCTTTAATACATTCAAATTTGCTTCTATTAAGATTTTATGCTATTTTTTTCAGTTATTCTATCCCTAATAAGTAAACATATTATTTGAGATATATGATGAGAAACTTATTTTTAACATAGTTTAGAATAAATTAATTCTGTAAATGGCAGAGGGGTAATAGATTTTAACTGAAGATTTGTACCGTCTGTTAGTGTATTAGTTTCCTATGTCTGCTGTAACAAATTACCACAAAGTTGGTATTAAGATAACACACATTTATTCTCTTACGGTTCTAGATGTCAGAAGTCCAAAATCAGTTTCACGGGGTGAAACCAAGGTGTCAGCAGGGCTGCAGTCCCTCAGGAAGCTCTAGGGGAGAATGGTCTCCTTGCCTTTTCCACTTTCTGGAGCTGCATTCCTTGTATTCATCGTTCATGGCCTCTTCTTCCATTTCAAAGCCATCAGTGTGACATCTTCCAATCTCCCTGACTCTTCTCCTTTTGTCACATAAGCTTCTTCTTTAGTTAAATCTCCCTCTGCCACCTTCTTATAAGGACACTTGTGGTTACATTTCGGGTCCACCAGCATAATCCAGAAGAATCTCTCCATCTAAGGAGTCTTAATCACAGCTGCAAAATCCTGTTTACCAACAACGTAACATTCACAGGTTCTGGGTATTAGGAGCTGGATATCTTTGGGGGCAATTATTCAACCTTCCACAATTATTTAAAGAGGATATCAATAAATCCTATTTTTCAAATGGTATAATTTTTTTTGCAGCCCTACATTTAAAAGATCTGTCAATTTACTGAAGTCTTCTGTTGCTCTCCCATTTTACATTGATTATTTACAATTTCACCTAGTGAAGTATGTTTTTTTCTATGTCCACGTCACAAATATTTAGTTGTGATGATTGATAAGAAAAAGACTTTAAAAGTATTTCCTAAAGTAGTTCATATAGCCCACTTTATAAAACTTGTTTGTATGTAATCTAACCTTTCTGACTGTGTGTGTGTGTGCATGCATGTGTGTGTAGGAATCCTGTAATGGTTCAGACAGCTTTTACAGAAAGTATAAAGTACAACTAGTTAGGGAATTACATTTTTAAAACTGAAGGGAAACACTTTCCTGGAAAAACTTCTTTATCAGAGGAGAAGTGTTCAATAAAATGCTGGAAGAATTAAATTCTTAAGATGTTTTCTGCCAGAAAGAAACCAAATCAAGACAGGAAAAACAACAAGGAGAAAGTAGAAAGTATCTTCACAAGTGTATACCTCCTCTTTCATCAAAATATGCGTATTATTCCTGTCATGTAATCCTTTTCAGAAATGCCGCATGTGATGAAACCTAGTTAATGTCTGAAGCAGATATAAGATACATTGGAATTAGTAACTTTAGTCTCAAAGACCAATGTTTTCACCTCAGACAGGCTAACACTATTATTGTTATTGTTGTTATTACTGTATTTTGTCACAGAGGTGAAATCATTGTATCAAAATACAGATCAGAGAGTTATCTTCCTTTGCAGAAGGAAAGCTCAAGAACTATGATAATTGGCATGACTAAAAGTAAGTTTTTGGATTCTTCCAAACCACACTATCATTCCAATAAAGTGTTATAATACAAATTGTTTTCAAAATACAAGCAAAAGGTAAGTGGTGCCAGTGCACATACATATATCCCATGAAAACACTTAAGTACTCTTTTTTTTTTTTTTTTTTCTTTTTTGCGGTACGCGGGCCTGTCACTGTTGTGGCCTCTCCTGTTGCGGAGTACAGGCTCCGGACGCACAGGCTCAGCGGCCATGGCTCACAGGGCCAGCCGCTCTGTGGCATGTGGGATCTTCCCAGACCGGGGCACGAACCCACGTCCCCAGCATCGGCAGGCGGACTCTCAACCACTGCGGCACCAGGGAAGCCCTTTAAGTACTCTTAACAGTGCTTAACATGCATAGTAAGCAGAGTTGTCTAGCTATACTATCCCACTTCTGTCAACAAAATTTCAGCTCAAAGGTCAGGCAAGAATTTGGTTACATCAGTGAACTCGGGTTTACCTGGCAAAAGTATTCTTTTCCCATCCAAGGAGTCAGTATAGGATAAAGATGTGGGCTCTGGAGCCAGGCCGTGTTTGTGTGCTGGCTCTACCATGTGTCATCTTGAGCAAGTTACATACCCTCTCTATGCCCCAGGTTCCTCATCTGCAAAAGAGGGTGAATAGCAACTACCTCACACAGGTTGAGAGGATTAAATAACACAGGCCTAGTGCTTATAACAGTGGCCATATGGTAAGCTCTCAAAAATGTTAATTATAACCAAAGAATTTACCACGTATCCATTTTGTAAGTTTAGGCTTTTGTTTTCAGGCTTAAAAGTGGCATATTTGAATTTCTTAGTTTGAATTATCCAGTCTACGGATCTCTTCCTTTGGCACAAATGATGGAAGTTGTATGCTTATTGATTTATAAAAGGGAAACGGTTAAGATGTTATATCATTCCAACTGCAAAAGGTTAAAAACTCAACTTTTTTGTCACTATTACTTTTTAAAATTCAATAACTAGTGTTTAAGCTATTCGGTTTTTATTATATTAGTTCTGTAATCTTTCAGTTACTACAGAGAATTTCCAGTAATTTGTAAAATCAGGAACAAGGTAAAACAGGATGGTTAAAGATACAGTGTTGAAAAGAAATATGAGTAGATACAGCAGACACCTGAGATAAGATCAGTATTAGTGGAAAACAGAACATGGCTGAGCTTCTTGACAAATGAGTGAGAAGTGTGTGGAGTTGTAGTCTTGTTTCGGCATAACAGCAAGCAGACAAGTTTTTTTCCTAGCACTGTCATATGAAATACTGAATAATATGGGGATCCAAAGGGAGTTTGTTGTTAGTCTGTTAAGAGATTCAAGGGAGAACTTTAAATCTTAATTCAGTGAAGGCTTGCTTCTAAGAAATTGCGATAAGCAGAAATTTGCCTTCTGGCTCTGTTAATAATATAGGGGGAGGGAAAGTTTAGTCTTGGAGAATTTATAATAGTTAGCAGGCTTTTTTTTAATCTTTATTCGATTATAATTGCTTTACAATGTTGTGTTAGTTTCTGCTGTACAACAAAGTGAATCAGCTATATGTGAACATATATCCCCTCCCTCTTGCATCTCCCTCCCACACTCCTCACCCCACCCCTCTAGGCCGTCACAAAGCACCGAGCTGATCTCCCTGTGCTGTGCAGCTGCTTCTCACTAGCTACCTATTTTACACATGGTAGTGTATCTATGTCAATGCTACTCTCTCAGTTCATCCCACCCGCCCCTTCCCCTCCCATGTCCACAAGTTTGTTCTCTACGTCTGTGTCTCTATTCCTGCCCGACCACTAGGTTTATCGGTACCATTTTTCTAGATGCCATATATATGTGTTAATATACGGTATTTGTTTTTTTCTTTCTGACTTCACTCTGTATGACAGACTCTAGGTTTATCCACATCACTACAAATGACTCAACAAATACTTTCGATATTTCTGCCAAAGTAGAAAATAGTAGAAAAGAATGAATGCATTTAGGATACTGGGGATAGGAAGGTGTTGATTTTTTTAAAAAGTGTTATGGCCTAGCTTATAAATTCATATAAACTTTGCATTTTTCTCTAGCCATATTTATTTTTGATATGATTTTTTTTATTACCATGATGTAAAATTGTTGTAGGATGACATGCCGTGTTCCTGTGCTGTTTGTAGTACCCTTGCTGTTAAGACCACTGCTCTCTTCTTGAGAAATAAGGCTAACTTGTTTTTTCTCAAATGTCTCAAAAAGAGCATTCAATTGAGGCTCTAGAGCACTTTTTCACATGATGAGAGGCTATGTTTGAGTAGGAAAGATTCAAGAGTAGATTTTACCACTTTGTCCAGAATCCAGGTTTTAGACTTTTATAGAAGAACTGAAGAGAACTGGTTCCTAAGTGGTCACTGAATAGTTGGATGAGGCAACCTTAATCCGAGTTCTGTTATTATCCACTTAGGTAGTGTGGAATGTCTGCCAAACACAAAGGCTTTAGCAGAATTGATACTTTTCTATTTATCAATTGGTTCAGCTAATATTTGTACTTAATGTTTAGTTAATCCATCATCATCTTCTATGCTTTGTTAGCTGGAGAACCAGTTAGGGAACTTTCTCCAGGTTTAGATGATTGGCTTTCTTAGAGTTGATATTTTACAGTATTTCTTAGGACAAGCTTGCTGGCTCACAATTAAAGGCACACAAGTAGTTTTAGATTATTGTTGTATAGGATAACTCTAGGTATTGTTACACACCATAAGGAGAATTCTGAGGAGACCTAGTTGATGAAAAAACTTGCGTCAGTGGAGATTTGTGGATGATTTGTAGGAAGTATTCCACAGGCAAGAGTGTCTCCAGATCTCTGTTTGCCAGATGAATCCATTATCACTCAGGTTGTAATATTTTTAACTGTCTTTCACTTTTTTAAAAATTTAAGGCATATATTCAGTAAAATGCACAAATCTAAAGCTCACTGGATGTTTACATAGCTATTTATTTGTGTAATCACCGAGATAACATTCCACTAACTGTGTTTTTTTAAAGCAAGGAAATACATTGCATTAATATTGTTTGCTCAGATTTTTTTCTTATAAATATAGTACATGTTCACATATTGAAAAGTTGAGATAAGAAAAAATAAGTCATTTGTAATCCCACCAACAACAACTCTAAATGTCTTGGTATATAGTCATTTATTCATTTATTTGTTAAGTATTTTCTGGGTGTTTAATATGTGCCAGGTGTTTGAGTTGCTGGGAACACAGCCCTGATTAAAAATGGCAAAATCCTTGCCCTTAAGGAGATAACACTTTAGCTGGGGCAGAGGGATGATAAATAAGAAAATATGTTGTATGTCAGATGGTGATAAGTGCAGTGGAGAACAGTAAAAGAAGGGGGATAGGAAGTCCTGGGAGAGGAGAGGAAGGGGCTACAGTTTTTATATAGGGCAACCAGGAAGGCCTCACTGCGAAAGTAACATTTGAGCAAACACCTGAAGGAGGCAAAGGAAGATTCTAGACAGATCTGAGGGGAAAGAGTGCTTCAGGCAAAGGCCCTGAGGTAGGATGTGCTTGGCATTGTTTGAGAAACAAGGAGGGCCATTGTGGCTGGGCAAAAAACAGTAAGCAAATGGCATTTTGTTCTTTTTTATGGCTGAGTAATATTCCATTGTATGTATGTGCCACATCTTCTTTATCCATTCCTCTGTTGATGGACACTTAGGTTGCTTCCATGTCCTGGCTATTGTAAACAGTGCTGCAGTGAACACTGGGGTGCATGTATCTTTTCGAATATTACTCAGCCATAAAAAAGAACAAAATAATGCCATTTGCAGCAAAATGAATGGACCTAGAGATTGTCATACGGAGTGAAGTAAGTCAGACAGAGAAAGACAAATATCATATGATATCACTTATATGTGGAATCTAAAAAAAGGGGTATGAATGAACTTACGTACAAAACAGAAGTAGAGTCACAGATGTAGAAAACAAACTCATGGTTACCAGCGGGTAAGGGGGAGGAGGGATAAATTGGGAGATTGGAATTGACATATACATACTACTGTGTATAAAATAGATAACTAATAAGAACCTGCTGTATAGCACAGGGAACTCTACTCAATACTTTGTAATGGCCTATATGGGAAAAGAATCTAAAAAAAAGAAAGAGTGAATATATGTATAGGTATAGCTGATTTACTTTGCTCTACACTTGAAACTAACACAACATTGTAAATCAACTATACTCCAATAAATATTAAAACAAAACAAAACAGTAAGCTACAGAAAGGTTGGAGAGGGAGCAGGGGTCCTATCCTGTAGTGGTTTTTCCTCCTGAGAGGTGATTCCACATGAGAATCACCTTGGAAGCGGGGCTGCCCACCAGACCAGTGATGCTAGGGCTTGGGGCCAGGTGTTTGTAATGCAGCCAGGGTTGAGAAACACTGATGGCAGGTCTTTAGACCATTTTAAGAACTTTGGCTTTTACTATGAGTGAGATGGGAAGCCATTAGAGGGTTTTGAGCAATGTTCCACCTGATTTAGGTTTTATTACTTTAAAACTCTATATTATGAAATTTTTTAGACATACAAAAAAGTAGAAAATACAGTCTCCTATACCACCATTTTCCCACCCACTTCAGTAGCAACCTCATTTTGCCTTACTTGGTTTATCCTAACCTCTCGCCCCCTTTTTATCTTTTTCCTGGAGTATTTAAATACTAGCTTCAGTTTTTAGAAGGATCACTCTGGTTTCTGTGTTGGGAAAAGGCAAGGCAGGGCAAGGGCAGAATATAAGTATGTCTTCCATGGATTTTTTTCTCTGAATATACAGTTGACCCTTGAACAACACGGGTTTGCGCTGCGAGGGTCCACTTACGCTTGGATTTTTTTTGCTAGGTACATATCACGATACTGCACGATCTAAGGTTGGTTGAATGCAAGGATACAGAGAGCTGACTGTAAAGTTGTACTTGGGTTTTTGACTGCTCAGAGTATTGGTGCCCTTAACCCTTACGTTGTTCAGGATTCAACTGTAGATAAATTTTTAAACAAAAATTGAATTGTGCTGTGTTAACAGTTTTACATAAACTCTTTTCACTTACTATATTGGACACCTTATGTCACTGAATATTCTGGAACTTTGTTTTTTAATGGCTACGTAGGATTCCGTTATGTGGATCTACCATGATTTATTTGATCTTATGTCATTAGATGTTTTAATTTACGATCTTTGCTTATCATAAACAGTGTGGTGATACATCCCTATAGCTAAATATCTGCATATATATATATATAATTTCCTTAAGGTAGGTTCCTAGAATGGAATTGCTATGTCAAAGGATATACACAGAAATTTAAAGCTTTTGATATGCATTGTCAAAGTGTTTTTGGAAAGCCTTTACTAATTTATACCCCCACTAGGTGTTTCTGAAAGTGTCAGATTTCCTTAAACTCAAACATTGAATTTTTTCATTAAAAAAATAAAAGGTTTCCTGTTTTGACAGGTGAAAAAATGATAACTCATGGTTTTAATTTGCAGTTCTTTGATTCCTAGTGAGGTTGAATTTCATTTCCATTTGCATTTTTTTAAAAATAACGCCTATTATATCATTTTCTAGCTGTGTGACTTTGGATAAGTCACTTAGGACCTATGCTTTTGTACTATGAAATGGGTGTTGTATACCTGCTTCACAGAGTTTTCATAAACATTAAGTAAAAGCATTTTTTATCTCTAGGTTTTTAAACTTTTTGATCCACAGTAGGAAAAAAAAAAAAAAGACATCCTGCTTTGTGACAAGCATATATAAATATGTAGCCAAAAGTTTCATGAAATGATACATATACCCTTACCAAGTGTGATACAGTCTGATGTTTTACATTCTCATTCATTTCTTAAAATGCCCATTAAATTAATTATAACCCTCTGGGTTGTGACCCAGTGTTTGAAAAACACTCTCATAAGCTCTGGAGTACTATATCTTGTCAGGTGCTCTTTTATCTTTAGTGATTATCTCTTCCAGGTAGCTCAGAAGTCAGCCTCCCTTTACCTCTACTAAATTCATTTTCAGAAAAGATAAAGAGGAAACAAACAACCAAATCTAGCTTACTGTACTATTGAATCAAATTTTTGGTCAGTGAAAAATGTTAAATAACTTCACAGTCAGAAAATGTGTTTGTTTGGGCTTTTGTGATACCATAATGACTGAATTGTTAACACAGTTGTTGTGTAATAGATCTAATGCATTTGAGCAAAACACCACATAATTACAGGGATTGATTGTATTTGCAAAACCCCAAATTGGGACACAGCATCTGATAGTTTTGCCTATAATTTTTGTTACCTGAAAAGCCGACAAAAATGGAAAACATAGGTCACATTTAGTTATATTTAGTACAGCCCTTTTCAATGGAAAAATAACAGTATGAAAGCTAGGTAATCCTGAGATACTGGGAATGTGTGGCGACCATGCATAAAATACCAGGTGCTGTTCATTGGTCAGACTTGTAGCTAAACTACTTGAGGACCACTCAGAAAAGAGATAAATCTAATTATCAGCTGTGACTAGAGGAAACTTGATCAGATGAAAGTGAGAATCACTTCCAAGCTTGAGGGCTGTTGGAATGAAAATTGCAGAGAGAAACAGAGTGGGAATGGACTGGTGGCGTTTACTATTTGGAAAGCATCTGGGAGTTTAATGTATTTGAGAAGAGAATTGTGTTGTTACTTTTGACCTCTAGTTTAACATTAAATATGTTTTATCTGTTAAAATTATTTTTTGATGCTAAGACAGAAAAATTTTTTGATGACTCTAAGTTAAAAATTTGACTAATACACATTTACCATTCTACTCGCCCCTCCACAAAGGAGAAAATTTTAAGGCATGTCAGAAACAATTTGGTACAAAAATATGAAAACTAAATTTTATACCAAAGAACTGTAATTTGCCTTTGAAAAATGGTAGAATATATATGCTATATCTATACTATATTGATTTTTAAACATTAAATGTCATCAGATTTAGAAAAATAAGCAACTCTGCCTTTCTCTATGTTAGTGGGTGTTCACCTTAATTAAGTTCACCTAAATTCTAACATGTGGTTGGAATTGTATATATGAGATGTTTCCATGCATATAGTTTGAGTGATGACTTTGGATTCTGGTCTTTTCACTCTCTGCAGCTAAGATAGGGTTTTAAACAAGCTTAGGAATAAGGGTAGAAATCTTCTGGGCTCAAATGGCCCAGAAATATATGAAGACCTCCTTACCCTCACTAGTAATCAGGGATGTGCAAATTCAGCAATGGTGAAATACCATTTCATGCCCATCAAGTTGGCACAAATTACTTGGACCTTACCAAGTGTTGGGAGGAAATAATATTAGACTATTAAAGTATAAACTGGTACATGTGTTGTGAGAAGCAATATGGAAATGTGCTATGGTGCATACCCCGTGACCAGGAATTCAGCTTCTAGTATCTCTCTTGCATGTGTACACAAGTGAACATACAGGGTCATTGTTTGTAATAGTGCAGAAATTGGAACAACCTATATGTTTATCAGTAAGGAAGTGGCTACAAAAATTGTCCAGTATTTTCCACTTAAAATACAGTATGAGTAATACATGTAATTTTAAATTTACAGTTTCTAAAAGGTAAGATAAATTTTAATATATGTTGACAATACAGTTGACCCTTGAACAGTGCTGGGGTTAGGGGGACCAACCTCCCACTCAGTCAAAAATCTGCTTATAACTTCTGATGCCCCCAAAACCTAACTACTGATATCCTATTATTGACAAGTACTGTTACCAGTAACATTAATAGTTGGTTAACACATATTTTATATGCTATATGTATTATATAGTGTATTCTTATAATACAATAAGCTAGACAAAAATGAAACGTCATTAAGAAAATCATAAGGAAGTGAAAATACATTTACAGTATTGTATTTATCAATATCATTAAGTGTATATCATCTGTTTACAAGATGAATCACCTGTCAGTACCTACATCGATATTGTCTTATATGATACAAAACAGTGTAGATGTTATATATATTGCTAACACTAGACATCAAAAGTGATAAGATAATGTGAAAAAGAAATTCATTTTTATTTACAGGTGTAACAATTCATGCATTGATAACGAAGAGGCAGCAATGTGATGGCTTTATGGTAGCCTAGTGTTAATAATCAATACAATTGCTTCACAGTAGCCTAGCCTATACACTAATGAATGAATGATTATAAAATTTTTATGGCATACAGTATTACAGTCATATTCATAATATAGTATTAGAAACATTGTTACCTTTTTTTTTTTTTTTTGGCCACGCCAAGTGGCATGCGGGATCTTAATTCCCCCACCAGGGATCGAACCCGCACCCCCTGCATTGGAAGCATGGAGTTTTAACCACCAGACCGCCGTTACTTTTTTTTAAACTGCTTACCTGTGATGATAGGCTGATACACAATTTCTCCAATTATCAGAGAGAGGGGCATACTGTACGGTAATGTAATTCTTTGAAAGCAAAGTTAAAAAACAGTAAGAAAACTAACTCATTATTAATTTTTTTTTAGAAGATGTTGGGGGTAGGAGTTTATTAATTAATTAATTTATTTTTGCTGTGTTGGGTCTTCGTTTCTGTGCGAGGGCTTTCTCTAGTGTGGCAAGCAGGGGCCACTCTTCATCGTGGTGCGCGGGCCTCTCACTATCGCGGACTCTCTTGTTGCGGAGCACAGGCTCCAGACGCGCAGGCTCAGTAGTTGTGGCTCACGGGCCTAGTTGCTCCACGGCATGTGGGATCCTCCCAGACCAGGGCTCGAACCCGTGTCCCCTGCATTAGCAGGCAGATTCTCAACCACTGCACCACCAGGGAAGCCCTCATTATTAATTTTATATTAAATATTACTCACCTTATAACTATGTGAGGATAGACCAGTATCTACATATATTTTATGCATTCATGACATACCTAACTTTTTCTTATTTTTTCAATTTTCCTAGGCTATGTGGTTTGTCTGTGAGTTTTTTCAAACTGTTGTGTAATCTGCAAAAAATTTTCTAATATATTTATTGGAAAAAATCCGAGTGTAAGTAGACCTGTACAGTTCAAATCCATGTTCAAGGGTCAATTGTATATCCATAATATTTTTAACATATGTAAAGAGATTCAGATATTACATCCTTTTTTCATACTATCCACTGTGTATTTTGCACTTAGAGCACCTCTCAGTTTGGATGCTAAAATTTTTATCAAAAGTACTTGATCTGAATTTAAATTTCATAAAATTTACACTTGAAGCAGTAGATTCACATATCCAAGTTGTTCCATACATGCTTAGAAGTATTTCAGTAACTGAGTTACTTGAGTATCAAATAAACTAATTCACTTTCTCAATTTCCCTAGCCACGTTTCAGATGCTCAGTAGTCACCGTATTGGATAGTGCAGTTCTGATCATAGTGCCAACTTTTGCACAGCAGTTTAAAAAAAAAGATCTACATATGCATAAAATAAAATGTGGCTGATTTAGTCAGATTTCTCAGTGTTAATAAGAATTCTAGAGAAATGGTGTGCAGTTTTATTGTTTGTTTTGAGCAATTAAAAATATTCAGAGTAATACAGGGAATAATGTAACATCTATGCAACCACTATTCAAATGTAGCAAATGTTAATATTTTGCCAGAATACCTTTGGATCTTTCTGTTCAATATTTTGCCAAAATACCTTTGGATCTTTCTCTTCAATCATAGGTTTATTTTTAAGAGTATTTGCTTGTTCAGATAGAAAATGGATTGCATATTCACTTGGTTAGTTTGTAGTAAGTGTAAAGGAAAAGAGTACCTAAGAGTATTATTGTTCCTTGAAGTATTGTTGGTATTATAACTTAAATAATCTTTTAACATTTAATTCACTTAAAAAGTTTCTAGGAATTGGATGTCTACTAGAAAATTACTTATTTTGGATTTTTAGGAATATGCCATATATATTAACAAGAATTAAATTCTCATTAACAAGAGGCTATTTTCCTTAGATTTCCCTAGTGTATACTGTGAGTTCTCAGAATATAGCTTTATTTAGTGGAAATCAACTGGGAAAAGAAGAATGTTTAAAGTCTAGTGAAATTGAAAGTACAGTACTAATTTTAAATGTAACTGAGTTACCAGGAATACCTCCTCATATATTTTAAGACACCAAGTATTTTATCTGAAATAAATAGAGTTTTAAAAGGGGGAGTGGGGCAGAGATGATGTCACTTGGAAGTCAATACTCAAAGGACCTAGCAAGCCAGGTCCTTTGAGTACTGAAGATGTTGCTTAAATATATACATTGAGTGGGTTTACTTGCTCTTTCCAATGAATTTGAACATATTCCTTTGATCTTTTAAATGTAGCTACTGATTAAGGTGCCCAAAGTAAATAAGTACTGTAATCCCTTTTAATAACTAGTGCTGTGCCTTAATGAAAGGACTGAGACTGAGGGAAAAAAAAGAAAACTTAAAATGAAGGCTGTATATAAGGAGTATAAACAATGTTGTTACTGTTTGAAGTACAGTTTTATAATTTAGTAATATTAAACTCCAGATTGAAAATTTTAATTTAATTGATTATATTTTCTTCAGATATGCTAATTAAGTCAAATACCTGATGTCATGAAGATATTTCTGATGCACAATTGTTATGATACAATGATTTTCTTTAAAAATCTTTCGTTTGAATGTGTAATTAACCAGTTCAAAGACCAAGGAATTCAGATCATACAGTTTTTAAGAATTCTTCCAGAAAAGACGTTTTGTAGTTGTTGGTGTCACATTTTAATTCTGTATACCTATGTTATAGCAATCTCCTTTACGATTTTGTTTTTGCTGTATAGTAACTCGGAAGTTTAAACAAACACCTGCTATGTTTTTGGTTCATCACTAGATGGCGCTCTTGTGGTACAACTATGTGTGCGGTAGCCATTAGTCGGATAAGCTTTGCTTGCCTCAGAGGAAGCATGTGTTATTTGTTTGTTTTAAAGAAAATTCAAAATGGATAAGTAATCACCTGTTAAACACATAACATGGTAATAGAAATACATAGCTGATAATATGCAGTCATAATCTTTGAGCCGCGTCAAAACAGCTGTTTCAGTCAGTAAGATTTTTCTTACAGGCCTGTGCTGGGAGACTAGAGGTGGGTGGTGGGATAGCGGAAGTAAACCAATTACCTGATAATCCAGTGGAATTACACTTTATATTATTAACTAGTACAGGACAGTTCTTTTGAGGACATTCCAGTGCTTGAGCTCCAGCTTGTCTGAAGACATGCTGTGCCAGCTCATAATGGCACTGAGACTAAATTCTTCAGGCATTGCATTTGAGGTTAAATGGTCATTTGTGTCCATCCACTCCTTGTCTTATCCTTGCCCATGTCATTTTGGCCTTAACACCTATTGTCCCGCTTCTCTTCCCACTTCAAACTCCAAAAACCAAGCTAAAGGTAGAATGTTTTTTGTCTTACTTCCTGTGTATTTACTTCTAATGAAGGAAGGAAGTGGACATACCTTCAGCACTTCCAGAGCCATAGTTGGACACATTTGGAATTTCTGCTCCTGTCTTACTTTCCCTTTATTCCTCTTTATGAATAATAAGAATGCTTTCAGATGATGTCCTGTTAAGTTAGTTGAGTTCCAAGCTATTAAAAATTGTCACTTATTCTATGGTTCTTTGACAGTCTTCAAAAGTGGCCCCTAAAGCATTCTTTTCTCAGCATTAACTGTGATGTAAGTGTAGCTTCCTACACTGTGCCACTTAAGAAAATCTTCTAGTGCTAGAACAAGTTTTAAAAGTTAAATAGTACTTAAAGGTTTGTAAAGACAAGTACTAGTTTCCTATCTCATCTTGTCCTTCATCTAGCCCCGTCCCCCCAGGCAACTGCTTTTACAAATTCCCATTTTTATTTCTCTTGGTAGTTGTCTGCATGTCTCTAATATGCTGTTATACTGCTGTTTCTTGATTAAAAGACTTGAATATTAAATCCTTATAGCAGAAAGTCAATTGATAATGAACTTTTATGATTTCCATGTTTATTCCACCCATCTCAATCAGTTAGCCTTATAAATTTTTCCATTGATTACCTCTACAGTATTAAATGGGGCCCTAAAAATCTAATTGTATGTGGATCTGTCTTACAAAGTTAATGAATGACCAGTGTGTGCTAGCTAGCCAGGAGAACTGGAAGACCACCAATCACATTTTATTGGGGAGCACGTTATTGCAGAATTTATTATATGTAAGCCTTTTTCCTCAATTATTATTTGTGTAATTTTTTAAATGACAACTGCTTGGAACAACTAGGAAACTTGTTTTATCACATAAAAAGCCTAGAGGCTGAGTCATCGATTCAATGACATAATCAAGGAAACAGATTCCTGGTTTTTCCATCTGCTCTTGTTCACAATGTTGGCTTTGTTCTCAGGTTAGCTGCCCTCAAGGTCCTAAGATGACTCTTCAGGTCCGAGTGTCACTGCAAACACAACGTTATTTAAGAGAACGTCCCTTCTTATGTGTGTGGGTTTTTTTTTTTTTTTTTTTTGTGGTACGCGGTACACTGTTGTGGCCCCTCCCGTTGCGGAGCACAGGCTCCGGACACGCAGGCTCAGCGGCCATGGCTCACGGGACCAGCCGCTCCGCGGCATGTGGGCTCTTCCCGGACTGGGTTACAAACCCGTGTCCCCTGCATTGGCAGGCGGACTCTCAACCACTGCCCCACCAGGGAAGCCCTTACGTGTGTATCTTTTTGTGAGTGTACCCAGGAGCTTCCAGCAAACCTTCCCTGATTATCTCATTAGCCAGAACTGCTTCAGAGGTCCATTCCTAAACGGACTTCTGGCAAGGAGAATGGGATTGCATTGATGATCTTAGTGAAGCTCACAGTCATGTGGAGGAGGATAGAGAACAACATCTGAGGTGTGTGTTAGGAAGGAGCCAGGAGGAATAGTTGGCGGATGGTCAACCAGCAGTGTCTGTAGCAATGTCAAACTCTTAGTGGAAGGTGTCATTTACCTTATACCTTTAACCTCTGCCAGGCTACTTTCTTTTGGAAAATTAAGTGGAAAGTCTGGCAATTGTTTGAAACCATAACTTTCTTCATATCCGCGTTGCTATGTATGTAGTATCAATACTTTTACAGAGTTTTAGCCCGCGGTTAAGACCTTCAGAATTCTTCTTATACCAACTTCCTAGAATTATTTTACAAACCTTCTGGAAAGCACTTCAGTGACCTCTTCTAACAGTAAGGTCATTTGAACTACTCATTGCCTTGACTTTTTTTTTTTTTAATTTTTCTTTCTTTCTTTCTTTCTTTTGGTTGCATTGGTCTTCGTTGCTGCATGCGGGCTTTCTCTAGTTGCAGTGAGCGGGGGCTACTCTTCATTGTGGCGCACGGGCTTCTCATTGCAGTGGCTTCTCTTGTTGAGGAACACAGGCTCTAGGCAGGCAGGCTTCAGTAGTTGTGGCACATGGGCTCAGTAGTTGTGGCTCACGGACTCTAGAGCACAGGCTCAGGTGTTGTGGCGCATGGGCTTAGTTGCTCCATGGCATGTGGGATCTTCCTGGAGCAGGGCTCGAACCCGTGTTCCCTGTGTTGGCAGGTGGATTCTTAACCACTGCGCCACCAGGGAAGTTCTGTCTTGACTATTGATGTAAGAAGTTACAAAGTAGATGATTCTCTAGGATTGAAGTGTGTGTGTCTCTCTCTGTGTGTTCTGTGTTTAGTTTTGTTTCTCTAAGCTAGTTTAAAGCATTTCATGCAAAAATCTATTTGCTTTCAAAATTGATTTTTAGATTAATGTTTAATTTCTTAGGAGAATTACTTTGTGTCATTATATCTGCTTAAGAAATAATACTGTAGTCATGACTAATGCCTCAATTTTGTATTATGCCATATATATATATATATTCTAGTAACAGTAATGTCAATAAAGATGGTAGAATATACAGATTGGCTTTCAGTGAGATGTGTTTACCTCAAAATTTATCTTTTGATTCTCATATTGTGGCTATAAATGTAAGTCCTATGAGATGTTACTGTGTTACGTGAAAAAGAATTCTAGGATCAGATCACTTTGCTGCATGCTGGGTTATTCAGGGTTAAATGGGTTTCTTTACTGCAAGACTTCTCAGAACCTTTAATATATTAACGTGCATTATAAATGTTTCAGAGTGGAACACGTAGGTGTTTGCAGAACTTATATAAGTATGGAACACTCAATTCTAGGACTTTTGTTCCATAGAACATACTTTGGAAAACGCTGGTATTTGACGCAGTTAGTTTTGTGTGAATTGTTATAAAGGAAGTAGTGCGTCTAACCTTTATTTGTGAGTGCCATCCAGTTTATTTGAAAACGTATTAGCACTTGAACACTTGGGATAATCAGCGTCAGATGCTTTTCAGATCCTTTAAGAGATAAGTGCTTTAAGATTTCGGGTATAGCTTCTCTACTGCTGCTTCTACAGCTTTTCTCTAAAATGAAATTTTTCCATTTTAATGTTGAAATGTACCTTAAACAGACGAGATAAGCTCTCTTGATGATTCCCAAAACTTTTCACTCCAGCCTGGTTTTCTCTACTGAGCTCCAAACTAACATTTTAAGTTCCCTTCCTGACAGTTTTACATGCAAACCCTATAGGCATCAGAACTTGGTCAAAACTGAGCTCATCCTTTTCCTCACCATCCCCCCTGTTCCAGACTTTATTTTCTGTTTACCACACTGCCTAGTGGCACTGTCTTCTTTTCAGTCACCCAGACCAGAAGCCCAGGAGACTCGGATTCCTCCTTCATCTCCTACATCATGATTTCTTAACCTTGACACTGTTGACATTTTTGGCTGGATAGTTTTTTGTTGTAGGAGGCTGTCCTGTGCATTGTAGATGTTCAGCAACACC
Source organism: Orcinus orca (assembly GCF_937001465.1). Lineage (NCBI taxonomy): Eukaryota > Metazoa > Chordata > Mammalia > Artiodactyla > Delphinidae > Orcinus > Orcinus orca. The sequence continues at coordinate 122,502,151 of NC_064561.1, forward strand.
CTTCTTCCTACTAGAAGCCAGTAGCAATCTCCCTCCGTTGTGACCACCAAAAATGTCTCCAGACATTGTAAAATGTCCCCTGGGAGACAACTCACCCCTGTTTGATAAACCACTGCCCTACATCCAAACTGGTACCTTATCTTATTGATTCTACTTTCTAAATTTACCTTTAACCCCTCCTCATGTCTTTATTCCACTCCCTAACCTCCTATTCTTTTTATTTTTTTAATACTTGGGATCCTTTGTAAGGTTCTGACTAGTGTCCCTATGTCCAATGTTGTTTCCCTTCAACCCACCCTTTTCAGGGCTACTAAATTTATCTTTCTAAAATGCAAAGCTGTTCCTATTTACATCTCTCAGTAGTTTCCAGTGGGTACCCTCATGAACTGGCTTCTCTATCTCTAGCCTCATTCTTCAAAGGCACGCATACTCACTGAGGTTCTTGCTACACATGCCTAAGTACTATGCCCTCTAACCACTGTGCCATGGTTTCAGACTCTCCTTAGGCATCGGTTTCTCCACAGTAGCCTTTACCCACTTATTTTCAGAGACTCTATCATGGTGAAGGGCATATTATTTGTTTAACATAATCTGTCTTCCCTCACCAGACTGAACTTTTCAAGGGCAAAGACCATCTCTCTCTGTTTTTACCATGTAGTAGATATTCCATAAAAGGGTGAGTCATCTGCTTGTATGCCCTGACAGATGTAGTAACATCCTCGTTACTTCTAGGAATTCTCTTCCCTGAGTATCAGCTGTAAAATTATTTCCCTAGTCTTTATCATCCAGATGTTGATGGCTAGGCCTTTAATGACAGAGATCTTGAACTACTTTTTTTTTCTTTGAATGAACTATAACTTTCTTTAAGAAATCAGCTATTCAGAAAAAAATTGAAGAAAACAGCGTATTTAGTTGATGTCAGACGTCATTTGCTTGTAAAATAGCTAGTTTACCCTAAAGGTTTTTATTCAGAATGGAATTAAATTGTGTGGAATAATTGTGCAGATTAATTACACTGTGTGAATTAATATGGTGTGGAAAGTATTTATTGGACTCAAAACATCGCACTTCCATTGAATAAGGATTTGATGATTTGTCATATAAGGCTTGCAAAAGCAATATCATTGTCTTAACAATTTTACTTTTTTGGAAAATACATTTATTAGAACACATTCTTATAATTATCAGCCTACGCTATCTAGAAATTTATCCCCTGTCAAATGAAAAAAATATTACCAAGTCAATAGAGCCAAGAATGGCCCACTTCCCTTCCTTATGTGTCTTAAAAAATAGAATTTTGTGTGAATGAATTTCCCTGTGAATTGGAACTAGCTGCAGTCACTGAACTTTAATTAAAAGGTGAAAAAAAAGAAAAGCAGAGGTTGCAGGGCTTTTGGACGATAACCCAAATGTAGCACCAGCCTTATTGTGAAAGTCAAGGATTGAGGATGGGGAAAGAGAATGAATAGGGCCTACTCCTAATTTGGAAGAATTCTGCATCCTGGCATAGCGCCTTGCCAGATTATTAATAATTATTTGCTGAATGAACCCATGTATAATAGCAGTTAAGCCAGAAGTGATGACTTTCTGCTTCATTTTTTAGGGAGGGGCATAAAATGTATCGCTCACTTCCTTTCAAAAGTGATTCTTTAATAAGAACAGTTGTTATGGTGGTTTCCAGAAATGAAACTGGGAAGAGCCCAGTTACATACAGGGAAGGTACCTCCCTTTCCTAATAGCTCTCTAAGGGCTAAAGTAAATCATAGGAGACATATGTGACACCCAGCCCATTATTATTAATCTGAAGAAAAATTTTGCCAAAGACCAAAATTTGCCTTGCCTGTTTTCTAATTTCACTCTTTTCCATACTCTTTTCCCTTCTTTAAATTTAAAATTGGAAAGCATTTTTAATTCTTTAAAATTAAAAAATTTAAACTTACTTAATTTTAACATTTTATATATATAATACCAGTTAAAAGTCTCTTTAGGACCTTAAGCTGCTTTAGGAAAGAAAAGTGTTATTATGTAAATGAAAGAAACATTTGGACTCCAAAAAAATTTTTGGTAAATGCTCTTTACAAGAGAATTCTAACTGAGAACTTGGAAAATTTTGCCTTATAATGCTTCTATCACATACAGATCATCTCATGCTTGTTTTTTCAGACTGTAAAAGAAATCTGTAATGATCATATTTTGAATATATATTTTTGATAAGTTTTGATTCTTGAAATTATAATTCTTAAAACCTCTATTTATCTTTAAGGCCTTACTTGATCTAAGTAAAAGATACTGTGATGATGGGCTACTTTGTTTTCCTTATATTTTTCAGTATTTTTCCTTATATTTTTCAGTATGTATATTGAAAGTAAATTTTCCCAGTAAATTCTTTACCTGTTACCAGAATAATGTAGTTTTTAAATGGGTAAAAACTTTTAACTTAGTGAGAGTCACATATAAGATACTTGTATTTAAACAGCATATCATCAGTTCTAATTATTTGCAGTGGTTTTGTTCTATAAAGGCACCACAAACACTGAATTAATGAGTGTTGAACCATTGTCCGGAGGGAAACACAGTGTTAGATTCCTGTGAGCCTCTGGTCACATTTTCATCAGCCAATCAATAATAACCTTGTTTGATGTATGTTTCTATCTAAAGACACCCTATTTAATATATATTGTTGATTCATTACCATTGAACTCGTGGCCAAAAGCACTGTAACTCATGCCTGAACAAAACTTATGTAACATTTTTTCTCCATGAGGCACATCACAGTCTTCTTACATCTAGGAACAGACAGCACTCAGCACTGTGCTTGGGGGCCATTTGAAACAGTGAAAGCACCAACAAAAAGCACAAAAATGCAGACTTCATGGTGCTAAACAGATTGCAAAAAGAACACTTGTTTATAGTATGAGAGCTGAAACAAGAAGGCAGAGTGCTACCTTGATCAACCTCAGGTGGAAAGGTACATGTCAGGTAACTGGAAGAGACCAAGGAAGTACCTCAAGTATGGATTTTGGGGTTACAAATGCATTTTAGTGAGTAGGCAAAATCACAGATACAGAATCTTCAAATAATAAGGATTGACTGTAATTGTTTTAAAGAAGGTTATAATACTCAGTATTCAAATTTAAAAGAAAGTTTCTCTTATTTTCAAGGATGAGGGAATTTTTGGGTAAGTGGAATCATACAGTTTTCATCTTCTATTGTCCAATGGAATAAAAGTGGCTGCTTTCATCCTGTCATTTTGTTTTCTCCCCTACAGGGAACAACCCATCTTCAGCACTCGAGCTCATGTCTTCCAGATTGACCCAAACACAAAGAAGAACTGGGTACCCACCAGCAAGCACGCAGTTACTGTGTCTTATTTCTATGACAGCACAAGAAACGTGTATAGGATAATCAGTTTAGATGGCTCAAAGGTAAGTTACATTTACATTAAATAACCTTGCTGTTTTGCTTTGTATAGTATACACTTCAGTTTTATTCAGAAGATTTTTATCTTCATTAAAATAAAATATTTTCTTTTGAGCTTTAAAAACTTACCTTTTAAAAAACAAAATTGATCATTTTTAGGGTAGCAACTTTTTCATCCCCTAAATTACTTGGATTAACCACCTTATATATATATTGAGTTACATGCCAAAATATTCTACAAATTTGAAGTCAGTTTATTTGATAAATATTCATTGCATATCTGTTGTGTCAGGCACTGTGTTAGGTGCTAGGAATATAGTTTTCAACAGAACGGACACAGTTTCTACTCTTGGAGCATGTAATCTAGTGAGGAACTAGACTTCTTTTCAGATATACTTCTATAGTCTAGTAGGCAGTTCAGAATCCCTAAATCATAGGAAGTCTTTCAATATTAAGTTCAGTATTCAATAATAAAGCTGACATCCATTATTCAGAAGAGAAGCGTATGGACAAGACCTGTTTTTATTTGTTAGGAGAGGCAGATAGTAAAATGTTTATGAGCATGGACTGCCTGGGTTTCTGTCTCAATTCTACCATCTATGAAGTTTTTGATTTGGGGCAAATTATGTGTTTACTTCTCTGAGTTTCATTGTTCTCACCTCAGTAGTAGTTGTAAGGATTGAGTTGGTATCTACAGAGCACTTGGTTACCTCAGTGCCTGATGGAGTATACCCTTCAATAGGGGGGAAGTTCCATTTTTTCCTCAATGAGTTTTGAATAATACATGTAGATAATTCCTAGGAAATTTTCACAGTTCAGTGTAGAGTTAAGACCACAAACTCTGAAGCTGGACCATCTGGTTTGAATTTTTACTTTAATACTTACTAGCCATGTGACCTAGAGCAAGATATTTAATGTCTTCATGTCTCAGTTTTCTCATATGTAAAAAAGAACTAATGTAAATAACTGCATCATTACACCGTGGGATTATTGTGAAGATTAAATAAATTAATTTAGGCAAAAGCACTTAAAGTGTGTATAGTAATCACTATGCAAACACTTACTGCTATTGTTATTATTAATATTATTCAGCTTTTTTTTTTTTAAGATGTTGGGGGTAGGAGTTTATTAATTTATTTATTTTTGCTGCGTTGGGTCTTCGTGCGAGGGCTTTCTCTAGTTGTGGCAAGCGGGGGCCGCTCTTCATCGCAGTGCGCGGGCCTCTCACTATTGCGGCCTCTCTTGTTGCGGAGCACAGGCTCCAGATGCGCAGGCTCAGTAGTTGTGGCTCACGGGCCTAGTTGCTCCGTGGCATGTGGGATCCTCCCAGACCAGGGCTCGAACCCGTGTCCCCTGCATTAGCAGGCAGATTCTCAACCACTGCGCCACCAGGGAAGCCCCCAGCTTTTAATTATGTATTGCCTAGTGGTTTGGGGGAATCAAAGATAATTTAATTTAATGCTGAACTTTCAGTCTGTTTTTTCTATGTGCTCATTCCTTATCTCCTTAACTGGATTATAGGACCCCAGGGGCTATGTGCACTTTGTCTTGTACATAAGTGACTAACATGTATTTATTTGAATAATTGATCCTCTTTTCATTTTTACTTAGGATTTATAGGACTTGGGAAATAGCAATAGTTAATTTATCTGAAGCTTTATTTAATGAAGAATAATTTTGCCACATTTTGTAACTGTTTAGTGAAATTAACAGATATTAATTATTATAATCTCAGACCCTAGAGTGTTAATTTATTTCTTTTCCCTGACTTGATCCTTCAATTCTCTGTAATTTGTATTTCTCTCTTGGCCCAAACCATGGATAAGATGTGGTTTTATTAGAGAGGGCAGTTAAATGATATATAAAAGTAAAGTAGGCCCAAGTCCATTGTGATTAAATAATCCTCATGTGTTTTTCTCCTGAAGCAGTATGAACTATTGCTTCTGTCATTTCCATTTTTGAATATACTTTGTAGCTTGTAATTATTAGGCTCTTATATAACTCTTGTGAAAAAGTTTTTTTGTTTCTTTTAATAAAATCTACTCTCTGTACTGGAGTTACATTTTCTATCACATTTTCCATTTTCTAGTTACTTTTCTGAACTGATGCTATTAACTATTGCAGTTTCCTGCAGGAGTAGTTTTTTGGTAAGCAGTAGTGGTTTATTTGATGCAGCTAAATGGGTGGGTTTCTTTTCCCCACCCTCACTTCTGTTTCTGCACAACATGATGAGTTGGGAAAACCTTAGGTGCCCCTGATTAGAAAACATCCATTTGTTCTTACTTAAGGCCTTTTCTGTGCATGTCAAGTTTGCTTGAAGGTTTTCTAATCCTGCTGCAGAGACGTCAGTATGGCCAAGGGCCAGGATCAGGGCACTATATGGTTGGTAATGACACAGCATTTCTACTTCTTTTCCTTGAAAAGACAAGAACTATGGGATTGAGAGACATATTTATTTTAAAGAACTAAAAATCTAAAAAAATGGATTTATAGTAGCATTCCATTTTAAGAATTCTAATAAATAATTTTAAGTGCAGAATCATCTATTATTTTAAAGTTTTATTCACTGATTAAAGAATCCCAAAACAAGTCATATGGAGGCAAGGAAAGGTTCAGAATGGGGATTAAAATGGAACTCTTAAACATAAAAGCAGAAAGAAGTTAGTCTGAAATAGCCAAACCAGAAGGTCAGTGACTGGCAACTCATGAGTCACACGTTTTCCATGCCTTATAAAGCCCGTGGTCGCCTCACTATGTGAGAGTTGTTAGGGTCACCTGTAAGATGCCCATCTTTCCTTGGAAACACTCAGATCCCAGCTCACATGTGCATGTACCCTCCTCAGGGAACACTCAAGGACCACCAAATCTAAAGTAGTTCTGGCCAGCCCTTGCCTTTCTGCCTCTCAGTCTTGATCCCATCCTGGTCTGTGGTCTTCACAGCACTTACCACTCTCTGAAATTTCATTGGTCAGCTACTTGTTTACTTGTTCAGTGACTGACTCTTCTTGCTCTAGAATGTAATCCACAGTTACGTTGCTTCTCACTGTTGTATCTCAAGTTCCTAGAGTTGTGCTTGGCATTTAGTAGGTATTTGCACACGCGAAAAGTTGCATATCCAAACGAGTCCTTACCATTCGTTAGTATATTCTTTCCCACTCAGTCTTTCATTTGATGACAACCCTGCATGTTAGAGCAGTTGTTAGCTACATTTTATAGGATCTAAAATGACATGCCAGGAAAAACAGCTTTTGAACCAAAGGGTAAGGCAGTATATTAGTGTATAAATTTTGTCGGAGGTGAAAATGCTTATAGAGAGTAAGGGCTCTCATGTAACAACAGATAACGTGTCTACTGTCAGATAACATGTCTACTGTCTGTGAGAGAAGGCAAGCCACCACTCTCTTACTGTCTACTTTAGTAGGACAAATGTCATACATTCATTATAACTTCATCAGTACCTGCATAGCTCATAAATATTTACGTTTTTACTGTTGTTCATGTGGTGTACAGATTTTGCTTTGTTCTGGAATGCTTGATTCTTATTCCACATTTAATAGTTCACCAAATAACTGCTTATGGATTTGATAATGTATCTGTTTATTATTATGGGATCACTTTGTAATCTCAATCTCAGTTACAGAGTCATTAGACTACTTAACTAAAACTGATTCTATACCTTAATAGTACTGGCAGAGGGGATGAACGAACTGAAATTAATGTGTTAAAGAGTAGTTGAAGTTTATTAAAGTGATCAGCAAAGTTAATATTTAATAAAGTACTAAAAGACTAGTTTTCTAAGAAACTATGTTATAAACAGAAGTGATAGTGATTCTCATTACCATGATTTTATACGACTTTATATGTAAAGAAGCAAAGTGTATATTTAAGGGTTTGTTTTTCTCTTGAGTAAAGGAAAACTTACTAAAGGATTGAAAGTTTTTTCTGTATCACAGTATATTTCAGGTAAGTTGGCTTTAAGAAAATTCTTGTTGATGGATTTTAGAAAATAGTGATCAAATAGAAAATTTGTTCTATTGCTGCCTTTATTTTTGAAAGATTCTTTGGAGAGGGGTCCTTACTTTTTAAATAAACAACTATTAAAACCTACTTGCTTCTGGTGAATATCATCCAAAATTCATAGATATTGATCCTAAATGTTCAAAGAGAAGACACTGACCACATTAAAAACTCTTTAAAAGTTTTTGCATCACAGGAAAACTTATTTTGCTTGTAAAGTATTGAAATTTATAGTAGAGTGCCATTATACTTATAGTTTTCTTATTACCATATTGCCACAGTCACTTGTAATGTTAAAAACTGTTTCTCTAACTCTCTTTATATATTTAACATTGTGGCTCAATAGGAGTCCTGAGTTTTTATGTATCTGAATAGTCCTGTGCTTAAATGCCTATTTGCGAATTTTTGGCTGGTTACTCATACTTGTTTTATTTTTCAGGCAATAATTAACAGCACCATCACCCCAAACATGACATTTACTAAAACATCTCAGAAGTTTGGCCAGTGGGCTGATAGCAGGGCAAACACTGTTTATGGACTGGGGTTCTCCTCTGAGCATCATCTTTCGAAAGTAAGTTAAATCATAAGATCTGAGTGGAAATCTACATCTTCAAATCAGACGTCTTAAATATATAATAGAAAATGGAGAGTATAAAATGTAGGAGAAATTTCTTTGGTATTTTCAGAACAACTTTAGTGACAGCAGAGCAAGAAGTGAGAGATCAGTGGATCCCACTGTCAGTTGGAAACATTGTATACATTAAAAACAGTCACCATTGATTGAGGAGGGTTTTTGTGGCTAACTAGGAAATAAAATGTGGGAATTATCACTTCAGAATGGACTTTGCTCGGGAGTTAGCACCCTTGGTTGATGTTCTGTAAGATAGGTAGACACCAAACGCTTCTGAATTGTGAAAACTCAAGCTGATAGTGATATTTCAGACATAATAGCAGGCACATATAAGTTACTGTTTAGGAAAGTGGTGCTTTGTCTGGGTGAGAATTACTCTGAGGCCTCTGATGCAACACAGAGTAAGATCTAAGAGACACCGTGAGGAGTTCTCAGAACTGACCAAGTAAATTACTGTGGCTAGAATGGCTGATAAAATACAGAGCATCACTAGGCTAAATACTGGAAATAAAACAGTTTTCCTGCATATAAACAAAAGCCATGCAGTGTTCATACCAGCAGCATCCTGAGTTCTTGTGGATGTCACAAAGAAAGAGTTTATAAGGAAAAGGAAACAATCTCAGGATAACAAGATGATCAAGGAGATGAGGATTACTCACTTTTACCCTTCACATTTGATGCTCACCAGACCCAAAGAGTTATGCTTAAAACTTCTGTTTGAAGCACTCAGTTAAAAGACTAGCCCTACATTTGAACCATATTTTATGTATGATTTGGTATACATAGGATCTGATGGCTTGAGAGTTGAAATAGCTCAAGTGCAGGGTAATCAGGCTCTTGTTAGATACGTTAATACTTAAGTGAAACCTAAGCTGTTCGTTATAGAAATCATTGAGATTCTTAAAAATTATTTCTTTTAAAAAATCTTACACTTTTGTGAATATTTATTGACTTGAAGTTATAATTAGATAGTTCAGTAGTTAAAATAATCTTTCTTTCCTTTTGTTTTAGTTGTAAACTTTCCTTAACACTGTTGTTTTCAAGTGCTTTTGTTATCTTTTTGATATAAATTAGAGTTGAAATCTCAATTTTACAACTATTTTAACTTTTGTCTTGATGATTATAAGTCATTCTCTGTAAGGTGATTAAAACAAACAAGTGTTAACTGATTTCATTTCTCTTACACCCATTATATTCTCTAAATATATTTCTTGAGCTATGGTAAAGTTATAAGTTTTAGACTTAAAGTATTTCAACATAGCAGGGACACAGGCATCGAGTTAAGCATTGTCCCTCCATAAACAATCCCCTTAGGAAATTACACATTTATTCTAATATTTTTGCCGTTACTCAGAACCTTTTTGGAAATTTTCTTTTGAAATTGTCTATTAAAGCCTATAGCAAAAACATTAAAACTATAATTATATTACACTTGCTGAATTTCTTGACAACAAAGGAACTAAATTGTGGATTAATTTCTCAAACCCTCATGAAATGATTTTTGAGCCTAAGTAATTTTGACTATATTAAGTTGTTGTTTTTTTACTACATCTTTCAAGTTACTGGGCAGATAGCTAATGTGGCAAAGAAATAGTTTATTAAATTCTGTCACTCATATTGTCTCCTCTTATCTGATCTTTTTTCTAAGAATAGCTTTTATAGTTAAAGAATTTTATTTTTCCTCTTTAAAGTTAGCATATGCTTTTGACCAAACTGGTAGCGAATTCTAGTATTGTATTGTGAGGGTGGATTAACCATTAGGAAACAACTCAGTAGCTCCTGGAGCCAACTCTAGTTTGTTTATTCACTAGACTTGGCTCTAAGAGCTTATGATCAGTCTCTTCAGAATGTTTTGGTCCAAAGATCACAAAATCATGACTTATTTTCCAAGCTACCTTGAAGATTAATGTCAGTGCTTTGTAAACTATAAGGGACACAAAGGAGTACATAATCTTTTACATAAGTGAAGCAAGCCTGTAAATATTCTGGCTTGTTTTGTCACTAAAATCATACATGAAATGAAACATTGTAAGAGTTTGGAGAAGGCTCTGAAGGCAATTCTAGGCAAGGTACTCTCAAAATATGAGAGAGCAGCAGCATTGAAAGAAATTTCTGGTCTCCTAAGGTTGATGTATGAGGAAAATTCCAACTATGCTTGGATTGTTAGAGTGCTTACCAAGTTGTATTTTGTTATCATGGAAACCTAAACCTATAAAAATTAGCAACAGCATGGGTCTTTATGAAGTTGAGAAGAATTTTAAACATTAACTACTTTGGAATGCCAAATTAGTGTAAGAAAAACTTTGTGTATTATTTCAAATTACATAAAGAGAAATTAATTATGGTTTTGCTTTTATTTCAATTCCAACAATGTGAATGAGACCTTTTTAGCTCTATATTCAGACTTTTTTTTTTTTACAGTAATGAGATATTCTCTTTAATTAGATAAGTATAATAATAATAGATTCAGTTTCCTGATCTACAAGTTGTAGGTGGGGGTAACAGTGTTTAAGAAGGAAAGTTGTAATAATGACAACTTTAATTTTGACCCTCCTCCGTCTCCCTGTTGGCAGGTCAGAGTATCATGAGCCTTTCCTTACAAAGCTTTCCTTCCCAAGATGGCAATGAAATCAGGGTTGGCTTATGGGGTTCGAAGAGGGACCTATAATTTCATATTTTTATTGCTAGCTATAACAGATGTTTTGAGTTGCACAAAGATTTTAGATTTTTTAAATTTGGTTATTTTGTAGCCTTGCCTTATTCTCTCTGAGAACAGTGGCAGACTGGTTTCCACTTCCAGTTCATAAATAGATACTGTTTGTGGCCATGACATTTATTTGATTACCATGGGTTCCAAAGAGTTAGCATTTCATATAAAGTAATTTTTTAAAATGGTTACCAATCTTAAAGACCTTTGTGGGGTCCTGCTTTTCCTTTCTGCTGCTGTGCATTAGCTGTTTAGGAATCTTTGGAAATGAAGTTTTAGTAATGTCAGTTAGTGACAGTAGTAAACGTTGCTGTTTGTACTGCTGCAAATAAAATGCCTTACATAATACAAGAGTTTATATTCTAGTAAAAGTTAAAAGCATGCTCCAGATACAGAGATGATTAGGAGTGGACACTTAAGCGATTTAGTTTTCTCCATGAGAAACAAACATAGTATGCCCATCTTTACTGATTCCACTCCCAACCTGTACCCCACACCTTGGTCTTAGTAAAGTATATCTGAACAACCAAGGAGAGACAAAACTAAGCTAGCTGAAACCAAATTCTAACTTAGTTTTATCATGATTTTTTTTTTTTTTTTTGTGGTACGCTGGCCTCTCACTGTTGTGGCCTCTCCTGTTGCGGAGCACAGGCTCCGGATGCGCAGGCTCAGCGGCCATGGCTCACCGGCCTAGCCGCTCCGCGGCATGTGGGATCTTCCCGGGCTGGGGCACGAACCCGCATCCCCTGCATCGGCAGGCAGACTCTCAACCACTGCGCCACCAGGGAAGCCCCATCATGATTTTTTTTAACAAGATCTGTCAGAGTACTTTATAGTGCGCAAATGTTTGATATTAGGTTTATTTTCCTGTCATTTTCATATTATGCCTGTAATTGATTTGAGGGCTAAGTTGCTGTGTAAGAGTCTGTTATTCCATAAAATGGAAGAAAACTAAGATGAAAGTGGGCATTAAGACCTATTTTTATTTGATTAATGTATATAGTCTTTCTACATTCAGTTTGCAGAAAAGTTTCAGGAATTTAAAGAAGCTGCTCGACTAGCCAAGGAGAAATCTCAAGAAAAGATGGAACTTACCAGTACACCTTCACAGGTGGGTATCTAATTTCTATTCTTACTTATAAGCTTTGTTCATTTTAGATGGTATCCTTTATGCCAGAGATAAATTTAGGAAAATAATGGCAAAATTAAGGTGATTGGATTCCAAAGTAGACATAGAAATGCACCCTTCAGTTAATCCATACTAGTGGAGAAAGGGTTTTTTTCCTATATACCAATGTGTACAAGAATCTCAGGGGGAAAAAAATCTGTTTAGTAATTAAAACTCAGTTTTTTAATGTGCATACAACTTAAAAACAATTGTATATAAAAAACATAGATTGCCCTATTGTTTGTATTCTGTGTTCTGTGATGGTCAGTCGGGTGCAGCCCCGCAAGAGAAGACATAGGAGAGGCTTGGGAAAACAGAAGTTTATTGTCCTCACAGGTCCTAGAAACAGGAGGCACGTCACACCTCTGGGTGGGGCACCAGGGATGCCTCAGGGTGGTCAGAGGGCAGAAAGCAAGAGCACAGGGGAACACCAAGGCTAGAGCCTGTATTGGGGTTTCTGTTGGGAATGGCAGGGCAGGGTGAACAGTTTAGGACTGGCTAGCCTGAATGATTTCAGTGGGCGGTAAACTATAGAGAGTTAGTTCCTAGTTGCCTAGTATCGAGCTCCTTGGATGATTAAGGCAGAGGAATATTGTCTCCTGGGATGGAGGGGCCAGATAGAGGAGGTATGGCCTGGTGTGGTTAATTTGCATATCAAAGCCATGCTCCCACCTTAGCCCCCTGCTATCTCTAAGAATTGGCTAGCCAGAAAGATTTTTTAAGATGTCAAAACATCACAATATACAGAAAATAAAAATATATAAACAATATAGTTTGTTCTACCTGATTTTAAGGTGTGTTTAAATCTGACAGTTGGGACATTTTACATCTCAGCACTGAGACCCAAAGGTTGTAGTTTTTAAAAAAGTATCCCTTTTTGAGATTGGGATTGATACCATGTATAAAATATATAACTAATGAGAACCTACTGTATAGCACAGGAAACTCTACTCAATGCTCTTTGGTGACCTAAATGAGAAGGAAATCCAAAAAAAGGGGGTATATGTATATGTATAGCTGATTCACTTTGCTGTACAGTAGAAACTAACACAATATTGTAAAGCAGCTATACTCCAATAAAAAATAAAGAAAGAAAAAGAAAAGAAAAAGCATCCCTTTTTCCTTTAACAAAATGAGTTAATACTTATTACTTGTCCATTGTAATCTTTCTTCAGTTGGAAATTAATTACATCTCTAAATAAAATTCATTAAATAGTTACATTTGAGTACTTTCACAAAGGTTTTAATGTAATAATATCACTCATAGAAAGCCAATAATTTTCAGCTTTTTAATAATAGACTTTTCTAAAGTTAATCTTTATTTCAGTTGTCATCTTAAGAGTAAGGTTCAGCTTTGTGCTGGGTTCTTCTCTAGAGTAATTGTTTGTTTTTGAAGTGTACTTAGGAGATTTTATAAAAGGAAGGATTGGATATTACAAATGTTTCTGTGGAATATGTCAGTAGTAGCTGATTTACATAAAACTTTCTTAAGTGAGTAAATAGTAATTGCCTTGGAATTTTGTGACTAGCCAAATGATTGGAACATTTTAGAAAATATTTTGCTCTTCACCTTCCTCCCCACCCCTGGCACCCAACTCTGTTTGGTAAACCCTACTGGTATAAATAGTTTTGAGTGTTTTCAGAGGAAAGAAGAGTTCTGTTGAGTATGCTTAAAGTTCATATTTCCTCATAGACTAAAGGTGTACTCTGGATTGAAGCCAAAGCTCCATGATACCTCCTCTGTACTTGCAGTGACCTGGAATAACAAGAATGATCATTTTGAAACTTCCCTTGAATCTGTCTCCCTAAGTGCTGTGATAATGTAGCGATGCTTTTAAGCATAAAAGCCTATTTAAAATTTAGTACCAGTACACGTTGGGAGCTCCAGTTCCTCAGGTGAATGATTCCAGTGTCACAGGAGGATGCTATAACACATTCAATAAGAGAATACTGAAAAAACTCCAGTAAAATTGTAATGGTTTACACTTTGCTCTTGTACTTAGTTCCTGCTTCTCTAATCATAACTTGTGTTTGTTTAATTGGTCATAAAGTGTTACAAGTTGCTGCTAAGATACCTGCTTCTCTTTGGTGGAAGGAATGTCTTTAAGCCTTTCATCAAAGGAATATATCAAAGATGTTTGTATTTGGAAAATGCTGTGAAATATAAAGAATAAAGAAATGTCTTAAGTTCATTAGTATTTGAGAGCCAAAATATACTGACCTTAATTTATCTTTTTAAAATATTTGAAGTCTGATTGTTAATTTACAGAGCCAGAGAAGTAGGGGGAAAATGGTATTTTCATTTCTCTTTCCTCTCCTTTCTTTTTTTTTTTAATGACAGTCCCTTACAGAGGTCATTACTATTTCTGTTTTGACTCGAATTGTATGACCTTTGGCCACTCTGATTCCATTCAGCTAGAAAGCACAGCTTGATTCTCACTGGTTTAACCCAATCTACTAAATTAACACTCTGCCTGAAGACTAGAATGTTACTCAGGAATTCAGCAAAGTGGGTAGAGAGATTAAATGGGATAATTGATAATAGTAGACACTGAGTTGGTCATAGCTTTCACTTTTATTCGAGGTGGTATAGCAGACCAGTTAGGTGTATGTATTTTCAAGTCAAACAAACTTAGACATAAATTCTTTTTCTGCCTCTATGTGATCTTGGAAAAATTGCTTAACCCAAGTCTGTTTATACATCTGCAGCATGAGTATTACATTACTTACCTTACAGGATTGTTGGGTGGAATAAGTATGATAATGGCAATGTCATGTTGACACTGTCATACAATAATGGCAATAATGTACACTCTAGAGCTTGGCTTTGATCTGGGCTCTAACCCTTTTTAGTTTTCTGAACTTAGGCATGTTAGTATTTTCTTTAGTCCATAAAATGGGAATAAGGATGATATTTTCTTACAAAGTTATTGTGAGAATTAAATAAGGATTACAAAGTGCTTAGCATATAGTAAAGGCTTAATAAATGTTAACAGCTGAGTTTCCAATGTGGCTGTAATGGTGAAGATAATGATGTAAAGTCTTGACATAGTTATTTAGAAAAATACAGATGCCTTAATTGAATAAAGCCTATATCAGAAGCCCCTGGAAGACATGTTAAAACACAAATTGCTGCATCCCAACCTTAGCATTTCTGATTTAGAAGGGCTGAGGTGGGACCTGAGAATTTGCATTTCTAACAGGTTTCCAAGAGATGCTGATGGCTGTTGATCTGGGGAATCAGACTTTGAGAAATAATGCTGTAGACAAACCATTCCATCTCCCTAAAGGCTTGTGATGAAAGGAGTCTGGCATTTAGAACAAAGTTGGCCAATTCCCTCTTAGACTCTTGAGCTAAGGTTGTATACTTGATATAAATATGTGGTCATATCAGATAATCTTCATGTTGTCTTCATCAAGGTAACATCTCTAGGAATGCTTTGAATCACATATCAGTTGTCAGTTTCTTTCGCATCTCTCTTTAAATAACAGACATTAATTTAGAACTTTTCCTCTGTTGGAGATCTTATGTTCTCATGTTTCCATGGGAATATTTTAAATAGTCAATTTGATATAAAATCAAGAGAGATGATTGACTTTAAACTTGAAATTTCTTACATAGTTCACAGTTTTAAAAATACTGTATTTCAGTTAACTTGTTAGGCACTTTCCTCAGAATATGCATTGAAGAAAAAGGGGCTATATGATCATTTAATCCACATTTTTCTTCATTGGAGTTTAGAAAAAAAATAATTTTTAGCTTCAGTTGACTAAGACTTTTAAATTGAGTAAAATCTATTTACTCCATCACTTGTTTGAAGCCAAAGAATATTCATGGGCTTTTTTTTTCCATTTAAGATATCAGGTTGTATAGCATTAAATATATTGTAGTAGCTACCTTGATTTATATTTAATATGTCTAAACCTCTTCCTCAAGATTTTTTAGAATTCACTTTATAGAAAAAATGGATTATATGTGTGTGTGAGTGTGTGTATTCAGAGAAAAATAAAGTTTATTTAGCTTTGTTATAAATACCATAATTTTTAAAATATTCATTTTAACAATAAATTATATTTACCCAATGGCACTGGTTTATTGTAAGTGATTATTAGGCTCTCTGTGACTAGCTGTTTGATCCTATGAAAGTCAGTTGATCTCTTTGGCCATGGTTCTTGAATCTGTAAGGTCAGAGGTTTGAACTATATCATTTCTAAGGACATTTCAAGTGCAGTAAATCTCGAATGTTTTAGATTTTCCTGCTATAAATGGATTTTTTGAAAAGTGGTCTGCAGTAGCCAACTGTTACTATCGTAAACTATATTATTTATATATCTAGCCCACAAATATGCCATTAGAATTAGTGAATGCCTATACATTAATATGATGCCTTCTTAGTATCATATGACAAGTGTGGTTTTACTGAACCAAATACCACGAGAACAAGTTTTACAACTTCAGGAAAGGTTCACTAGAGTTCTCTGGATATTTTTTTTGCTCTCCAAAGTAAGGGCAGTGGAGATATGTGTCTTTAATCCTGTTACTTGTCCCAATGGACTATTTATCTATTGGGAGTGTTTCTCTATTGGGTTTACCTACTAGTTATTGGCAGTGAAAATAGAGAGGGAGGGAATAGACATAATGGTGAACTTGACTGAACTTGGAGGAAATGTAAGAATTGAGGAAATAGTGAAGGCAAGGGAGAATGGTAAAGTAAGATATTAAGTTAGATGTTTCTGAAACTTCTATTCTTGGTTTGTAGCGTGAACTTCAAAGGAGGATATCTACTTCAGAGAATGAATTTCAATCCTATTGGACATACAGGTGAATAGTGTGTAGTTAGAAATTTGGAATTGGAACTAAGTCTCAAGAATCATCAACAAATGAGTAATAGTTAAAGCTGTAGGTGAGAATGATATCATCCAGAAAAAAATAGGATGGAAAGACAGGAGAGACAAGGGTCAAAAATTGTCACTTAAAGATTGTCACTTAAAGGGACTTCCCTGGTGGCACAGTGGTTAAGAATCCGCTTGCCAATGCAGGGGACACGGTTTCAAGCCCTGGTCCGGGAGGATTCCACATGCCGCAGAGCAACTAAGCCCGTGTGCCACAACTACTGAGCCTGCGCTCGAGAGCCTGCGAGCCCCAACTAGTGAAGCCCATGCACCTAGAGCCTGTGCTCCGCAACAAGAGAAGCCACTTCAATGAGAAGGCTGTGCACCACAACGAAGAATAGCACCCGCTCCCCGCAACTAGAGAAAGCCCACGTGCACCCCCCCAACAAAGACCCAACACAGCCAAAAATAAAAATTAATTAATTAATTAAAAAAAAAAAGATGGTCACTTAAGGAATTTGAGGGAGATATAGGGAAAAACACAGAAGTAGGAAATGAACCAGCAGAGAATGTTAGCACAGAAGTCAAGAGAAGAGCATTTTAAGTTGGAGACAATGACTTGCAGTGCAGGGAGCAGAGTTCCACTAGGTTGAGACTTTAAGAGGACTTTCAACCTAACAAAGTGGAGTCCACTTGTAAATACAGGGACTGTTGGGAAGGAAGGGCAATGTGAAGCACTTTGTAGAATGAAAGGAGATAGTTAGTGACTTTAGGTTATTCTTGAGGCCAAAATGCTTAGTAATAAGAATAAGGTAACAAATATTTGGTTCTCTTGTATGAGGAGAAAAAGGGTTAGCGTGATAATCTCAGGAGGATATGGAGCTAAGAATTTTTTTTCTGGAATGTATGTGTGGGGGTGACTGGAATGTGTTCTTAAATGGAAGGAAGGAGCTAGAGAAGGAAAAAGAGACGAGAAGGAAGGGATCATTGATGGAGCATTGTGCAGAAGAGGGTAATGTGAGAGGGAAGGGTGGAAACAAATTAGCTACTTTATTTGAGATAGGAGGGAAGGATAAAAACAGATTTAGATGCAGATAGGTGTGAGATCGAGGAAGTCTATGCCAATTTATTTCCATTTTTTCTATGAAGGAAGAGTTAGATCATTCTCTGAGAGGAAGGACAACCGAACAAGAGAAAGCTTGAACAGAGGTTTGAGATTGCTGTTAGGTAAAGAAAAAGAAGAGTCAAGTGGGAATAAGTAAAATTAAAGAATACTCGTCACTTCAAGAGCATAATTGAAGTCAGAGCTCAAAATTATTTTCATGACACTAACCAGCATATTTAACGTATTTTCTCCCATAGCATTTGGTAGCTTGGGCACATGAGAATAGGGAATGATGATATGAATTAGAAATTGGCAAGATGGGTGTTGTGGAAGGTAAGGAAGCCCGGAAGTTGGGATGATGCTACTGAGAATATAATTGAGATGATTGACTTTCTATTGCAGGCTGGGTATGGAGAGAAATAAAGCCAGGTTGAGCCTGAAAACTAGCATAATAGCAGAGGGCCAAGAGGATGTAAGTCCTGATGAGGTTGAAGAGCAGGTGGAAAGGGAGTGGGACAGGTTGGGAGGATAGGAGGTTGTACAGCATAAGCCCTCTTATCTGTTGGAATCAAAGCCAGTAGTTGATGAGTTAATCTAAAAAGTCAGTTGAGAGGCCCGCGCACCGCAATGAAGAGTGGCCCCTGCTTGCCACAACTAGAGAAAGCCCTTGCACAGAAACACAGCAAAAAAAATTAAAACAAAAAGATCTTTAAAAAAAAAAAAAGTCAGTTAATGTAAAGACTTTTTTTAAAAAAAGATTCTTTTACATTTATAAATTAAAATTCAATAATATTATGTTTCATTTGTTCACTAGTATTTTGATTTAAAGCTGAAGGCTTTTCTTTGATTGTTAATCTTTCTTACATAAATCATACCAGTAATTGATCGTCTGCAATTTCCTGAGTTTTTTTTCTTTAAGTAGAGCTAACCCTTGACACCCCATCCTCCTTCTATGGCACATACACCTGAGAGTAGACTGGTGACACCACCCTGAAGGCCTGGCCTGGAGTGAGGGCCAACCTGATTTCTTTTGCTTTTTGCCGGAGGACTTTCTTGCCACTTCATAAATGAGTAGAGAGAATTCTTTAGCACTTTCTGAATCTTACATCATTGCTCAGATTCCTTTTTTATAGTGTGGTCACATGTGTTAGTTTTGGCTTCCTTGATACTCTCTCATATTTTAATATGCAAACTTTTTTTTCAATTTGACTGTTATTTTTCTTTTTCAGATTATTTGTTTTGGTGTGGGGTGTGAGGGAAATTTCCCAGAAACAGTGAGATGTGAGTTTTATTTTCTCAAAATAAGGATGGAGAGGTGATAGAAGTTGATTAAATCTGTTTTTATTTATATTTTACACTTTTAATTTTTTTATCAACTGTGATCAAAGAATATATTATTTGATAATTTTTTCCTTAAACATTTACCAAAGAAGTGGCTAGCCATAATAGTTTAGGAATCTCTTTCTAAAGAGGAATTATCCTACTTTGTCAAAAGTTTGTAGTCTAACAGATATACCTCCATGCTTTTTATTTTAATGTTTGATTTAAAGATATAAAATGCAGGTTTTATGAAAGTTAGGGTCTTTAAGGAATAACTAAAGTGGAATGTTTAGGAAATTACACAAAATTTTAACTGAAAAACAACTAGATGTTTGGAATATGTTAAATAAAACTAGTTTCGCAGTGCTATTTTTAGCCTATGTAAAATTTCTAGAAGGCTTCACACAACACTTTTGGCTACCTGTGCGGCTACCTAGTTGGAATAGTTAGAAGGCAAAGGAGTTTCATTTCCCTTATGTACTGTTGGAACTATTTCTTGTTCTCTTGAGCAAATGTTAATTTTTTTAAAACATCCTTAAAAATGAAATATGCTTTGGGCTTTTGTTTTCATTTTAGGTATAGTGTCTAGGGTAATTTCAATATGCCTTTTGTTAAATATAGCTAATAATCGAGCTTTCAGAAGAAAAGCTTGCTCTGTTGAGATGCTGGAATTGTTGCAACCTCTATCCCTTTCTTCTTTCTCTCCTTCTTAGCTTGTCTCTAAGAAGAGTCTACTTCAGTATCATCAACAGTTATAGCCTCCCCAACACCCATGCCTCATAATCTTTCTTATTTCACCCCAGAAGGTAATAAGAACCAGAAATCACACTACTCCTCCTCTGACTCTTTCTTTTAATCCTAATCTGCTTTTGGCCCTCACACTCTTATCAACCAAATCTAACAAATCCTTAGTTGCTAGTACTGGTTATGCCCTTTCAGGTTGACAAGGTAATTTTTTCTGTTATCATTTCCACTGAATTAGGTCTTGGCCAACTTACTGTTTAGTTGATTGGACAGTCAACCTTGATTATTTTAGTTTGGCCTTTCTTGGAGAAAAATTTTCCCAATTTATTGAAACCAAATATGAATACCTCATGGTCTCTTACTGGCTGCTTAAACTTTTTCAGGCTAATTGACATGGTCCATAATTGATCTAGAGATAGTCATTTTGGATACTGTTCCCTCAGTAGGATTTGACTTTGTTGTAAAACAAAATTTCATGTTTTCACAGTATACTACAAACTATTCATACACTGACTCTCAGTTAATAGAAACAGTAGATTCAGAGGAAAGTTTTTTTTTTTTTTGCAATACGTGGGCCTCTCACTGTTGTGGCCTCTCCCATTGCGGAGAACAGGCTCCGGACGCGCAGGCTCAGCGACCATGGCTCACGGGCCCAGCCGCTCCGCTGCATGTGGGATCTTCCCGGACCGGGGCACGAACCCGTGTCCCCTGCATCGGCAGGCGGACTCTCAACCACTGCGCCACCAGGGAAGCCCCAGAGGAAAGATTTTAAAAGAATGAAATTAAAGGTCAAACTAGAGATTCCATTAATAATTGAAAAATAGTTAAGTGAGGATGTGGAATCAAGAAACTAGTCTTTTGATCTTTGATAGCTTGTATAATTTATAGCACTATGGTACTATTAGTTAAAATATTTAAATGTAAAATAAAACACATACAGCAATATAAAACCAGAAGCCCCAAAAAAGGAAGTTGGTCTCACCACATTAATATCAATATTTTCCATATTTCTTTCTAGTGCTTCTTCACGTGCAATAATTTTTATGTAAAGTGTATAAATTATCATAATCTAGATATCTCCTTATATTGTTCTCTTTTTTCTAGTTATAAGCATTTTCCTATATTACACATATTCTTATTTTTATTTGAGAGGAAATCTTATATTCTTTCAAGTTGACAAATTATGACTATCCCCAACTACTCCCCTATTGGACACTGATGTTTTATTGTGAAGTTTTATTGGTCAGAAATTGCAAGGGGTCTGTCAAGCTGCTCTTTAACAGTCTGGTGCTAGGACCACCCCTGGTTACCAGGGTTATCAAATGACCCTTCATTCTGACTTCTAATATCAAATTTAGATAATCTGATGATGGCAGTCATAAGAGTAGGTGTCAGGGTGACCTTTGTTTTAAATCCCATCTATTTTCCAGTGGGATAAACTAAATTTACCTTGATAGAAATAAAACAGGAAATATTGCAAAGAGAAATAATTTCATTATGAGTAGCAGGCAAGAAAAGCTGAAATACATTATATATAATGTGCTATAGAAATATTTCCAGTTACTTTTCTAAATGTCTCTTGGAATTGAAAGCTATGGCAGATCAAAAAGATTGACTTGTTGAAGATTTCGTTCCCTTTCTCTTCCTACCCTCCCAAATAAAAAATAAAATCTTCTTGCATTTTTGTCCCATCTTCTTTTTCTTCTTAAGTAATTAGTTGAATATCTTATTTTAACCAATTAATTGCTTATATAACCTAAAAGTTTTTCAGTTCTTTGAAACTACATTTCTAAATTGTGTTATGTTTACATTTTTAAATTGTATTGTTTCAGTTAGTTTTCTTGTGCGTTGCTTTGGTTTAAAATTTTTTCTCCTTCAAATTTCATTTTTACGTCTTTGACTCCAATTTCAATTGAAATAACTATATTTCATAAGTAAGCATACATCAGAGTCAGTTTTAACTTTTAGATGATCTTGTGTATTTTAACAAAAGTGTAACACTTTTTTATCCCCACTCCCCTTTTTTTTTTTTAAAGGAATCAGCAGGAGGGGATCTTCAGTCTCCTTTAACACCAGAAAGTATCAATGGGACAGATGATGAAAGAACACCTGATGTGACCCAGAACTCAGAGCCAAGGCCTGAACCGACTCAGAATGCATTGCCATTTTCACATAGGTACAGATTCAATTCAACCATCATGATTAAGTAAAATGTGTAGAAACTTACTTGGTTTCAGATAAATCTTGCAAAGTTACAACCCTGAGTGAAAATTCCAGGTCAGACTTTTTTTTTTAACTGTTAACCTCAGAAAAGTTTTAATAATTTATAGTTGCTTAGATGGACTGGAGTGGACATTTCCATTACCTTTGTAGAAAAAGGGCTACTGAGCTAATTATAGTACAAATTGTTTTTCAGTGAAACAACATATTATTGCAAATCTCTTTTACTTATTTCTTAACCCAGCTCCTAAAAAGCCCTCTTTGTTAACCTGGTTTCCATTTTCATGTATGTTCTTGAGGGTTATAAAAATCTTTTTAAAAAAATAGGTTTCCTATTCTGAAATTAAGCATTGCCAGTCTTAGAGGTAATCTCACTGTATTATTTCAAAGAAGAAGACAAGTTATTGGTTTAACTTCCAGCATGGACCTGTTAATGTTAATGTCAGGTTCATTTTTGCACACCAACTAACAGGAGATAAATCTTTACATGCTTCTGAATTTTAAAGAATTTGATACTTTAAAAAGATGCACTTTATCCTAAATATGTTCAAAACCAGTTACATTAATTATTGGCCATATTGTGGTATTTTTAGGATGTAAGGAGGTCTGTGAAACTGTAAATGTAAACAAATACCTCTCAGTCATTGTCTTAAAGTTAATTTTTATCCTTCTTTGGAAACTTTTAACCTAGATAATTTTAATTAAAATTCAGAAAAAAGTTTTCCTTTGTTGTGCATCTCTTTGGACCAGTTCAAAAAGATCAAATTCTTTAGCATATTCAGAAGAATTGTGAAGTGAGATATTCCAAACTCTCTTTTTCATGAGAATTTTAGTTTTGATTTTATTGGTTGAATATTAGGGGCATAGGACTAAATTTATTAGAGACTAACATTGAGGCACCTCATAGTCAAGCTGAGGAAGAAGAAGGAATTTGTTAAAGAGTTTTTTAGGAATGAATGGGGAAAAACTCTGACTATGAGGCTATTCTAATATGTTCCTAAAAATGGTAATAATTTTGCATAAAAGAGTTAGGCATATTTTAGAATTTTCATAGAGGTAATGCTTTAACTATTGCAGTATAAGTGTATTCTCTTTTCTATAGCTAAAAAATGACTGAACACATGAACATTTTTGGTTCTTCCAATCTGAAGACTATATGTTTACATTGATTTGTAAACCATACTGGTTTTTAAAATACGCAATTACTACTAAAGAGCAATGTGATTCATATGCAGTTTTAAAAATATTTGTGTTGATGGAAGCAAAAATTTCTTTCCTATTATATTTAACACGTCCAATTAATAAATAGATGTAACTACACTGAACATAATTATAAACTTGATTTCTTTGGCTAACACTTAAACAAGACGTGCATTGGATACTGTAGCATTATGAAATAAGAACTTTTGTATTTATCATTTGTAAAAGCTATTTCTAGTTTACTTTATGTACCTAAAATTTTCTGAGTGTTTATTATTTTGCTAATCCTTAGTGTTTGGAGTTATTAACTGTGATTGGTCATCTATTGATTTTCTCTGTTTTGGGGAGTCAAATAGGAGTTTACTTTCTTTGATGTGAGGTACAGCTTCTTTGACTACTGAAATATGTAGATTAGCCAGGGAGGTATTTGAGTTCTGAAAATGAAATTTAACAGATCAATTTAAGCTTTTAATTATGTTAAAGGCATTATATAATCTTACAGTTTTCTTATTATTTAAAAAACACTTCAGCATAGGATTTTAGAAGACTTATTCTCTGAACTTGTTTTTACATCAATCAGTATCAATGAATATTCTCCTTGTTACTTGATTGAAATTAAGATTTCTACCTGAGATAGAAAATTGAGTATTTTACAGCTAATGTTAGAACCTCAAAATAACAGAGGGGACCTCAGAGATGGTGTAATCTAGGATTTTTCAAACTGCAGTGGTTTGAAATCAACTTAGGTTATTCATGGCATTCTGAAAAAATGAAATATAAAATGAAATAAGTAACACCAGGATAAAACCCACATTAAGGGATGAAATTGTGTTTCAGTAACATACATATTTAAGTGTGGGCTGGATTATAGGGTAAAACGTCAAAGTTTGAAAGCATGGGCCTTTGACACATCCCAGAAGTTAGGTGATTTGTCCTAGGTCATACAGTTCATTAGTAACAGCTTTAGAACTACAGCTCAGCTCTTTTGACCCTACTATGTACTGCCAGTTAGTTAATAGTGCATTTTAGTCTAATCCCCAAAACAAGCACATTGTTGTGTCAGGAAGTTAATAACTGTTTCTATTTTGGGAGAACTATATAGAAATAAGGTCAGTGTTTCATTAATGAGAGACACAAAGAATATTAAAATAATTTCTATTCAAATCTGAAACTCACAAATGTTTAAACTTGATACACTATCCTTTTTTCCCATGGCAGAGAACATTTAAAATCTATGTTTTTAAGGCTTACTTATACTATTTATTTTTGTCTTTCTTCCTTAGTACTTATTTCAACAGAAAAGAATGAATAGGAAAAAAGATACTTTGCCAACATTCCTCTGTTCTGGTTGATACCATTTTATTGCTAAATTAGGAGCAAAATCACTAGAATATCTGTGTTTTTTGTTTTTTCTTTTAAAGGTGGAAGGATATAGGGAACAATGATCTAGTCAGTCAAGTTGATTGAGTTGATTGTAGTAATAGCTACTTAGCAAGCCAGCTTGTGCTCTTCTTAAAATTTAAATTGTATACCTAAATCTTATTAATTCATTAATTAACATAACAAAAGGAAACCCTGATTTTCATTTGGTCCTGAAAATTTAGTAATGTGTTTATAGTTTATTTACTCTCTGTAAACTTTATTTATTTTTTAAAAAGTATTACTTAACTTTAAAGAGAAAAGCAAGATTTGTTTGTTAGTCTTTAAACTAACACAAATTTTCAAGTATATTTGAAAGAGATAACACTATAGTGAACTCCCATGAGCACGTCTCCCAGCTTCAACATTTAGGAAAAAATGGCCAGGCTTGTTTCTTTTCTAATCCTACCCACTCTTCCACTTTTGTATTATTTTTAGAGCAAATTCCAGACATATAATTTCATCCACAAATACTTTTTTAAAATTACTTTTGAACTTTTAAAAAACTTATTTACTAAGCTAGTACAACTTTTTATATTCCATCTAACTCACTGGCATTATAGAGTTACCTTTATTTACTCTTTTCTTTGTTTTTTTAAAAATTACACTGCTGAAGTAAATTTTAAAATGTATGGACTGCTCAATGCTTAAGTCAAGTGCTATATAGTACTGTGTTGTGTCCTTGTTATAAACTATGCAAAAACATTCTCATTGAATAAGTTTAGATAAATTAACACTTTTTTAGTATATTTATTTAAATGCTTTTAAAAGTCTAGAGATGTGTAAAATAGGAAGATTATGAAAATGTTTACTAATTTCTTTGGGGAAATGGTAATAAATTTTATCTAAATTGCTATTTTTTCTTAAAATATTTTTTTAACCTAAATGATAATATCCTTTTGGGACTGAACAGGTGTACACTCTGACCTACTGAAGTGTTCAGGGCATCCTTTGAGACTGTAGTCTTAGATTAGCTATATGGTTGACCCTTGAACAACACAGGTTTGAACTGCGAGGGTCCACTCGTGAGTGGATTTCTTTCGATAGTAAATATTACGGTATTACAGAATCCACAGTTGGTTGAATCTGTGGATGTGGAACGACGGATGCAGAGGACTACCTGTAAAGTTATGCATGGCTTTTTGTCTGCACGGAGGGTTGGCACCCCTAACTCCCTGCACTGTTCAAGGGTCATCTGTATACTAAATAAAATAACTACTATATACTGTACTATATATATAAATATAGTATTTATATATATATGGAGGAAAGTTTTGTACTCTGATTCCAGGAGGGATTTGCTTCATAGCATCAGCTGTCTGGAATTTACTTGTTATTTCTTAATGAATTCTAGGATTTTTAAAAAAGATTTAAAACTATCTAAAATTCTCTTGGAAATAGTTAATTTTATAGTTTCGCAGTGCTGTTAGAATGTAATACTGAAATATAATACTGAAAACTGAAACTTTTTATTTTGTTCATTGTGAATATATGATCCTCAGATATATAGTGATATATTGATAAATAACTGCTGGTATCCTATTTTTGAGAGTTGAAAGCAGATATGTGTATACAGCAGTAGTTCGTGAAGCTATTTTTGTACTGATAAATTTTCAAAAGTTTGATTATCTTAATGGAAAATAGGCTGTTTTGAGCACTAATTATATTTAAATTCTTCTAATGTTTAGATAATGTATTCTCATGGTGCTGCTAGAATTTATGCATTTTGGGGGTTCTGCATGTATCTTCTATTCTGTTAAAGAGATTTTTTTTTCTGCCACTTTGTGTGTTTCCAACAGATATTCATTAAAGGATATGTGTAGAATCATCACTCCTTAGTAGGTTGATTTTGCTTTAAAGCAGTATAACTACAATTTTACCGTAATCTGGGTGGGTTTATTCCATTTGTATTTATTAGATTAATTTCTTCATTTATTATCAGAGCTTCCAAAAGCTACTACTTTAAAACTGTGTCTAGGGATTTTTGTAATCTCAAAAACTAAGTTTCATTGGAAAATATACACACCATTTTAGTTATATGTTAAAAAAAACAAGCAGTGTTTTATCTTGAATCAAATATATTTTGTACATGCTTTGAAGATGATACAAACAGGAAAAAACTGAATGACTATTAAGAGCTCTGGGGTACTATATTCTCCACAGCTGTGTCATTTGTCTCTCTTTTTTATGGATAGTAAGCAAAACTTCTAAGGTTATAGTTATGAAGTAAAATAGAAATAATTTCTGTGGATAACTCTTGTTTGAATAAAACTGTGTATAAAGCTGGGGGTTGATTTCACAAGAAGTGCCTTATCATTGATAAAATTGCAGATGAAAAATTTAACTTGTAGGATTCCCCTTATTATTAGTTACAATTGACTTGAATATTGTTATTCCTCTACCATTGAACCTCAAAATTAGAATTAGTTTTAAAAAATTAATTTGAAGGCCAAGACAATTTGTGAGAGATCGCAACTAAACAATTTGGAGATGTCAGAATTTCCTGTACCATAATTGTGAACAGATAGCATTTTGTAAGAGGTGCTGTGGTAATTTGGCAGTATATATAGATCTGCATTTTCTGGGAACTAAGAAGCAATTCATGTATTTTTGAATAAGGCACAGGAAAAAATACAGTTTAGTGACCAAGACTGTTTATTAGGTTTTTAGGTATGTATACTTAAATTTCCTATCTTAAGTTTTTAAGAACTAATTTTATTCTATTTTAATGTCTTCTAAAAGATTTTGAAGAAAATATAAAAATTTGCTAATGCATTTTGTTGGGAATTATCACTTAATATGGATTGTTTGCAAGAAGAAAAATACTATTCGTATGAGATAAGGACATTACTAACCCACCTTCAACAGGGATCGTTCCCTTGCCCTTCTTCTTCTCTGCCTTACCGTTGTAATTAATGGGAAGAATTTTCACCAGTCCATCCCTAGTGATTGTTAGTTTCTATTTTCAGGATGATTGGCTTGAAGTTAGAGGTGTGATCATTCACAGTGGAACAGATTGATCTTAGGTTAATTATGACCTTTTTCCCATGGAGGGCTTCTAAAAATTCTTTTTTCCTTCCATTTCTGTTCTTAGAAAACCATAGTGGGGCTTCCATTGGAAGGGAAGTGTGTGATAACAGTTCTGCTCTAGGACTTAGGGAAAAATACTCTTCCTTTGGATTTGGCTTTCTATCTTTCCTCTTACTAGAATAGTAAGGGACAAGATGAAATAGTGAATGTAGGCAGAGGCCAAGCAAGTCACATAAATGTGTGAAGTTTGTGATATGTATGACGGTATGGAATTGTGAGGTCTGTGGTAAAGTGGAATGTACACGGTTCATCTGGAGATACTAAAGTTTTTTAAAAATAAGGCCAAACAGAGAGATGAGGATTAGATGACCCATCTGGTTTCTAGCTTAGACTTTCAAAAGAAATCTTTGTGATTTACGTATGGTTTAGCCCAAGGTAAGGATTTTAAGCAAATTCCCAGCTAGTAATATCCGTTGGCATGATTATTAAATTCTTGGTGGTGGTATTTGGGAGGATATGATTTGCAAATTTGGAATCCTGGATATTTGCTCTTTGTTGACATATTACTCTGATAGGTGTTATTACTACTCTCAAACACAAAAATCTGACCATGTCACTTTTCTCCTTAAAATATTTCAGTGGCATGATGTATGTAGACTAATCCATGATCATCAGGTGAGGCTTCCCCAGACTCATCACTTTGTGATTCTGTAGTAGTTACTTGCATTTGCTTGTAACTACTTACGACCAAGCAACCATGCTATTGCTCATCTGCAAGTCTTTGCTCCCTCGTTTTTGCAACATTCTCCCTTCTCTTTAGAGTCGCTGCATGCACACACACACACACACACACACACACACACACACACACACACACACACCATACTTCCTTGCACCCCACCTCTGCCTCTAACTTGATCACCAACTAGTGAACCCTGGTATATCCTCATAAGGTCCAGCATCATCTCCTCCAGTAAGCTCTCTTTCATGTCCTCAGACTGAATTATGTCTCCTCTATTAAATCCCTTTTGCCTCTAAACCAACATATACAGGTTAACATTAGCTTTTCAGTGTCTCCTGGAACAAGGATTGTGCTTTATTCATTTGTATCACCGGTGCTTAGTACAGTAGACATTCATTAAACATACGAAGGAAACAATTTCCCTCACAGAAATTGAGTACATACTCTGAATGCCCTTGGTACGGTGCTTCAGTCAGCTAAAGTTACACCTACAGTTTCATAAGACCTTGAAGGTAAAATGTAAAACTAGTTATATTCTTTGAAAAGCAGTCACTCTTGTCAAACTTAAGACTTGAGTTTAACTGACTTAGTCTAATTTTCTTCAAAATTTCGTAGTTTGTGTAAAGAAATGTTAAAGATAGTGTTATAAATAATAACAGTGTTATTAAGTACCTAATAATGTGAAAGATACTAAAATGTGCATTTTCAATGTAATGGAATCATTTTTCATCCCTTTCTTGAGAATAATTTTTATTTCAGAAGCAGTGCAGAGTAATTCAATGATGTAGTTTCTGTGAAATTAGGCAGTATTTATATTCTGTGTTTTTAAAACCATTTAGAAGCAAACTGTTTTTAAAAATATCATCTCTTACAAAGTTCAGCACAAGTACTTACTATTTGACTCAAATAAGTGAATTTAGGGACTACAGATTTTTTGAAATTGAGAATTGTACTATGTACATTTGGCAAAAGTAAAGATGGAGACCAACTCTTGCTTTGTGGGATAATACATTTCACAAGGAAATAAGCTGACAAGTAATTCAGTGAAACGTATTGAAAGTAGTCCTGTTCCAGGGACTGTCTTCCTCATAGAGTATGTAAAATGTGAATACAACTAAACCATTGAAATACGTGTAAATTTTACTTTTGTTTATCAGTTTGCCATTTTCCTTTAACAGTTTAGATTAGCTGTATATTCATTGTAGACAAAATAGTTAATCTTTTTGACGCTGGCCTAGATTGAAGTCTAATTGTTGATATTAGAACTTTGGATATAGAAGGAACCTCCACTATTAATAGTCCAGCTACTTCATTTTACAGAAATGGAAGCAAGTCCAGGGAAGGAGGTATTCAGCATCACTGTTTGCTGATGGCTAGGTAAGACCAGAAAGGACTCCAGAGTCAGTGGTCATTAGGGTCCATCCTGGTTGTGGCAGCTCTCCTTCTACTAAACTCTAAGAGGGTTTGTTTTCTGTATGACCTTTCCGATACTCGACGTCTCAGTTTTTAATCATTGTTGAACGCATATTTAGCACCACTTGCCAAATTCCCCTGCTAGAGTCTTAGCTTTCGGCTAAGCCTTGTTGAGTTGTATTGGTACAATATTAGAATTATATTGGTACCAGTATTTCTTGGTAGCCCATATTGTTTCTAGTCATTTAGGCATGTAAGAGATAAGGAATAAATGTGTTGCATAAAAAAATGTGTATGCTCTTACTGCTACTGAGATGACAGAAAGGGGTAAATAAATTGGTGCAACTTGATCATTAGCATCAAAAACATACCATATGCTAGGCAGGACTAAAAAAGATACTGATATAAAGAATAATTAGTTTACCTTTTAAATTCTAACGGGGTCTACTTAGCTATTAATATTCCCATTAATATTGTTAATAACAGTTTTATTGAGATACGATTCACATACTAGACAATTCACCTGTTTAAAGTGTATAATTCAGTGATATCTGGTACAACCAAAATTGTACAAGAGTTTCTGCAACCATCACCACAGTCAATTTTAGAACACTTTCATTACCTCCCCCCAAAGCCTGTACCAGTTAGCAGTCACTTCCCTATTTCCCTTCACACACTTGCTGCCTCCCACAGTCCTAGGCAACCACTAGTCTACTTTCTGTCTCTGCAGATTTGTCTGTTTTGGATGTTGTGTATAAATGGAATCACATAATATGTGGTCTTTTACGACTAGTTTCTTTTACTTAGGATGTGTTTTCAAGTTTTATCTATGTTGTAGAATGTGTCAATACTTCATTTCCTTTTATTGCTGAATAATATTCTATTAACCCACTCATCAGTTGATAAACATTTGGATTGTTTCCACTTTCTGGAAGTTCCACTATTGTTATGAATAATGCTGCTGTGAGCATTTGTATACGAGTTTTTGTGTGGACATACGTTTTCAGTTCTCCACGTATATACCTAGTAGTGGAACTGCTAGGTCATATGGTAATTCTATGGTTAACCTTTGGGAGGAACTGCCAGACTATTTTGCAAAGCAGCGCACCATTTAAAATTCCCACCAGTGGTATATAAGTGTTCCAGTTTCTCCACATCATCATCAACACGTTACTATCTCTTTTTTATTATAGCCATCTTCATAGGTGTGATGTGGTATCTCATTGTGGTTTTGATTTGTATTTCCTTGATGGCTAATGTTGACCATCTTTTCATTTAGTTATTGTCCACTTGCATATCTTCTTTAGAGAAGTGGCTACTTAGATCCTTTGCCCATTTTTAATTGGGTTGTTTGTCTCTTTGTTGTTGAGTTGTAATTACTTATATATTCTAGATGTTAACTCCTTATCGGATAAATGATTTGCAGATATTTTCTCCAATTCTGTGGGTTGTCTTTTTCACTTTCTTGATGGTGTTCTTTGCAACACAAAAGCTGTTAATTTTAATTAAGTCCCATTTATCTTTTTTTTTCTTTTGTTGCTTGTGCTTTTGTTGTCATATCTAAGAAACCATTGCCTAATCCATGGGCACAAAGATTTACACCTGTTTTCCTTGAGAGTTCTGTGATTTTAGCTCTTATGTTTAGATCTGGCCAATTTTGAGTATTTTTGTATATGATGTAGGATAGAGACCCAACTTTATTCTTTTGCATGTGGATATCCAGTTATCCCAGCATCATTTGTTGAAAAGACTGTTCTTTTCCCATTGAGTTCTCTTGGCATCCTTGTCAAAAATCAGTTGACCATAAATGTTTATATCTGAACTCTCAGTTCTATCCCATTGATCTATCCTCATGCCATTCTTCATTATTGTAGCTTTGTATTAAGATTTGAAATTGGGGATGTGAGTTCTCCAATTTTATCCTTCCTTTTTTAAGATTTAAGATTATTCTGACAGTCCTGAGTCCCTAGGATTTCCATGTGATTTTTGGATCAGCTTGTGAATTTCTGTAAAGAAATCAGTTGGGATTCTGATAGGAACTCCATTGAATCTGTAGAAAAACTTGGATGGCCATCTTAATAATGTTAAGTCTGTCAATTCATGAACATGTGATGTTTTCCCACTTAGCTCTTCAATTCTTTCAACGGTGTTTAGTTTTCAGAGTATAAGTTTTGCATTTCTTTTGTTAAATTTATTCCTAAGCATTCTTTTTGATGCTGTTATTAGTGGAATTGTTTCTTAATCTTATTTTCTAATTGTCATGATGTATCTAGAAATACAGTTGATTTTGTAGAGTGATATTGTGGCCTATAAACTTGTAAAACTCATTAGTCTTAATAGTTTTTTCGTAGCTTCCTTAAGATTTTCTGTATACAAAATTATGTCATCCGCAAATAGAGATAATTTTACTTCTTCCTTTCCATTCTTGATGTCTTTTATTTCATTTTCTTGACTAATTGCCCTGTCTAAAACCTTCAGTACAATGCTGAATAGAAGTGACAAGAGTGGACATCTCCTTCTTGTTCCAGATCTTAGGGGGAAAGCTTTCAGTCTTTCATTGTTAGGTTTGCTATTAGTTGTGGCTTTTCTTAGATGCTCCTTATGATGTTGAGGAAGTTCCCATATATTCCTAGCTTTTTAGTGTTTTTTCCATTAATATTTATTCTGATTGGTTAATGATTACCTCCCCTCAATTGGTAGCTTTAGGAAACTGTGCTTTGACAAATGTAACCATATGCTTTCCTTACATGGAATTGTTCTTAAAAGGTAATTTTTTTAAATTAATTTTTTTATTGGAGTATAGTTGATTTACAATGTTGTGTTAGTTTCTGCTGTACAGCAAAGTGAGTCAGTTATACATATACATATATCCAATCTTTTTTAGATTCCATTCCCATATAGGTCATTACAGAGTAATGAATAGAGTTCCCTGTGCTATACAGTAGGTTCTTATTAGTTATCTATTTTATATACAGTAGTGTGTATATGTCCATCCCAATCTCCCAATTTATCTCTCCCCTGCTTCCCCCCTTGGCAACCATAAGTTTGTTTTCTACATCTGTGACTCAGTTTCTGTTTTGTATGTAGGTTCATTTGTACCATTTTTGATAGTTTAAAGGAAAAAAAAGAACTCGATTTGAGGGGAAGAATTTTCCTTATAAAACTGTCATTAATTTTTAAAAGTTTATCACTAGGCTTCAGATTTTCTATCTAAAAATATGAAACCTTCCAGTTTTCTAGCTTTTTTCTCCAGAATATATGAAGCAGCTTTTATAGACAGTGGGAATGGTGGTACATTTACTTCTTATCTGATTTTGTAAGTGATATAGTTGACTTTTTTCTTCATATTTTTTAATTAAGAGAAAACAACTGATTAAAATGCCCTTTTTTTTAAGAAGAGAAAGAATGTAAATAGTCTTTTTTAAATGATACTGGGTAAATCATGGCATTATTTCAATGAATATAAAACATGTCCTTATTAAATATGAATAGAAATACACATATTAAGTTATTCATTGCAAATAACTCTGATTTCTAGTGTAAATATTACTCTTGAAAAGACTAATCCTGCATTTTTTCCTTATTGCATTATAGAAATGTTAGCTGATGATTATTTTAAGTGATCAGTACTTGTTTTACGCCAATAGTGTTCTACCTAGTTTACCATGAAGGAGTTGTGTTTCTGGATGCATATAGTCTAAAAGAGTTTTCAGCATAGTTGTACATTAACCTTTAAACAACATAAGCATGTTATAATCATGCCGCAGGACATTTTAAAGCCTGCCTTTGCATACAAAGTAGAAAATTAAGTCACTAGGTAAATTTAGTCAGATTTTTTTAGTGTCATTTACCAGGGGAACCAAAGTTTTTTTTTATTAATTTAAAAATCTTAACAATAAAATTTCTCCATGATACTTAATATGAAACCTTAGACACAGTTATATAGAGAGATTTCCTTCATAGCTGCTTTGGCGTCTATAACATGAGGTTTATGGAAAAGCGTGTTAGCAAAAGTGACTTTAGAAAGTATATATGATCCTTTGGGTTAATAATTTTTTGTAATTGGATCATTTTAGGGTATGCTTTACTCACAAGCTAATTTATTATTAAAGAGACGACCTGAAGCCTCTCTGGCTCTATGAAATAATAGATTTTTTTTCTCTAGAGATATAGAGAATGAATATTAGTAATTTGTTAAATTACAGGAAGAAACACATCATTGGGTATTATCTGAGTGCACAAACACTGCTATTGTATAGTAGCCATACCTTTTCAACTTCTTTTAAAAGGTGTAGCTAAGCCATTCTGTCATTATTACATATTGTCAGAAAGTCTTAGTTTCCATAGCAAAGGAGATGTACTTTATCTTACAGGTCTCACAATCCATGGGACCTACTAGATGTCAAGCCCTTAACTAGTACTAGACATATATTACATTTTGGTTTTTTGGAGAGAAATAGGTATCTTGGGGAGAAACAATAAAGAAGAAAAATCATATGCCTAAATGAACTCATTTCCCTTTCCCCCGCTTCCCACTTTAAGAAAAATTTCTGTTTGAACATTTTTTATTTTTATGGAAAAGCTGGACCCCTTACTTCCTTACATCCTTATACCTGCTGGATAGGGTACTTTTACTTTTTTTGAAAGTCAGAAAAGATCAGTCCTCCAGTTTGGATTTTTTTCCTACTGCGGAAACAACCAGTTTTCCTTGGTAGATGACTTCTGTGACCACCTCTAGTTTTGGAACGTAGTGGAGTCACCATTTCCATGGAAGAAGAGGACCTGCAGTTTATCCTAATTGAAAAGATGCAAATAGACCCTGACGGAGAGAGAGTAACTGACATGGAAGAAACATGACACTTTAAAAAGACCCAGTCTTCACAGATTTAACTTTGAAGAGCCAAAAGAATTAGTACCTATAAGGAAGATACTGAAATGTATCAGTTCCTCACTATGCCTAGATAGCATTTAAAATATCTCTGAGTAGCAGAAAAAAAAAATGACTTGGCATGGCATCTTGTGTTTCATTCCTTTGGCAAAATGTTATTATACTTGCTCCACTTAATTTTCAGAAGTCTTAAAAGCCCTTGATGGAGAAAATTTTCTGTTTCTTAAAAATCAAAATAGCTATTATTCCTGATAAAGATAGTGAAAAAAATAAGCAACCTAATTTTCCTGGACTTCAAAGTAGAAGTGGTTCATAGATGCTGTTTCTATTAAGATTTTAATGTAGTTATTTTCCTACATGTAATCTGATACTCATTTCTTGGTCCATTTCTTTTGTTGTCATATGACAACACTTAACTCCCCACCTCACAGGGATGTTGTGAGGCAAGTTTTAAATGTTTCTAAGAAAAGTGTAGAATTTATAACTCTTGACTGTCTCTTTGTTGGTAGTTTCTACAACCATAAGATTTTATTTTAAAATTTACAAGTGCTTTCCTATAGTTATAAATGGATATTAGGTGTATTAAAATGGAAGTAAGATAATGAAGTTGTATTTGATTTATCACTGAGCATCCTTGTAAATAATTTAACTGAATGGAATGTTGCATTGATTTTTTTTTCAACGAAGAGCTTTTATACAATTATAATTAAAGAAAAGCTAAAGTAAAAGTGTCTGTTTTCCCCTTTTATTTAGTTGAGATTTAATTACTCATATGTCTTAGAGAGATGAAGGGTAACCCAATTCATCAATTTCTAATGAATAGGAAATGAAAAATACAATGAAATAGATAAAATTTAAGGGAAAAAGTTATAGAGAGGTGCCCAGAATTGGGGTTTTGAGTAAAACTCTGTGTTATTAATTAGATAGAGGTGAAATTTTAGTAACATTTTCATTAAAAATAGGATTAATATAGGAATAGAGATTTGATAAGCACTTGCTTCACATCACAGCAAAAAGGGTTATAAAGGAAATTTGCCTCATTAAATAAAGGAAAAATGTTTAAATATTAGCTAAAATTCATGCCTAGAGAAAAATTATTAGCCTGCAGAATTTGATTTCATTTATACAATTTCATTTTCATAACATATTTTAGAAAGTAATTGTATAACATACTCTCTTCCACATAAATCAACCAGCCCGATTTTGCAAATCAAACTTAGATATAGTGTGTGAATTATCAGATAATGACTCCCAGAGTGAGGTTTTTAAATTGCTATCAAATGTCTACTTTATGCTGCTTTGTTTTCACTGTGTATAGTATCAAAAGACAAATCAATTCAAAGTGAATCTTTGGAGTCAGCCTTATAATCTGGCATTTGTAAACAAATAATTTAGAAAATATTTTCTAAATTACCATATTATTTAAATGTGTGTTTTATAACTTATTCTGTATGCTTTAAAAATGGGAATGGACATAGTCCTGGGTTAAGTGTGTTAGTATCAAGAAAGCATTTGAAACCAGAATACCATATTTTTTGAATGCCTCACTTTAAAAAAATTTAACGGCTTTAGTTGAACTTTGTATGCTTCATTTTACCAGAGATCCTACTGCTCCCTACGGTCACATATACCACAAAATTCACTCACTCATGTTGTTTAAATTATTAGTTTCTTTAACTTGTATAGGGAGGTGACTGTTGAGGGGCCTTTCTTTGGCTAACTTGGTTTATCCCTCTTTTCAACATTTTATAATTTGCCCTCATTTAAGCATTTTATGCATATGTTCATATCAACTACCGATATGAATCATATACATTGGTTCATAGTGTTTTCCTCTTTATCCAGTTTAATGCTGATATGTTTGAATACTGCAGGGAGAATAATATCTTGGAAATTCTAACCTCATAATAATGAGAAAAACACTGTGTAAACAGCTAGTTTGAGGATAATTATGAAATTATTTGTAAATTTTATGTGTAAGCATTAATAAAAATAAACTCCTTTAAGAATAATTCTGAACCTGGTTTCTCTTGCCCATACTGATTTTTTTTAACATCAGAAACACTGAGAAGTTATCTTTTGATTAAAAAAAGTAGACAGTGCTTTCTTTTCCCCTCAAATATGATAGCATCTAATACAGTATGTGTGTTCTAACCAGTCTATATCATAGAAAGCAAATATTAAAGTTGGTGAACATGTGCTTCAGAAATAATGAAGAAATATAACCACATTAGTCATTACCTTAACAGTATTCTTTTTCTGATGTTCAAAACTTAGAAGGGCTATCTTGTATCAGTGTCCATTTTATTATGGGAACAGTTTATAAAATACATCCTGAGCCTGACATAATTCTAGAGAGAATGATTTCCTGGGAGGAAATGTGAATAATATAATGGTTTTGTGATTATTTTGTTGGTCTCTAAAAATAAAAGATGTTCTTACCATCATATACCTCTCAAAAATAAAAAGGTGAACTTGGGTTCTTCTGGCTATGCCACCAGTAGTATTCTTTCAGGCAAATTACTTAATCACTCTGAGCTGGTTTCTTCATCTATTAAGTAAAAGCGGAGGGATGGGGGTGAGTAATGATTTATAAGGTCCTGTCTTTTGATTATCTTGAAGTGATCCTGCCTTTAATCCAGGAAATAAGATATCCTCTTGCAGTGTTCTGTTGCTGGGCATGAGATTTAGTACTGAGTTTATAATCATTAAGAACTTTGATATGTTACCGTGCTACATAAAAAATTATACTACATAAGTCAAGTTAGCCATCTCTGTCTTTAAACAGAACATTAGGAAAAAGAAGTGTCTTATGCTTTTGCATTATGTGCACACATAATTAAAATTATTTAAATTCCTTCCAGATGACACTGTGGATTCAAAATGTGTGATCCATCAGTTATTACTTTTCAATGATAATAATTTTCATTTAAAATTAGAGTGCTAGCACAGGAGATAGCATAGTATTGTAATGTCCTGGATTGGATTATTATAATGGGATGAATTTCTGAACTATAATACTACCTAATAACTAGACTTATAGATTGAAGCCCATAATGACAAGTAAATCTTCTATACTTGGGAATGGATTTTAGCAGTATCAAATCATAAACAGCAAACTGAAAGAAACTTGCTTTATGTAGTGGCTCACTTTGAAACATGGTATTAACCAATGGAAAATGGTGAGGTCGGATATGCTGTCCTTTGAGAAAGAAAGATGTAAAAATTTAATAAGTAATATATTGCTACAGCTGGAAATAATAGTGTAGGCATTTAACACTTCAAATAGTGTTGTTTGATGTCTCATCTGTGAATCATACCTCACAGTTTAATACAACTTCTAAACTAATTTGTAGAAAGCATTATGCCCAAAAAGGCGAGGGGAGAATAGTTCTTGCTTTTAATTCACTGAAGTTCAGTGATACCAATTGAGGGAAAAATCATCTTTATGTTTCTTCTTCCTTTATTTTCTTCCTTAAGAGATCATCTTGTGTTTGTTTGGCTTTTTAAAAATTTTATTGGAGTATAGTCAATTTACAATGTTGTGTTAGTTTCTGCTGTACAGCAAAGTGAATCAGTTATAAATATACATATATCCAGCCTCTTGTAGATTCTTTTCCCATATAGGTCATTACAGAGTATTGAGAAGAGTTCCCTTGTGCTATACAATAGGTTATTATTACTTATCCATTTTCACCTTATAATACTTTATTTCAGTTCAGAACTCTGAATGCTAGGCTATGTGCACTATCCTTAGTGCTTCTAAAGATTAGGTGGTATGGTGTGTATGGAAGTCTATTTATTAAAGGGCCTTAGATGAGTATATACATATACTTTTTACTTTTTTTATAGTTTTATCTCTACTCATTTTATTTTATAATTGTCTCATGAGAAGAAGAACAGATACAATTTCTTCATTTTCCAGGAAAAAAAAAATCTGAGGTGTAAGGAGGTTAGGGAATTTTTCTAAAATCTATAGATTTCAGAATTAGAATTTGACTCTAACCCTCTACTTCTCTGCCCCAGTCTTTTTCCAGTTTATCCTGAATAAATTTTAAGCCCACGTGGAGACCAAAGTTGAAAAAGATGATAATTAACAAAATTCATTTGTTGTTTGGCACAATAGTTTTTAAATATATGGTTGAAATTCACCAGTAAGTGGTAGGTCTGTAGGCATTTAATTCATTTGAGAATGTATTATATATTTTGGTTAAGTCAGCATGGTCATATTGATTTTAGAGTTATTTACACTGACAAATATTTTAATAGTTTATCATGTGTGCTTGTATATGTGTATAGTCATAGTATTCTTGATTATATAGCTGCAAGCAAAGGAAAATCATTAGGGAATCTTAGATTTAGGTAATTTATATTAGTGTCATAGTAAACTTACACATTATACACTTTCTTTGCTCTTTAGTCTATTGATCTAGTAATATAGTTAAGAATACAATCTGGGTGTTTACTAAGTAGCTGGCTAATAGTTTTAATACTGCTTAGAGCTCACCTTTATGTTTCCAAAACCATCATGGCATGAACAAACATTTGGAACACTTGTCCTAAGAGTTCTCAGATTTGCGTGCAAGGATATGGCAACTTAATAGCATCTAGAGAGGGTCTCATAGCAAACGTCATTTCTTAGGAGCAGCAAGTTGAAACTTGCAAATAGCTTCAGAGGTATTCTACAAAATATGGTCATAGGCCCTGAATAGTTCAAAATTAGATTCTAAATTTTATTTGAAGGTAAAGAGGTTAAAAGTAGCTCTACTATAAATCAGTGATTCTAAAGATGTGTCCAGAGGTGAGGAGCACCTGGAAAGCACAATTATCTTTGTGGAGTGTTTTTATATGTATATATATTATATACACATATATAATCACATGGATTAGAAATCATTTAGCTAACCCATTATATATGTAAAAATTACCATGAGCCACATGCAAAAGCGTGGTCAAAATAAACATGACCAGCTGTTTCTGGAAGTTATCCATGTATAGGTCCTTTTTAATACTCATTCGTTCAAAATCATTTATTGAGCATGTCTGTGTGCCAGGACAAAGGGACTAAGATTGCCCTCAAGGAGCTTTGTGAGGCAGTGGAACATATATTTGGTGGTGATGATGATGATGCAGAGGTAGTGATTCATGGAGTGCTCTGCAAGCCCCAGAGAGCCCCAGCTGTCTTCATAGCTACTTTAACACTCTCTGATCTCATGCTTCCCTTTATACTCTTTTTGACATATTTGAGTGCCAGGTACTGTGAATACATCAGTGCACAAGGCAGACATCTCTGTTCTCATGGTGTTTAAACTTAAGGAGGGGGTGCAAGAAAAAGAAATAAATGACTGTATAATTACTGTTATGAAAAGTATCAAGTAAGAGGAGATTAAAGGGAGAGGGAGAGGGCAGGTAGTAGTCTGTCTAGATCAGAAGAGGAGGCCTCCTTGAGGGCTCACTTATCAGTCATCTTCCAGAGAATAGAAACCACCTAGAAGACTGGGGGAGGAGCAATCCAGGCAGAGGGAGGGGTGCCTGCCTTCGCCTTGAAGCCCTTGGGTGTTTAGTGCCCTTATCTGAGATCTTGGTAGTGACAATGGAAGGAATCTGTAGAGGAAAACTGGGATGGGAAAAAAGAGAGGGTTTTTTCACTCTGCAGCTCTGAGAGCAAGGAAATACAAAAGATAAAGGTGTTTCTACTCCACGAGCTTGTAAACCATTTGAGAACAATAGCCATGATTATTTATCCTTAAATTCACATTGTCTGGTAGAGTGCTTGACACATAGTAGGTGTGCAAAAAACATTTGTTGACTCAAGTGACTGATTAATTGTTCCTTATGTATTAGAATTTTTTTTCTACAATTAGGGTAGAAATTCCTTTGAGGAAGAGAAAAATATATACATCTATTTAGTGATAAGTGGTATCAGTAAATGGAATCTAAAATAGGCTTGTCTTCCTTCTTGAATTTCTCTGTTCAGTTTTACAAAAATGCATCTGAAAGAGTATTTATACTCTCAAAAGATTAACATTTTTAAGTTGCCTATGAAGTTAGCTGCCACAAGTCATGTCATTTTAATATAATTCTTGAAAAACTCAGCATGGAAGCTAGCTTTCCAGATCTATATTTGCATAGACTTTCTCCTAAGTATTTTTTTTCCAGCTTGAGATATAATTGCTGTATTGTATAAGTTTAAGGTGTACAATGTGTGTTGATTTGGTGCATTTATATGTTGCAGATGATTGTGTTAGCTAACACCTGTGTCAGGTTACATAATTACCATTTCTTTTTTTTGTGGTGAGAACATTTAAGATCTACTCTTAGCAACTTTCAAGTATATAATACAGTATTATTAACTGTAATCACTTTGCTGTACATTAGATCCCCAGAACTTATGCGTCTACTACTGGAAGTTTGCACTCTTTGACCAACATCTCGATTCCTTTTCCCCAACCCCATCCCCTGGTAACTGCCATTGTGGTCTCTGTTTCTTGCGTTTGGCTTTTTTAGATTCCACGTATAAGTGATAGAATATAGCAGGGGTCCCCAACCCCCGGACCTTGGACCACTACTGGTCTTCCGCCTCTTAGGAGCTGGGCCGCACAGCAGGAGGTGCGCGGTGGGCGGGTGAGCGAGCAAAGCTTCATCTGCTGCTCCCCGTCGCTCCCCATCGCTTGCGTTTCCGCCTGAACCACCACCGCCCCCGCCCCCCACCCACCTTCCGTGGAAAAATTGTCTTCCATGAAACTGGTCCCTGGTGCCAAAAAGGTTGGGGACTGCTGTCATATAGTATTTGCCTTTCTCTGTTTGACTTATTTCACTTAGCATGAACGCCCTTAAGGCCCATCCAATGTTGTTGCAACTGGCAGGATGTACTTCTTTCTGGTGGCTGAATAATATTTCATTCTTTATTCCTCTATTGATGAACACTTAGGTTGTTTCCATATTTTGGCTATTGTGAATAATGCTGCAGTGACCCTGGGCTCATAAGCCTTTAACTTGTTTTTTATAAATCAGTAACAATCATAGAGATTTAATTAATTGAAAGGCAAAAAAAAAATCAGTCATTACAAGCTCATAAAATATTTACATAAGGACTTCACTAATATGGGCAAACTAATATATATGATAGAAGCTCCTCTGAAGCTTGGGATATATAGTTATTTGGGGTTATTTTCCAAAGGCTGTTAATAAACCAAATAAACCTCAAAGCATATTTTAGTGCGAAGAGCCTAGATTTAGCAGACTCTGCACTCATTTGTAGAAAACAGCATAGCAAAAAGTAATAGAAGGCCCTTAAAGTAATTATGCAGATATTCACATTTATATGTTTTATAAAATTATTTACTTTTACATGTAAATGTAAATAAAACAAGTCATCCATCTCTATAATATAAAGTCTTTTGATTTTGAGTTATTTAGTGATATGGATGTCTATTGTTTTCATATCCTCAAAAAGAAGTATAGAGATCCTGCTTTATTAGTCAATCCATACTTGTAACCATTCTCCATTTCAAAATATGTTTTGCAAATTTTGCTATGATGTCAAAGACCTTTGGAGCAATAACTTAAATCTGTTTGATCCAAACTTAATCTGTTTAAATTAGTATAATCTGATAATTATTTTTATTAATCCACATTCTAAGCTAGTTGAAAAGTAGTCACCTGCATGGCATTCTCAACACCCTTACATATGATTGCGTGTAGCCTATTGTGATAAATAATAGAGCAGAGGAGCACATGTGAAAAAATGCTTTATGGTTTAGTTGGAAAAACCTTAAGGCAGGAATCTTAATTCAAGTTTTAGCTCTGTTGCTGCTATATAGAAGGCAGAAAGCCCCCATCCATTACAGCATTTGGATTCAATAGTTGAGTTAGTTAATTCAGTTGCTTAAGCTTGGTGTAAATGAAGCCCACATCACTGATCTTGACATCATATGTGATAGCTTCACACAAACAAAAACTCTTTCCAAGTCACAGATTACAGAAGAGGTGTTAGAGCAAAAGGGAAACTTAAATTTGTGGGATGGTTATGTTCAAATCTGTCACTGTTACTAGAAAAACAACACAAAGCAGTATCCTGCTGACAGTGATTTTAGTTGTATCATCTTTCTATTGCTAAAGTGGTGACTCTTGCAGAACTAATCTGCAGTTGGAGTATAGCCAGTCTTCATCAACTTGGCCAATAAAGTTGGTTCTTGGAGTTACTTTGGCTTCCATCCAGGCTGAGCAGGCAGGCTTTAGAGGGAAAAACAAAAAAGCCTGTCTTGTTAATAGCCAATCAATCAGTAGTAGACTAAGCTATTATTAATTCTGAGGTATATTCACCTATCATCTCCCCCTTTTTAAAATTCGTTTGCATAATACTTCTGGTCAGGGCCTTTATCTTTGCATATTATTTACATAGCTCACATATACATTAAATAAAAGAAGTTAGTAATGATGATCTGCCTCAACTAAAAAACAATAATAGTTGCAAGTAAAATTTTGTTCATTCTACAACTCAAACTTTCAAATAATTTGAAGTTATGTCTTTTGACTCTGGCCTTACCTTTAAAAACAAATTTAAACTGAAATGCAAAAGTTCTCTGATTCTGAGTGTTAAGTAATGGTCAATTAAATTATTTATTACAATTGGTTTCTAAAAAAATGAAAAGTTTTCATGACAAGAAATTGGAAAACAGATTTTACTGTAAAATTATCCATATATTTCTACTCAATTTTAGCTCTTGCAAAATCTCTGCTAATAGCATCTTTTCCATTCTGCTAGTACTGAGCGAGATTTCTATTTTATTTATCTTGTTTTTCCCCAACAATACTAAATATTGTGCTGAACAATTTTTAGCATGGATTTTCTTTAAGTGACCTACTTTGCAAGGAAACAGAGACATCTTAGCCTCTAAAACTCTATCAAATTATGGATAGACAGATAAAAATATTCATTTCTGTCTTGAATAAAGTATGATGATTATAATGCTATTACCCTGTAAATAAAAGAACAGCCTCAATATTAATTGATCTCACTCTTTGTAAAAGATAGATGTATATTCATAAGAGATAAGAGGAACGTAATTCTTAGTATTTAAGGTTGTTTCCCTGAAGACATCTCCCCAATAGGATAATCTAACATCGTTCTCTGAATAGGTTTCCAAAGAAAGTTTTTAGTCACTGACCAGTTTTTATAAGAGGGAAATCAACACAATTATTGACTTGCCTAAAGGCAGTAGATGCACAATTCACAGTATGACCTTGAGTAAATTCTTTTCTTTTCTCATTTATGAACTAGCAGTAGGCCCACTAAATAGCTTTTCCTCCCTTCCCTTACATCCAGCATCCAACCCTCTCAAATTCACTGATGGTAGGGGAAGTATGATTGACATTAAAATATTTTAAACACCTCTAAAGTAGTTTGAGCCTTTCACAAATAAATATCTTTGAGCAAGAAGTTGGTATCCACGCCTACTTTACTTTAAAGAGAATAGGCTGCTTTACGTTTTCAAAGGGAATCTCTTTAAAGGTTTTAGAGGTCAAAGAGGTAGGGAGTTGCAGTGAGAGTAAAAAGGGAAAATGAAATTGGGACCTCCGTGGTCCCTTCACCTTGTATCTCCATTCCTTGACCACAGGTACTTTAAGGCAC
Source organism: Orcinus orca (assembly GCF_937001465.1). Taxonomy (NCBI): domain Eukaryota; kingdom Metazoa; phylum Chordata; class Mammalia; order Artiodactyla; family Delphinidae; genus Orcinus; species Orcinus orca. The sequence continues at coordinate 122,546,642 of NC_064561.1, forward strand.
ATGGCAGAGACCACAGACATTACTGTGCCAGGCAGGCCGTGTGCAGATGTTAGCAGATACTATAGTATGAAGCCATCTCCAGTGAAAGCTACTCTAGCACATAGATATGCTTCCATTACTGCTAGGAGCACAGTTATGGGTGGTAGGGGATTTCTAAGGGCCTCTTTTTAGGGGGTTTATGGGTCCCTCCATTTTAGTGAATAAAAACAGGCCTAGGGCTAGACTTTTTGTGTCCTCTAAAGTCAAATGGGAAACTCTGCATCAAAGTGCATTATGTTTTTATGAGGTAAACATAGCATAGTTCAAATTCAGATTTCACCTTCTCTTCTCACCCCTCACAATCAGAAAGCAACCTTACCACTTCATGAGAATCATATTTGTTAACTTATTTTCTCACTCCTTCATTAGCTTGATAAATTTATTCTGAGGTCTACACCAAAGGTTTAAACTTATAAATAATACATCTATTTTACCTAAGGGTGACAGCAGAAATCATGGAGTGCACACCTGATGTGGTTTCACTTGAATTATCTCTGCTTAAGTTATTTACATCACTAGTCAAAAATATCTCCCTTAAAATATTTAATGTAAATCTCTTTAGCTTTATAGCTCACTGAAGATTCTTTCAGGATTCTTTATTGACTGTACATGTACAAAAGGCACTAACATATGATGGTTAGGTGCTTTCTTCAAGGGTACTTTTATTTGGGCTGTTTATTCCTCAAAATTAATGAGGAGAGTTAGTATTAATCCTCATTTTACAGATGAGGAAGCTGAGACCCCGTGAGGTTAGATAACATCCCCGAAGTCCTATAACTAGCAAATGGCCAGAGCCATGATTTGAACCATATCAACAACAGATGAGCCTGTGCCTTTTTTAAATTGAGATACAACTGACATACAACATTGTATTAGTTTTCAGTGTATCTGAGCCTATACTTTTAATCACTGTTTCACAGTTGGTTCTTGCTTAATGTGTACTTTTAACAGAATTCTTCACAACTTAGAAATTTCTATTTATAGACTGATACAGACATGCATTATACATTTGGAAGTAATTTGCTTCAGATTAATTTCATAACTTCCTCAGAAAAGTCAGTGGTATTTCAGTTTCTTTACCAGAACTAAGGAAAATTCTGTAGTTTATCTGATTCCAGATGCCTTTGATAAGACACACTATTATTTATATACTACCAAGAAAAAACATTGTCAATTAAACTGACTATAACAGCTCTTTCACGTATATTTAAACATAGATATTAATATATCTATGTAACTCTTTTGTACATACGTAATATATGTAAAATAAATGGTTTAAGATGTTCCTATAATTTCATCATATGCAGAGTCCAACTCTTCAACTCACTTTCTGATTCTATAACTTAAGTCCAGTTTTTTGTTTGTTTGTTTGTTTGTTTTTTGCGGTACGTGGGCCTCTCACTGTTGTGGCCTCTCCCGTTGCAGAGCGCAGGCTCAGCGGCCATGGCCCACGGGCCCAGCCGCTCCGCAGCATGTGGGAACTTCCCGGACCGGGGCACGAACCCGTGTCCCCTGCATCGGCAGGCGGATTCTCAACCACTGCGCCACCAGGGAAGCCCTATGTCCAGTTTTTCAACCCAGTATCATCTTTTGGGGCTGTCAATAACATTAGTGATACAGTGTTTCTTTAAAAACTACTTTACTCCTGTCTCTGAGATTTTCTTCCAAACCACTGTTTATTAAAAGCTTTAATACTTAAATTCCATTTCACTTCTAAAAACTGTGTTTCCCAATTATAACCATGTGATTTCCAGTTCACAACAGGGCTGTCTTTAAAACTTTATTGGCAAACGTATCTTCATCTGTTTACCATTAGCGATCACTTTCTATATTGTATGTTAATCCAGACACACCAGGCTCTGTGCAAAGATAATGGATTGTGAGGCAGGGAAGGAAAGTAAAATTTGGGACATTATCAAGGCAAACTTGAAAGCAATGGTCAGAGGAGGCAGCTTTTAGAAGCAGGTGCCAACAGGAGGGTAAGGAACAGAGCAAAGGGAACATCTGATAAGAAGGCCCCAAGGATAAGTATAAAGATAAGGAAGGAAGTTGCCAAAATTCCAGTCAGCTTTGAGAGGCACCTTGTTAAGGATTTAGGCAAATTGGGGCTTTCAGCCATATCTAGTAGAAAAATTCTTAGTATACTAGGTTCTTTAAATACCGTTTATACACAATGCAAAATTACTGTTTTCATTTAAGAGGTATTTATTTGCTCTAAAAGAATAGCTTACATTGTATTAAGGAAAACAAATTTCGATCCAACTGTTGAAGAAGGCCTTAGTTTCTCAGTGGCACTAGCTTGGGGCCAGTAGGTGGGCATGAGAGCACCTAGCCCAGAAGTGGCACACAAACAGGTTGAACGCCATGGTGGCTGCAACTGCATCCACAGGTGTGGAGAGGGAGTGAGGAGAGAAACCAACAGGCAGGTCCTGAGACAAGGCAGTATTGTGGGATGCTCACATCAGCCCTCTTACTTTCATAGTTAGGGAGTGACCTCACTACCAAGATTAATGTCAAGAAGTAAGCCTATTGCAACCTAATCTTAAATCCTCTTTTAAAAGCTTATCTGGATATTTTTCACAGTTCTACATAATTAACATGCTTATTAGGAAATATATATCAATACAAGGGGCTACCATTCCAGAGACTCTGATGGTGGATCCTGGGTCCTGGAGGCATGGGAGAGAGGCATCTTTCTTCAATACTACAACTGACCATTCACATAGAGGATTCACTCCACAGGTTAAATAAGTGCATTAGATTCTTATTTTGTTAGACAGTCTATTTGTTAGATGGTACTTTTGAAGTACTTTTTCTTCTAGATTTTATGTAACTAATTTAATGAAGTTTACTACTTTCTTGCAGAACTCTGACATTAGATGAAGGAAAACAGTAAAATTCCAGTTTAAGGAACCTTTCAAATGATGTTTTTGGAGTGTTTTGAACTCCTTCATCTGACTTCTAGATCTCAAGCCAACAGGAAATCAGCTGGTCCTTTTTGAAGGGAAACTACCAAACAGTCACAAGAATAAAGAATTATTTTGCCCTTTATTCCAGCATTCAGACATGAGATCATAGTTGTATTTCAGTATATCTTCTGACTCACCAGTGTCTCCAGCTAAGCAATTTCTTTGCAAACAGTTAATGTGAAACTATCAAAACTGTACCTGTAAAAAAGGACCAAGTTAGTAGCCAGAGAACCCCAATATTTTTTTTAAAAAACAAGTGTTCTGAAATGTAAAATGCTAACTTAAAATGTTGGTATCAGAATTAATCCCAAGGTATTCATTACCGCTAAAAATCAGGAACGTGATACCTTAGAGTTGTAGACTAAAGCAAGGAACATTGTTTTTGCAAACTTGCGAAAGTGTGCCAAGTATTTAACATTATATGTAAGGGCTGAACACGTCTGAGATAGCTCACATGTGGAACTTCCTTCAGGGCACTCTAGAATTCATTATAAACCGAAATTGTGGAAGGTATTCTAATATACTGGATGGTGAAAGGAATATATAAAGAAGCTGTAGAGAGAAAACAGGGCAGATTGACCAAAATCAAAAACATTTTATTTCCTAAGTTGTGCTGTAGAAAGACAGATTATTAGAGGAGCAGCTCATTAAGTACAGGTAGCAAGAATGTTCTGAAAGATTCAGATTTACCAACAAAGATGAAATTTTGGTTGATATGGCAAAATAGCCTTAACAACACATATTTATTTACCTTGGAACCAAGTATAAAAAAATGCAGAAACAAAAACTTAGCATTGAACTGCTCTGCTGTAGTATTCATTTCGGCACTATTAAGTCTCAAATTGTTATGGTTTACTGTACTCTTGTGCAATATGCGAAAAAGTATTTGATATGACAGTTTTTTCAACATTTGTTTTTTAGTGCAATCAGCAAGTACTTTGGGCTCTGCAGAGGAAATAAGAAAAAGGTTAATGGGAATCCATTGATCAGCTTATCTGTGGCCAGACATCACTACTTAATACATTAGAGGTTCAAAACATGTTCAGGGATATGAAGTAAACAAGCTATAGTATATCAAAACTTTGTTCATCTTTTTCTTTCCTGTTCCAGAGGCATTGTTTTAATTTTTTCCTGCCCAAATCAATCTTAATTATACCTTGTCTATGTCCCATTCCTTTCCTTTGTGTATATCTCTGCCTCTCTAATCCTATTTCTCCTATCTACTTCTTATCACCATCTCCAGTTGCCCTCATCTCCTTCCTTTTAATTTTCAACTCTCTTATTATGTGTCACAGCTGTTCTGTTTCCTGCCCACCCAGTCTCTTCCTATGCCAACAAATACATGAGTGGAGCAGCTTAGAGACCATTCTACCCATTTTAAGAAGACCTGACTTTCCAGAGCTCCTATTATTTGGAATCCTACAAGTCATAGAAAGAGTATCTAGGAGTGCTTCGATAGACTTTTTTTTCTTTTAGCTGTGTGATATTTTTATTTGAAGTATAATTTATGTATAGTAAAATTCACCTTTTCTACTGTACAGTTTTATGAGGTTTGACAAATTTGTACAGTTGTGTACACATCAACACAATCAAGGTAAAGAAGGGTTCAATCACCCCCCAAAATTCTCTCCTGCTCTTTTGTAGTCAGCCTCTCCCCATTACCCCCAGCTCCTAGCAACCAGTGATCTGTTTTCTGTCGCTATAGTTTTGGCTTTTCCCTAATGTCATATAAATGGAATCATACATTAAAGAAAGAATGGAATCATACAGTATGTAGCCCTTTTTTTCCTTTTTAAAAAAACTGGGGTAAAATATATATAACATAAAATTTATCATCTTAACCATTTTTTTTTTTTTTTTTTTTTTTTTTTTTTTGTGGTACACGGGCCTCTCACTGTTGTGGCCTCTCCCGTTGTGGAGCACAGGCTCCAGACACGCAGGTTCAGCGGCCATGGCTCACGGGCCTAGCTGCTCCACGGCATGTGGGATCTTCCCAGACCGGGGCACGAACCCGTGTCCCCTGCATCGGCAGGCAGACTCTAAACCACTGCGCCACCAGGGAAGCCCCATCTTAACCATTTTTAAGTGTACAGTTCAATACTGTTAAGTATATTCACGTTGTTGTGGAACCAATCTATAGAACTCTTCCATCTTGCAAAACTGACACATTATATACCCTTTAAACAAAAATTCTCCATTCTTCTTTTCCCCCTAGCACCTGGAAACTACCCTGCTACTTTTTGTCTCTACGAATCTGACTACTCTAGCTAACTTACATAGGTGGAATCATATGGTGTTTGTCTTTTTGTGACTAATTTATTTCACTTAGCATAATGTCCTCTGGGTTTCTCCATGTCGTAGTATGTATAAGAATTTCCTTCCTTTTTTTTTTTTTTTAAAGTTTTTGTTTGTTTGTTTGATTTGGCTATGTTGGGTCTTCATTGCTGTGCGCGGGCTTTCTCTAGTTGCGGCGAGCGAGAGCTACTCTTCATAGCAGTGTGCGGGCTTCTCATTGCAGTGGCTTCTCTTGTTGCAAAGTGCGGGCTCTAGGCACGTGGGCTTCAGTAGTTGCAGCACGCAGGCTAAGTAGCTGTGGTGCCCGGGCTTATTTGCTCTGCGACATGTGGGATCTTCCTGGACCAGGGCTCGAACCCGTGTCCTCTGCATTGGCAGGTGGATTCTTTTTTTTGTTTTTTAGCGGTACACGGGCCTCTCACTGTTGTGGCCTCTTCCATTGCAGAGCACAGGCTCCGGACGCACAGGCCCAGCAGCCATGGCTCACGGGCCCAGCCGCTCCGCAGCATGTGGGATCTTCCTGGACCGGGGCATGAACCTGTGTCCCCTGCATCGGCAGGCGGACTCTCAACCACTGCGCCACCAGGGAAGCCCAGGCTGCTTGTTTTTTGTTGTTGTTGAGTTGTAGGAATTCTTCATATATTCTGGATATATGATTTGCAAATATCTTTTCCAATTTGTGGGTTGCCTTTTAACTCTCTTGATTGTATCCTTTGATGCACAGAAGTTTTAAATTTTGCCATACTCCAGCTGTATCTATTTTTTTCTTTTATTACCTGTGCTTTCTGTGATATATCCAAGAAATCATCAGAAGTCCAATGTCATGGAGCTTTTCACATATGTTTTCTTCTTAAGGGTTTTATAGTTTTTGCTTTTATGCTTGATCCATTTTTAGTTAATTTTTGCATATGGTGTGAGACACAGAACTAAGTTCATTCTTTTGCATGTGGATATCCAGTTTTCCCAGCACCATTTGTTGAAAAAAACTGTCATTTCCTCATTGAATGGCCATGGCAACCATGTATGTGAAAATCATTTGACCACATATGTGAGGGTTTATTTCTGGACTCTCTCTTCCTTTGGTCTATATGTCTGCCTTTATGCCAATACCACATTATTTTGATTACCGTAGCTTTATAATACATTTGAAATCAGGAAATGTGAGACCTCTAACTTTGTTCTTCTTTTTCAAGATTGTTTTATCTGTTCAGAGTTCCTTGAGGTGCCATATGAATTTTAGGATGGATTTTTCTGTTTCTCCAAAAAGTACTGTTGGGATTTTGATAGGGATTACATTGAATTTGTAGATCACTTTGGGTTGTATTGACATCTTCACAATATTAAATCTTCCAGTCCATCTACATGGTATGTCTTTCTGTTTATTTGTGTCTTCTTTAATTTCATTCAGTAACATTTTATAGTTTTCATTGTCCGAGTCTTTCACCTTCTTGGTTAAGTTTATTCCTAAGTAGTTTATTCTATTTAATACTATTGTGAACAGAATTGTTTTCTTAATTTCCTTTGCAGATTGTTCAGTGTATATAGAATCACAGCTAGTTTTTGTGTGCTGAGTTTTGTATCCTGCATCTTTGCTGAATTCATTTGTTAGTTCTAACAGCTTTTTTGTGGAATCTTTAGGGTTATCCACATATAAGATCATGTCATCTGCAACAGAGAGAATTTCACTTCTTCCTTTCCAATTTAAATGCCTTTTATTTATTGTTCTTGCCTAATTCCTCTGGCTGGGACTTCCTGTATCATATTGAATTTAAAATGATGAAATAGTCATCCTTCTCTTATTTCTGGTCTTAAAGGAAAAGGCTTCTGTCTTTCACCTTTGAATCTGATATTAGCTATGTGCTTTTCTTACATGGCCTTTATTATGTTAGGTAGTTTCTTTCTATTCCTAGTTTATTGAGTGTTTTGAAAAATCACAAAAGGATGTTGAAATTTGTCAAGTGCCTTTTTTACATCAATTGAGATGATCACATGGTTTTTTTCCCCTTCATTCTGTTAATGTGGTATGCTATATTGATTTTTGCTTTGTTGATCCACTCTTGCATTCCAGAATCTCTTTTCATTTTTAAATAGTGTCTTTCAAAGAGAATGTTTCAATTTTTATAAAATCCCTTTTCTCAGTTTTTTAAAATGGATCATCCTTTTGGTGGTGTATCTAAGAAACCTTTGCCTAACTGAGGGAGACAAACATTTTTTCCTATGGTTTCTTCTAGAAGTTTATAGTTTTATATTTTGAGTTAATTTTTGTATTGAATATGAGATATGAGTCAAGATTCTTTGTTTTTCCTTTTGTATGTGGTTATCCAGTTGTTTCAGCACCATTTGTTTAAAAGACTATTTTTTCTCCTTTGGATTGTCTTAGACCATTTATAACTATCTTCATTTTAATCATTTTCAGATATTTTCCTGTCTTTCCTGTCTTCCTTGGAGATCCAGGTTTTGCTCTTGTATCATAGTCTTTCACCTGAAGAACTTTCTTTAATATTTCTTATAGTGTATGTCTGCTGTGAATGAATTCTCTCATCTATTGTTTGTCTGAAAAACTCTATTTCACTTTCATTTAGAGAGGTATTTTTGTTACGTGTAGAATTCTGAGCTGAGAATTGTTTTCTTTCATGACTGTCACTCCATTGTCTTTTGAATTACTTAGTTTGTGATCAGAAACCTACTGTAATTGTTACTTTTGTTCCTCTATATGTAATATGTTTTTGAGTTTTTTGGATCTGAGGTTTAATGTCTTTTATTATTTTTTGAAAATTCTTAGCCAGATTCTCTTCAAAATATTTCTTCTGCCTTTTTTTCTCTTCTCCTTTTGGGATTCCAGCTACACATTTGTTGAACAGTTTGATATTGCCCCACATCTTGAATACCTTGTTTCTTTTTTTTCATTCTTTTTTCTGTTTGTGTTTCAGTTTGGCTAATTTCTATTTAGTTTCAAGTTCACTGACTTTTATGCAGCCATGTCACGTTTACTGATGAGCCTGTCAGAAGAATTGTTCATCTATATTATCATGTTCTTTACCTCTAGCATTTCCATTTGACTCTTATAGTTTCCATCTCTGTTGAAATTCAACATCTGATGATACAGGGTGTCCTCCTTTTCCATTAAAACCTTTAGCATAGCTATTTTACATTCCTTGTTTGATAAATACTACTTTGTGGTCATCTATGGGTGTGACTCTGTTGACTGCTTTCTCTCTTGGCAGTAGGTTTTTTCCCTTGCTTTTTGGTATGTCTTATAATTTTTTATTGAATGCCAAAAGTAAGGCATTCAATAAAGATAAATAGTATTTACTCCTGGAGATGGGCCTGACTCTTCTGCTAGGTTGTTAGTGTGAAGGTTAAGCTGGTTTATTCAGGGGTTGACCTGGATTTGGAATTTGTTGTTGCTGTGGTTACCATGAGTACATCACAGGCTTTAAACATGTCTAGCATTACCATGTGCTTAGAGTTGGGTTTGGGTTGCTGGAAGGTTTCCTTACTGTTTCTGCTCCACCCTCAGCTTTTGGTCTTTTCTATGTACCTTTGCCTCAGAGGGGGTCTGTCTCTTGACCTCCCCCCAGTAGAAGGCTGCTATCAGCTTGGTGGTAGGGGATAGGGTAGGTTTCTCTATTGTCCTTGTCCAGCCTCAATCTTGGGCAGGCCCTGTGTCCTGGGGTATCAGGGTGGGGTTCTCTTAGTGATCCTGTACCCCTCCAAGTAGCAGACAAATTCAACCTTGTAAATCTAACAGTCTTATGCAGGAGTTTCCTGCCCCATCCCCCAAGGTTGGAGACCTCTAATGGTCTAGGACCTCTAGTAGTCTAGGACTGTTTTTTGTTATTTTCACAGGGTTATAGAGTTTTATTCCCTACTTTTCCCCTAGCCATCACAGGTCTTCATCTGTGTCTGGGAGGGTGGGGGTAACAAGATTTTCTCCCCTTCTCCCAGTGATTTAAGGCTTTGTTTCCAAAGAGGAAAAGAATCCTGACCATGCTTTGTGGCTTTTCCACAGTGGTGGCCTCTTCCCTCACCCAAGGATCCCTGGAACTTCTGTCACTGTGGAGTTTGGGGCCCAGCACAGTGGTATGTGAATGCATTCTGGTTCACTGACATGGAAGCTCTCCAAACCTCATCCTTTTGGGTTTTTATGGAGGCTCCATTATGTAGACATAATTGATTAACTCATTGGCCATTAGTCATTGATTCAGTCTGCAGCCCCTCTTCCCTCCCTGGAAATCAGGGATTGGGACTGAAAGTTCCAACTCTGTTCTCATGGTTGGTTTCCTTGGCAGCCAGTCGCCCCATCTTTAAGGGTTTCCCAAAGTCACCTCATTAACATAAACTTACTTGTGGCTGAACAGGGCTTATTATGAATAACAAGACACATTTCACCTTTATGGTTCTGGATCAGTTTCAGGAACTAAGGACAAAAGACCAAATATTATAAAAAAGATGCTCCCATTGCTCTATTGCTTAGGAAAGTCTAAGGGTTTGGGGAACTATTGAACTAGGAACCATGGACAAAGACCAAAATGTATGTTTATTATAAATCGCAATATTACAGATATATAGTGGGGTTTTTTTAAGTTATAGGTAGTATTAGTTTGCTAGGGCTGCCCTAACATATACCACAGTCTGGGTGGCTTAAAAAATAGACTTTTATTTTCTGTAGGCTGGAAGTCTGAAGATCAAGGTGTTGACAGGATTGTTTCTCCTGAGACCTCTCCTTGGCTTGCAGATGCTTTCTTCCAGTGTCTTCACATGACCTTCCTCAGTGCATGTCTGTGTTCTAATTCATCTTCTTATAAGGACACCAGTCATATTGGATCAGGGATCACCCTAATTACCCCATTTAACTTAATTACCTCTTTTAAGACCCTGTCTTCAAATATACTCTATATCTTGAGGTACTGGGGGTTAGTATTTTAACACATTCATTCGTGAGCAGACACAGTTCAGCCCATAATGCAAAGAATTGGGGAAAAAAACGGAAATGTAGAGATCATCTAGGACAGTACTGTCCAGTAGAACTTTCTGTGATGATGAAAAGTTCTGTATCTTTGCTGTCCAGTATGGTAGCCACTAGTCATGTGTGGCTGTTGAGCATATGAAATGTGCCCAAAGGGACTGAGAAGCTGAATTTTTTACTTTAATTCTGAGCAATTTAAATGTAAATGGTCACATGCAGCTAGCGGCTAACATTTGGACAATACACAAATAATGACTGAAATAATTGTGATGTAGGCTGAGTTCTCAAATTCTTAATGGACTTTGCTACATACAGATTGTAAGATAAAACCTAGAGAAATAAAAAATAAAGCACTCTCATTTTTGTTCTTTTTCCTTTTATAAAGATGGTAATCTTACTTTATAATTGTGAAATTTTCAACAAATGTGTTTTAGAAATATTCAAAATCATTTTTTCTGCTCTTTAATTTTTTTTTTTTTTTTTTTTTTTTTTGCGGTACGCGGGCCTCTCACTGCCGTGGCCTCTCCTGTCGCGGAGCACAGGCTCCGGACGCGCAGGCTCAGCGGCCATGGCTCACAGGCCCAGCCGCTCCGCGGCATGTGCGATCCTCCTGGACCGGGGTACGAACCCGCGTCCCCTGCATCGGCAGGCGGACTCTCAACCACTGCGCCACCAGGGAAGCCCTGCTCTTTAATTTTTAAGAGGTTTGATATTTGCATGTATCAAGTGTTTAAATTAGTTCAGTAAGATTTTTGTTGTCAGATTGTAGAGTCCATTTAAATAAAACTAACATCTGTAGCAGAAAAATTGGTAGATGGTTTAAAAATCTATAATTCAGTTAGGGCAGGTGAATCGGTGCATGGTTTACTCAGAAAATCTGAACCTGGAAAATCATTCCACAAAAGAAGAAATGGAAAGAGCTTTCTTTTTAAGGATAGAAATGGATTGTTAAATTAATAGCTTAACTGATTGTTTGATTTTGTCCTTTCATTGTGGTTGATGAAGTTTTTTCTGTACACTTCAGAAAATTTTTTAACTTTTCATTTAAAACTGATTTTAGACTTACAGAAAAATTGCAAAAACTGTACAGGGAATCCTCATATACCCTCATCCAGCTTGTCTTCATGTTAACATCTTACATAACCGTAATATAATTATCAAAATCAGGAAATTAACATTGATATAATGCTACTAACTAAACTACAGATCTCAGTTTTCACCAGTGTCCCTTTTCTGTTCTAGGATCCCATCCAGGATCCCACATTGCATTTCATTATTTCTTCTTAGTCTCCTCCATTCTGTTTCTCAAACTTACCTTTTTTTGACACTTTTGAATTGTGCCAATAAGTTATTTTGTAAAATATATACGATGTTTTTACAAAATTGGAATGATGGCTATGCATTTTTGGGAAGAATGCCACAGAAATGATCTTGTTATGCTGATATGTCTTCTTCCTGGTGATGAGCTCTAGAAATCTTGATGATTGAAATGATACTTTCTTTTATACAATATATATTAAGATTACTATAAAATATCAATCCACCAAAACATTTGCTCTGTGATGCAAATGACTTTTTAAAACCCAAAATGCTGATTAAAAAAGCTATTATCATCACTAGTTAATGGGATGAAGTTAGTAGAGTTTCACTAATAGGAATAAACGGTTCAATAATGAGAAAGAGAAACCATCTTTTTCTTTCAAATGAGGTAATTCTTTCTTCACTGGAAACTTAAGAAGGAATTATCAAGAGAGGGGTCTTCTCACCTAATGGAATAGTCTTTGTAATAGAAAATTATCTTGGTTGAGATACTTAACTCTGGGTAACTTATCAAGTAGAACATTAAATGAGGAAAAAGGCGATTGCTTTAGTTTTGTTCTATAAGTGACACTGGAATTCTATCAGAAGTTAAGTGTTTAGAACCAGTTTCTAGGTCTAGCCTATCACATGACCTGAATTCAATTTATTACAGCAAATTTTGTATTTGGGGCATTTAAAAATTCTGAATAAGATGACGTAAATCAACAATTTCAAAAGAAATACTCTATTACATGTTCCAGACCTTATTAACATTGAAGCATCCTCATATGTTTTATATGAAGGAATGAAATTGTACTTCAGGCTTTGACGCTCTTAAAAAATAAAGTACGTTTTTAGGTTTTGTTTATAAATATTTTTCAAGATATAATGTTTATTCCTCAAAAGAGAATGGGTAGAATCTCTTCTGTAGATACTTGTATCTGTCATAAAGAAGGGAACTCTTCCATATTAAGCCTCCTACTTTGGTAGCTTTTATATTTCTTTACTTGGTAGGTTTTATTCACTAGGAACATTTCAGTTAAATATTTGTGTTTTTATTCTTTTGGGGTTGTTTTTGAAACATTCATGGATTATAAACCAAATAATAGAAGTGAGTACTGTTGTCTCTTCAATGTAACAATATTCAGCATAATGGGTAGAATTTTCTTTTATTTTAGTTCAGCAATCAGCAAACATTGGGAGGCTGAACTGGCTACCCTCAAAGGAAATAATGCCAAACTCACTGCAGCCCTGTTGGAGTCCACTGCCAATGTGAAACAATGGAAACAGCAACTTGCTGCATATCAAGAGGAAGCAGAACGTCTGCACAAACGGGTAAGTTCAGGGCTGCTATGGGTAAGGATTTATGGCTAACAGATTTTCTTGATCAGAGGAAATTTACATGTAGATTCAGCACAGGAACATCTTATGGAGATTTTTGTTGGTTATCAAAACATATATATGGTTTGTATTATATGTTTATTGGTTAAGAAAAATATTTTCTGCAGTTTAATGGGAATGAAGAATATACAGCTTTTGGAGTCCAAACACCTGATTTCAAATTCCTGTTGTGCCACTTATTAGCTGTCTGACCTTTGGCAAGTTGTTCCCCACTTTCTACTCAGTATTCTCATCTATAAAATAGGAATAATAACATAGACTCTGTAATTCCTGTGAAAATTGAGATACTGAATTGACATGTAATTCCAGAGTTAATGATAATGCTTTTATTATTTTATTTTATTGTTATTTCTTAAAGAAACAACAGTAAATTTGAAAAATACAGGTAGAAAATTCTTTATAAAAGTTGGTAACAATACAAATATGGGGCAGTAAAAGAAAAATCAGACATCGCAATACCATTAATATCAGAAGACTAAACAATTACTTAATAAAGAATTATTTTATTCAAAGCATATGCATTCACCCAGTAGGAAGCAGATGCCACTAGTTTCTGTTTTCCAGACAGCTGCCAAAGAAGTGAACCCCATAGACAAAAGGAAATGGACTTAGAGCACAGTTTGAGGAGTGTACTTAGTGGACCAGGATGACCGGGGAAGTAAGGTAGAAGTTGGAGTAGAGACTGGAGGGAGAGTAAGAACCCTGAGTAAACACCGTTCTATCCTAAGTATAAAAGTCAACTCATGAGGGGGAAAGAGGGAAGTTGTTATTTAATGAATATAGTGTTTCCATTTTGCAAGATGAATATACTTTTGCAACAATGTGAATATACTTAACGCTACTGAACTATACATTTAAAAATGGTTAAGATGATAAACTTTTACTGTGTTTTTTATTGTTTTTTGCCACAATAAGAAAAATTAACTTAGGACAACTGATTCATAATCCAAAAAACATTCATTGAGGAGCTATCCTTTTTACATATTCCCTGCCCTTGAGGAATTTTTGCTTTAAGTAGTCAATTGAATTTTAAAGAAACAAAGTATTTTTATTTACTCACATAATTATAATTTCCAGTGCTCTTCTTTCCTTCCTGTAGGTCTGAATTTCCATCAGGTACCATTTCCCTTCAGCCTGAGTAACCTCCTTTAGCATTTTTTATATATATTTATAAATATATATACATACATATTTTGTCTTTACTACAGGTTGTGTTTTCCTATTTCTTCACGTCTAGTCATTTTTGGTTGTATATTGGAAATGGTAAATGAGATGATGTTATAGAGCCCATAGATTCTGTTATCTTTCTCTGAATATTCAGTGTTGAATTTTGTTTCAGTGAGCAGCTAAATGACTTGTATAGTCATCCCTTGGTATCTGAGGGGGATTGGTTCCAGGACCCCCCCCCCCCACCAACCACCTCCTGGATACCAGTATCCACGAGTGCTCAAGTCCCTTATATAAAATGGCATAGTACATTCGTCCCTTTGTATCCACAGGTTTCACATCCACCGTGGGTATGGAGGGCTGACTGTACTTTGAAGTTTGGGAGGTATAGACTTATGCTTTACTAGTTGGTTTATTTCCATTTTGTTCTTAATTCTAGGGTGAATCCTTGAGTCCTGGAAAATCTTTATTTCTAAGGCATAACCCTTCTGGGGTTTCAGTGGGAAGCTTAAGGTGCTTGCTAAGACCTAATTTGGTGGGACTCTAACCTCAAAGTGTCTTCTCTGTGGTGAGCACTACCACGGCTTAGCTCTTTCAGCCTTCTAGCTTCTCTCCCATACCGCTGAACTCCTTGGATTCCTACTTTTACATGTTCAGTTCAGAAGTCAGCCAAAGATTGAAGGGGTGTCTGTATGCTTTTTAGAGGTCATTTTTTCATACAGTTCCCTGAATTTCTAGTTGCTTAACCTGTTCTGAGGCATCCCCAACTCCTCAGACTCCTTGAGAAAATAAGATCTCAGGTTTTTGCTTGAGTTCTAGTCAAGCAACTCAGCCGGACTGCACAGTGCCTTCAGGCAAAAAGATGTGTAAATGTGTATCTCACCCAGTATGATGCTTTCTTTCAGTCTTTTGCCCAATTTGGTCATTCACCAGGGCCTTCTAACAGTTGATGTTTACATTTTGCCCATGATTTGCAATTGTTATCTGAGGGAAAGGTAATCCAGTAAAAGCTACTCCATCATTATCAAAACTAGAACTCCTCGTGAGGAATATACTACCTAATTGAGCAAAGAAAACTAATATATATTAAACAATAGGGAAATAATTCCCAAGATTTTTGAACAGATGTTCAGTGTTGTGGACCAGAGGTCAGGAGAGCCTTGAGCACTTGAGTAGATAGGAATGGCTTTCTAGAGAAGTGCATTCTGAGCTGAGAGTTGAGGGTTTGGTTAGTTTTGAATGGTTTTCAAAGGTAAGAGAAGACATTCTAGTTAAGTCAACAAGATGGATATGAGCGTGGTTTGTTCTTAGGACAGGGAGATTTGCCTGCTTTTAGCTGAAAGTGCATAACTAGGTGTCTTGGGCAATGAGATGTTTAAGTAGTTTGTGGCTAGCTTATGGAGGACCTGAGAGTTTAGATTTGATGCTGTGAAAAAGATGAGCCATTGAAAGGCTTTTAATGGGACAGTCACACAATGAAAGATGGATATTAGCACTTTGCAGAAGAGATAAAAATAGACAAAGGATATAATTAGGTCCACTGGCAGGTCATTGTTTTTGTTTACACCTGGATGATAAGGGTCTGCACAAGGCTATTAGAGCATAAATAGAAAACAAGAAAGTGATATGAGAGGTAGAGTGACAGAATATGGAGGTTAATTCAATACTTGGAAAATGTGAGGGAAAGAGATTTGCTGTTTCCTTAGTAGTCTACAATTTATTATATTCTAGTCAATCAAAATGTATGAGAGGGCTTCCCTGGTGGCGCAGTGGTTGAGAGTCCGCCTGCCAATGCAGGGGACACGGGTTCGTGCCCCGGTCCGGGAAGATCCCACGTGCCGCGGAGCAGCTGGGCCCGTGAGCCATGGCCGCTGAGCCTGCGCATCCGGAGCCTGTGCTCCGCAATGGGAGAGGCCACAACAGTGAGAGGCCCGCATATCGCAAAAACAAAAACAAAAACAAACAAAAACAAACAAAAAAAATGTATGAGATCCTGACATGTGTAGAGAGCTTTGATAAGGTGTGTGTGTGTTTATGTTGACTTCTGTCTATTTTGACTGTTTTGGGATGGTATCACTTTTAGGGATAATGCCGTTCTCTGTTCTCTCAAAAAATAGCAAGTGCACATTAGAAGTTATGTTGCTCTCTGGACCCTCAGTAAATTTGGATTGAGTAGAGAACTGTTCCCTTTTGCTCTAAGAACAAATTGATGTGAAGATATTCTAGTATCAAATGATTTAAGTTGTATTTTAAGCATATCTTTTCTTCCAGATTCCTTTACATTTTAGAAATGTCTTTGAAAAATTTTTCACTTCTGCAAGGCCAGTTTTCAGAACCCATATTTAATTTGAAGGCTACAGATGGAGGGCAGATGGCTGATTTTGAATTTGTTTTCAGAAGAAATTTTTAAAGAAGACTTTTGTTACAGGGGTTCTCTACTGTCATTAATCACTTAATTTAAGTTTTGCTAACCTTTTCATGACCAACTCTAATTATTTCCTTTGTTCTTTATCCTTAGTCCTAAATTGATTTTATTTTTAATTTTTAAATTTTATTTATTTATTTTTGGCTGCATTGGGTCTTCTTTGCTGCTTGCAGGCTTCCTCTAGTTGCAGCAAGTGGGGGCTACTCTTCGTTGCGGTGCGCGGGCCTTTCATCGTGGTGGCTTCTCTTGTTGCGGAGCATGGGCTCTAGGTGCACGAGCTTCAGTAGTTTCAGCACACAGGCTCCGTAGTTGTGGCTCTCGGGCTCTAGAGTGCAGGCTCAGTAGTTGTGGCACAGGGGTTAGTTGCTCCATGGCATGTGGGATCTTCCTGGACCAGAGGTGAAACCTGTGTCCCCTGCATTGACAGGCGGATTCTTAACCACTGTGCCACCAGGGAAGTCCCCTAAATTGATATTTTTAACAAATCAATTCTATTCATCCTACCCTGTCAATATTTCTCAAAATTAATTTTGATATATTGATTCAAAATTCATTAGTCACCTATCAGGGACTTATATGTCTTCAGCAAGAAATCCTTTGAAATTGTCGTGTAATTTAATCTGTGTTCTCATTTAATTTTAGGTTACTGAGCTTGAATGTGTTAGTAGTCAAGCAAATGCGGTGCATACCCATAAGACAGAATTAAATCAGACAATACAAGAATTGGAAGAGACGCTGAAAGTGAAGGAAGAGGTATTTGCTACTTCTCACTTGTCTGTAATCTCACTAAAATATGTGTACAAACATTACAGTCTATGTCAGATTTAAAGGTACTTTATGCAGTAAGGTCAGGTTGTGGGGTGTTTTTAGGATGAAATTTTTCTTGAGTGATATTAAGCTTGTTCATATTTTTCCCATCCCTGTGTCTGTTATGAACTACAGTGAGACAGTCAGACTGAGATACTGCCTCTTGACTTCTGTAATGAGAGTTGCATTCATACAATCAACAGAAAACCATTAGAAGTTAAATGAATTTTACAAGCTGTTCCTTTGTCTAGTTTCCAGTCAAAAGATTTAATATCCCAGGAAAGAATTATATCCACAAAGCTTGAAGCAACCTTAAAATGTTCAGACTGCTGTTTCTAAGCAGTGCTGTACCAAAGCAACCAAGCTGATTTGTTGCTTAAGATTATGCTGTACTAGACAACATACCCATAAAGATGAATTTACCCCTTGAAATCAGTATAAAGGAGTGTTTTTTAAGTCATCTTTTTTCTAAGGACTGGGACAATAATTTCAGGGAAAAATAAGGCCTTCTCTCTCCTTGATATAGTTAAAATATTGTTAAAGACATTGCTCTACTTTTTCTAGGAAATAGAAAGATTAAAACAAGAAATTGATAATGCCAGAGAACTACAAGAACAGAGGGACTCTTTGACTCAGAAACTACAGGTGAGCTATAATAAAATTTTTTATTCATTTCTGCATAAGTGAGAGTCATCAATCATTCTTTCACTTAGTAATGACTTTTTTTCTGCAACTCCGTTTTATAGGTTATTTGTCACTTTTCTTTTCCAGGACTTCTGATTCATGCCTGATC
The DNA here is from genome assembly GCF_937001465.1 of Orcinus orca. Taxonomy (NCBI): domain Eukaryota; kingdom Metazoa; phylum Chordata; class Mammalia; order Artiodactyla; family Delphinidae; genus Orcinus; species Orcinus orca. The sequence continues at coordinate 122,564,806 of NC_064561.1, forward strand.
ATTGATTTTTCAAAAATTACTTGATAACTTCATCTACATAGCTTATCATCATAGATGGTCATTTTATAAATTGTCATTAGTAAATTATTTTAGAAATGCCTACTTTTTAACATAAAAAGTACTCTGAACTTAAAGAAAATTTCTCAAATGGATTATATTCAGTTTTGGAATTCTCGTTTTTTTTTTCACTCTGAACTAATGTATGAATTACAGCAGTAGTTGTGCCCTAATGGAAATCAAGGTAGTGTTCTTTTTCTTTCCTTGCCCTAACTAATTTTACTCACTTTTCTCTGCATAAATATTACGCTTCCTGACTCTAATTCACATATACATATCCTTTTCAGTGTTAATCAGCCTTGGTTGGGGAAGATTTCTCAAAATTACAACCCAAATCTCCTGCTGCCAGCTCAGGCACTTTTCTTATACCCCATGACCTCAAGGAGGGTCAGGACCACTTCAGGGTTTGGAGTAGTTATAAATGTGTGTATGAAGTGATGAATTTGGGACAAAGGGTGATAAGTGGGACCTGGAAGCCTAGGATTGGAAAGAGTACCTAGATTATTATAAGAATGACCAACATTTATTGAGTGCTTATTATGTACCAGATACTGTGCTTTACTTATATTATGCATTTAATCCATAGAACAGTCATATGAGGAAACTAAGGCTTGGATAAGTTAACTTGTCCAACCTACATTTAAATGAGCGCAAATTCTGTAACAGAGACCCTTCATAAAACAAACAGTTTCTTTATATGAAATGAGATATTTCCTTCTTTCTCTCCCATCACTGACTTTCAGCAGTCTGGGAAAAATGAAGTTGCTTGTTTTGGTCTGCCCTATTAAACAGTGTTCCTATATTTAACCATTTGTGTAGATTAGTGGTGCTCAGCTAGGGGTAGTTTTGTGCCCCAGGGGACGTTCAGCAATGTATGGAGACATTTTTGATTTTCGCAGCTAGGGTAGTGGAATTGATATTTAGTAAATTGAAGCCAAGGTTGCTACTGAACGTTGAATTATCCAGCCCAAAATTTCAAGAGTGCCAAAGTTGAGAAAATCTTGGTGTAGAATTAAAATATGAAGCATGTAATCAGGGCTGGAAGAAATGGGGGAAATGCAGGCTAGTTTTGTCTTTTGTTTTGGTTTGGCTCCCATTGTTTAATTACTTGCTTTGATACAGGCAGTTGCTAAGCACTTACATATATTAGCTCTAACTCTCACAGTAACAGGTGTGGTATCCCCATTTTCAAAGAGAAGGCAGCAGTTTAGAGGTGTTAACAAGTTTAATTAAAGCACTTAGAAAGTAGTGAAGCCTAGATTTGTTTTGATTCTAAAATCTCTGTTCTTTCTGCATTACCACACTGTTTCAGCAGCCAAGCATCCAAGCCATCCCTAACAATTCTTGGGAAATTTTTTTTCAGTTATGTATACATTTACATTGTCCCAGAGAAACCAAGAAGTGATTTATTCATATCAAACTTCTAAATGTATTTCATCATTGATTGAGCAGTAGTTGAATCTTACAGCTGGCACCTAGAATTGTAACTGTCAATTCTTACCTGCTCTTTCACTGAATATCAAAAATACTTATCAAAACAGCCTACCTGGAATAGGACAGGGAAACTTTCAGAAAACCTAAGGGTGAATTCTAAAAGGCCAAGCCACAGAAATAACCTGTATTTTTTCCAACTTGAAGAAAGTTCCTCCTTTATAGCCTGGCCCCTCCTACCTAAAGATCTGCTTGTCAGAAGTTCCAACACTCTTGAACCTCCATTCATAAATTCAGTCCAAAAAATAGGGATCATTAAATATTTGGAATGGTAGAGGAACTTTGAAATTGCAGTGCATGGATTTGGATTGTAGGTATGGATATGGATTAAAAATTTGTAGTTATGGGTAAATTAAAAATAGTGTGATATGATTTTTCTAATTTGCAAGTGTTTTTTTCCTCAAATGTCAATGTGACATATGCTCATTGTAAAAAATTTAGAAAAATGTAATTTAGCGGGGAAAGAAACCCCATAATCCCATCATCCTAAGGCAAAGTGTTTAGAATTTTCTTCCCCCAATGTTTCTTTGGATAACTTTTTCTTTATGTGAGACATATAGATACCAATTTGTTGTCTTACTTTCCTAACAACATTTTGTCATAAGCTGCATATGTTATATGGCTGTATAGTGTTCTCCTATATAGATATACCATAATTTTCTTCCAACATTCTTACAGGGATGGTTATTTGTTTTCAATGTTAGCTATAGTAAATAATGTCATAATGAATCTTTTTAAATAATCCTTTCTCATTATTTCTTTAAGATGAGCTTTTTAAGAAGAATTACTAGTTGTAAATGTTTTTAAATTACTTATGCTGAGAAATTGATGTCAGGAACAGCAGGATACCCTCTGGATATTGGTCTCCTGCCATCTTTGCTGTCTGATAAGGAACAAAGGAGTAGTTTACTATTTTTTTAGTATTATCATTTTTTTGATTACGAATTTTCCATATGCTTATTGTCATCTTTCTGTATCTTGAAGGCACCAAGTACATTTTCACCTTAGAGTACCTGGTGTATCCTTGCCTGGAGGTCTGAGCCCCAAGATCTTCAAATGCGCTGGTTTCTAATGTAATTTACATCTTGGCTCACATGTTAATTTCTCTGATTTCCCAATTTAAGCACTACTTTGCAGGCCGCCACGCCCCCTCCCCCAGTACTCTTTATAATATTACCATGTCTTATTTTCCTTGTAGCAGTCATCACCATATGAAATGATCTTGGTTTTTTTTAATTTTTAAAATATTTATTTATTTATGGCTGCGTCGGGTCGTATTTTTGGCATGCAGGATCTTTCATTGCAGCATGTGGGCTTCTATGTAGTTGTGGTGCGCGGGCTCCAGAGTGCGCAGGCTCAGTAGTTGCAGTGTATGGACTCCAGAGTGCGTGGGCTCTGTAGTTGTGGCATGTGGCTCTCTAGTTGTGGTGCACAGGCTCAGTAGTTGCAGCATGTGGGATCTTAGTTTCCTAACCAGGGATCGAACCTGCATCCCCTGCATTGGAAGGAGGATTCTCAACCACCAGGGAAGTCCCAATGATCTTGTTTTTTTAATTTATCTTTAAACTTTTTATTTTGAAGAAATTTCACACTTACAGAAAAGTTGCATGAATAAGACAAAGATTTTTCATGTACCTTTCACCCACATCCCCCAGATGTTAACATCTTTGCCATATTTGTTTCGCTTTATCATTATGGAACTCTCTCTGTATATATTCATATTTTTTTCTAAATGTTTGAGAATAACTTCCAAATATGCCATCCCTTTGCCTCTAAACACTTTAATGTATATTCTTTTTTTTTCATATTTAATTTTTAAATTAATTTTATTGGAGTATAGTTGATTTACAATGTTGTGTTAGTTTCTGCTGTACAGCAGAGTGAGTCAGTCATAATATACATATCCACTCTTTTTTAGATTATTTTCCCATATAGGTCATGACAGAGTACTGAGTAGAGTTCCATGTGTTATACAGTAGGCTCTTATCTGTTTTATAGAGAGTAGTGTGTATATGTCAATCCCAGCCTCCCAATTTATTGCCCCCTTTCCCCTTTGGTAACCATAAGTTTGTTTTCCATCTGTGACTCTATTTCTGTTTTGTAAATAAGTTCATTTGTACCATTTTTTTAGATTCCACATATAAGCGATATCATATGATATTTGTCTTTCTCTGTCTGACTTCACTCAGTATGACAATCTCTTCAATGTTTTTTCTAAGAGTAGGACAGTCTCTTAGATTACCATCAAAATCAAGAAATTATCTAAAGACTTTATTCAAATTCCCATAATTGTCCTAATAATCCTCTTTATAACAAAATTTTAAAAATTGTTTTTCTGGTCCAGGCTTCATTCCAGGATCACAAGTTGTATTTAGTTGTCATGTCTATTTATTTTGTTGTTTAAATTGTCCCAGATTTGGCAAGTGGGAACCTTTTTAATCCTGCTTCTGTGTCCTTTGGATGTGACCCTATCATTTAAAGAACTTCATGTTTTAGCTCAACTAGATATTCCTAGTTGTGTTTATCAGCTTCAGCCTTGAAATTAGCTATTTCTTCAAAGAAAAATTTCTTTTAGCAAAGTTTGGCGTTTAGAAACCAAGTTCTGGGCACAAGATATACCTTTTGCTATTGAGATGTCATCATTTCTAGGCCCTATTAATGATCAGAGCTAGAAGTACACACATAGCACATTATGTCCATTACAATAGCTATATTGAAAAAAAACAAACCTGAAATCATACACATACCTCCTGTTGCAGTCCAGTACTATGGAGTTCATTTTAGCCTTCCCCATTTTCCTGTTAGTAACTCCTTTCCCCAATATTGTTATAAAGCAGAAACTAACACACCATTGTGAAGCAATTATACTCCAATAAAGATGTTAAATAAATAAAACACACAAAAAAGAAACCACAATATGTTTATTTGCTTGCTTAGTCCTTGAAAGCACAGAAAGTAGTTGCTAATTCATACCACTGCCAAAACAACAACAACAACAAAACCCTACTAACTAGAGATCAGTATTCTTTTTGTCCTTAGCCTGTGTTCAAAAGTTAGGTTAGTTCTTCCACTCCCCCTTTTCAATTGGTTAGTTATTCATTTGAAACACATTTATGTTCATTTGTATCTTATTATATTCCATTTTAGTTTTTTCTTCCCCATTCTTTATTTTGTATTTGTATGCATTTACAGAGCATATGAAACATTAACATGGTTCTAAAAGTCAGAACTATTCAGGAAGATATCTTCAGGGACATGTCATCCTGTCCAATCCAGTCTACCCCCATTCTTGCCCCCCATTCCCGGCTGCCCCCTGTGGTAACCAATCTCATTAGTTTCTGGGTTATCCTTTCTGTGTTTCTTTTTACACAAATGAACAGATATGTCTCTTTCTTAATTTCCTCCCCTTTTTTTCCTATACAAATGGTAACATACTCTAGATTACTCTTCCGCACTTTGCTTTTTTTTAATCTAAGCTATGTTCTGGAAATCACTCTGTCCTGTCAGTTCACAGAGAGAGACCTTGTTCATTCTTTTTTTTTTTTTTAGCTGTATAGTACTTCATTTGCATGTGTGATAGTTTTTAAAACCACACTCCTTTATGTGGGTATTTAGGTTGTTTCCAGTATTTTGCAGCAGTACTAGAATGAGTAACCTTATGCATAGGTGTTTTGTTATTGTTGGAGGTGTATCTACAGGGTGAACTCTTAGGAGTGAGATTTCTAAGTGAGAACATCATGTAGTCAAATTCCTCTCCATGATGGGTTGTGCCAGTTTTCCCTTGTATCATCAGTGTGAGAGAATGCCTGTTTCTCCACAGCCTCACCAACAAAATGTGTTCTCATACTTTTTTAACTTGTGGCAATGTATGATAGGTGGGAAATGATAGTTTTAATTTGTGTATCCCATATTACGAGTGAGATTAAACATCTTTCATAAGCTTAAAGGCCATTTCGGTATCTTTTTGTACCTATATAGATTGTGTATTCTTGTCTTTGCCCTTTTTTGATCCTTCTTCCACAAAATTGGAAGAGTTCTTTATATATCTGCAATTATATGTTACAAGTGTTTTCTCCCAGTTTGTCAAAGTTTTTGACTTTGCGTAAGATGGTGGTGTTGTTTTATGTAGTAGTCAAATACACCATTCTTTTCTTTCATTGCTCTAGCTGTCAATCATAGTTAGATAGCTCTTTTCCAAACTCAAATCATATGGGAATCCATCCATATTTACCTTTAGTACTTCTGTGGTTTCATTTTTTAACATTTAGATCTCTGAGTCATTTGGGGTTTGTCCTTCTGTGTGTGGTGTGAGATATGAATCTAACTTTATCTTTTTCCAAATGTCTATCTACTTATCACTACCATTTATTTAAAACTTTATCCTTTTTTTCCAGAGATTTTAGATATTCAATTTCCATGTGTGTTCTGGTGTATATCTGGACTTCCTATGCTATTCTACTAGTCACTCTTACGTATTCCTAGTACCACACTTCTTTAATTGTAGAGGCTTTACAGTATGTTTTAATATCTGATAAGGCCAATCAGTCCTCATAGCCTTCCTTTTTCATTGTTTTTTAATATATTCTTACATGTTTATTTTTCCATACAAATTTTAGTATTAACGTAAGTACCAATTTTAGTGTCAATGAAAACTTTAGCTCTATAAAAAATTTCATTGGGATTGCCTAAAATTTATTATGCTAGTTTAGCAGAAGTGTGGTTTCCATCCTATCCAAGAACAAGGGATGTCTTCTTATTTGTCCACATCTACTTCTGTGTTTTTCAGGAGCATTTTAGGGTTTTCATGCTGTGAATTTGGCATGTTTCTTGTTTATTTGTAAATATTTAATCTTCTTTTCTTCTATTGACAATGGAGTTTTCTCTACCATCGTATCTTTTAATTGATTATTGTTTATATATTGGGTTGGCCAAAAAGTTCATTCGGGTTTTTCCGTAAGATGTTACGGAAAACCGGAATGAGCTTTTTGGCTATCCCAATATATGAAAGCTGTTGAATTCTGTTTGCTAATTTTATATCCCTCTACCTTACTAAATTATTTCATTGTTTGAACTAGTTTTGTCATTTATTCCATTTATTCTCTAAGATTTCCTAGGTATACTAACATATATTCTGCAAATAGAAATAATTTTACTTCTTTTCTTCCAGTTCTTATGCCTCTGTTGATTTTTCCTGTTGAATTACACCTGTTAAAAATACAGGTACAGAGGTGGAGTCAAGATGGCCTACTAGAAGGACGCGGAATTCGCGTCTCCTCACAACTAGGTCACCTACCAGGCACCAGTGGGGGACCACGGACACCTAAGGGGACGGGAGGAACCCCCAGCGACCGGCTTGCAGGATCTTGGTTCTCAGGCCGTAGGTCGGGCCCAAGCTCCTGTGGTGGGAGCTCCAAGTCCAAACTGCTGGACTAACAGAGAACCTCAGACTCCAGGGAATATCAGTTGGAGTGAGGCCTCCCGGAGGTCCGCATCTCAGCACCAAGTTCCGGCTCTTTCCAACTGACTGCAAACTCCAATGCTGGACATCTCAGACCAAACAACCAGTAAGACAGGAATACAGCACCACCCATCAAAAAAAAAAACAAAAATGAAACGACAAAAAAAAATGTTACAGATGAAGGAGCAAGATAAAAAACTACAAGACCAAATAAATGAAGACAAAATAGGCGACCTCCCTGAAAAAGAATTCAGAGTAATGATAGTAAAGATGATCCAAAATCTTGGAAACAGTATGGAAAAAATACAAGAAACATTTAACAAGGATCTAGAAGAGCTAAAGAGCAAACAGACAGTGATGAACAACACAATACGGAAATTAAAAATACTCTGGAAGGAATCAGTAACAGAATAACTAGGCAGAAGAACAGATAAGTGAGCTAGAAGATAAAATGGTGGAAATAACTGCCAGGGAGCAGAATAAAGAAAAAAGAATGAAAAGAATTGAGGACAGTCTCAGAGACCTCTGGGACAACATTAAACACACCAACATTCAAATTATAGGGGTCCCAGAAGAAGAAGAGAAAAAGAAACGGTCTGGGAAAATATTTGAAGAGATTATAGTAGAAAACTTTCGTAACGTGGGAAAGGAAATAGTCAATCAAGTCGAGGAAACACAGAGAGTACCATGCAGGATAAATGCAAAGAGAAACACACCGAGACACATATTAATCAAACTATCAAAAATTAAATACAAAGAAAAAATATTAAAAGCAGCAAGGGAAAAACAACAAATAACATACAAGGGAATCCCCATAAGGTTAACAGCTGATCTTTCAGCAGAAACTCTGCAAGCCAGAAGGGAGTGGCAGGACATATTTAAAGTGATGAAAGGGAAAAACTTACAGCCAAGATTACTCTACCCAGCAAGGATCTCATTCAGATTCGATGGAGAAATTAAAACCTTTACAAACAAGCAAAAGCTAAGAGAATTCAGCACCACCAAACCAGCCTTACAACGAATGCTAAAGGAACTTCTCTAGGCAGGAAACACAAGAGAAGGAAAAGACCAACAATAACAAACCCCCAAAATTAAGAAAATGGTAATAGGAACATACATATCGATAACTGCATTAAATGTAAATGGATTAAATGCTCCAACCAAAAGACATAGACTGGCTGAATGGATACAAAAACAGGACCCATACTTATGCTGTCTACAAGAGACCCACTTCAGACCTAGGGACACATACAGACTGAAAGTGAGGGCATGGAAAAAGATATTCCATGCATATGGAAATCAGAAGAAAGCTGGAGTAGCAATTCTCATATCAGAGAAAATAGACTTTAAAATAAAGACTATTACAGGAGACAAAGAAGGACACTACATAATGATCAAGGGATCAATCCAAGAAGAAGATATAGCAACTGTAAATATTTATGCACCCAATATAGGAGCACCTCAATACATAAGGCAAATGCTAACAGCCATAAAAGGGGAAATTGACAGTAACACAATCATAGTAGGGGACTTTAACACCCCAGTTTCACCAATGGACAGAGCATCCAAAATAAAAATAAATAAGGAAACACAAGCTTTGAATGACACATGAAACAAGGTAGGACATTCCATCCCAAAACAACAGAATACACTTTCTTCTCAAGAGCTTATGGAACATTCTCCAGGATAGATCATATCTTGGGTCACAAATCAAGCCTCGGTAAATTTAAGAAAATTGAAATTGTGTCAAGTATCTTTTCTGACCAAAACGCTATGAGACTAGATATCAATTACAGGAAAAAAATTTGTAAAAAATACAAATACATAGAGGCTAAACAATACACTGCTTAATAACCAAGCGATGACTGAGGAAATCAAAAAATTCCTAGAAAGAAATGACAATGAAAACATGACGACCCAAAACCTATGGGATGCAACAAAAGCAGTTCTAAGAGGAAAGTTTATAGCAATACAATCCTACCTCAATAAACAAGAAACATCTCAAATAAACAACCTAACCTTACAACCTAAAGCTAGTAGAGGAAGAAGAACAAAAATCCCCCAAAGTTAGCAGAAGGAAAGAAATCATAAAGATGAGATCAGAAATAAATGAAAAAGAAATGAAGGAAACGATAGCAAAGATCAATAAAACTAAAAGCTGGTTCTTTGAGAAGATAAACAAAATAGATAAACCATTAGCCAGACTCATCAAGAAAGGGAGAAGACTCATCAATAGCATTAGAAATGAAAAAGGAGAAGTAACAACTGACATTGCAGAAAAAGGAAGGATCATGAGAGATTATTACAAGCAACTCTATGCCAATAAAATGGACAACCTGGAAGAAATGGAAGAAATTCTTAGAAAAGCACAACCTTCGGAGACTAAACCAGGAAGAAATAGAAAATATAAACAGACCAATCACAAGCACTGAAATTGAGACTGTGATTAAAAATCTTCCAACAAAAGCACAGGACCAGATGGCTTCACAGGCGAAGTCTATCAAACATTTAGAGAAGAGCTAACACTTATCCTTCTCAAACTCTTCCAAAATATATCAGAGGAAGGAACACTCCCAAACTCATTCTCTACGAGGCCACTATCAGCCTGATACCAAAACCAGACAAAGATGTCACAAAGAAAGAAAACTACAGGCCTATATCACTGACGAACATAGATGCAGAAATCCTCAACAAAATACTAGCAAACAGAATCCAACAGTACATTAAAAGGATCATACACCACGATCAAGTGGGGTTTATCCCAGGAATGCAAGGATTCTTCAATATACGCTAATCAGTCAATGTGATACACCATATTAACAAATTGAAGGAGAAAAACCATATGATCATCTCAATAGATGCAGAAAAAGCTTTTGACAAAATTCAACACCCGTTTATGATAAAAAGTCTCCAGAAAGTAGGCATAGAGGGAACCTACCTCAGTATAATAAAGGCTATATATGACAAACCCATAGCCAGCATCATTCTCAGTGGTGAAAAACTGAAACTATTTCCACTAAGTTCAGGAACAGGACAAGGTTGTCCACCCTCACCACTATTATTCAACACAGTTTTGGAAGTTTTAGCCACAGCAGTCAGCGAAGAAAAGGAAATAAAAGGAATCCAAATTGGAAAAGAAGAAGTAAAGCTGTCAGTGTTTACAGATGACATGATACTATACATAGAGAATCCTAAAGATGCTACCAGAAAACTACTAGAGCTAATCAATGAATTTGGTAAAGTAGCAGGATACAAAATTAATGCACAGAAATCTCTTGCATTCCTATACACTAATGATGAAAAATCTGAAAGTGAAATCAAGAAAACACTCCCATTTACCATTGCAACAAAAAGAATAAAATATCTAGGAATAAATCTACCTAAGGAGACAAAAGACCTGTATGCAGAAAATTATAAGACACTGATGAAAGAAATTAAAGATGATACAAATAGATGGAGACATATACCATGTTCTTGGATTGGAAGAATCAACATTGTGAAAATGACTCTACTACCCAAAGCAATCTATAGATTCAATGCAATCCCTATCAAACTACCACTGGCATTTTTCACAGAACTAGAACAAAAAATTTCGCAATTTGTATGGAAACACAAAAGACCCCGAATAGCCAAAGCAATCTTGAGAACGAAAGAAGGAACTGGAGGAATCAGGCTCCCTGACTTCAGACTATACTACAAAGCTACAGTTATCAAGATGGTATGGTACTGGCACAAAAACAGAAAGATAGATCAATGGAACAGGATAGAAAGCCCAGAGATAAACCCATGCACATATGGACACCTTATCTTTGATAAAGGTGGCAGGAATGTACAGTGGAGAAAGGACAGCCTCTTCAATAAGTGGTGCTGGGAAAACTGGACAGGTACATGTAAAAGTATGAGATTAGATCACTCCCTAACACCATACACAAAAATAAACTCAAAATGGATTAAAGACCTAAATGTAAGGCCAGAAACTATCAAACTGTTAGAGGAAAACATAGGCAGAACACTCTATGACATAAATCACAGCAAGATCCTTTCTGACCCACCTCCTAGAGTAATGGAAATAAAAACAAAAATAAACAAATGGGACCTAATGAAACTTCAAAGCTTTTGCACAGCAAAGGAAACCATAAACAAGACCAAAAGACAACCCTCAGAATGGGAGAAAATATTTGCAAATGAAGCAACCGACAAAGGATTAATCTCCAAAATTTACAAGCAGCTCATGCAGCTCAATAACAAAAAAACAAACAACCCAATCCAAAAATGGGCAGAAGACCTAAATAGACATTTCTCCAAAGAAGATATACAGACTGCCAACAAACACATGAAAGAATGCTCAACATCATTAATCATTAGAGAAATGCAAATCAAAACTACAATGAGATATCATCTCACACCAGAATGGTCAGAATGGCCATCATCAAAAAATCTAGAAACAATAAATGCTGGAGAGGGTGTGGAGAAAAGGGAACCCTCTTGCACTGCTGGTGGGAATGTGAATTGGTTCAGCCACTATGGAGAACAGTATGGAGGTTCCTTAAAAAACTACAAATAGAACTACCATATGACCCAGCAATCCCACTACTGGGCATATACCCTGAGAAAACCGAAATTCAAAAAGAGTCTGGTACCAAAATGTTCATTGCAGCTCTATTTACAATAGCCCGGAGATGGAAACAACCTAAGTGCCCATCATCAGATGAATGGATAAAGAAGATGTGGCACATATATACAATGGAATATTACTCAGCCATAAAAAGAAACGAAATTGAGCTATTTGTAATGAGGTGGATAGACCTAGAGTCTGTCATACAGAGTGAAGTAAGTCAGAAAGAAAAAGACAAATACCGTATGCTAACACATATATATGGAATTTAAGAAAAAATAATGTCATGAAGAACCTAGGGGTAAGGCAGGAATAAAGACGCAGACCTCCTAGAGAACGGACTTGAGGTTATGGGGAGGGGGAAGGGTGAGCTGTGACGGGGCGAGGGAGAGTCATGGACATATACACACTAACAAACGTAGTAAGGTAGATAGCTAGTGGGAAGCAGCCGCATGGCACAGGGATATTGGCTCGGTGCTTTGTGACAGCCTGGAGGGGTGGGATAGGGAGGGTGGGAGGGAGGGAGACGCAAGAGGGAAGAGATATGGGAACATATGTATATGTATAACTGATTCACTTTGTTATAAAGCAGAAACTAACACACCATTGTAAAGCAATTATACCCCAATAAAGATGTTAAAAAAAAAAAAAGACACTGATGAAAGAAATTAAAGATGATACAAACAGGTGGAGAGATATAGTATGTTCTTGGATTGGAAGAATCAACATTGTGAAAATGACTATACTACCCAAAGCAATCTACAGATTCAATGCAATCCCTGTCAAGCTACCGCTGGCACTTTTCCCAGAACTAGAACAAAAAATTTCACAATTTGTATGGAAACACAAAAAACCCCGAATAGCCAAAGCAATCTTGAGAACGAAAAATGGAGCTGGAGGAATCAGGCTCCCTGACTTCAGACTATACTACAAAGCTACAGTAACCAAGACAGTGTGGTACTGACACAGAAACAGAAATATAGATCAATGCAACAGGATAGAAAGCCCAGAGATAAACCCACACACATATGGTCACCTTATCTTTGATAAAGGAGGCAACAATGTACAGTGGAGAAAAGGCAGCCTCTTCAATAAGTGGTGCTGGGAAAACTGGACAGCTACATGTAAAAGAATGAAATTAGAACACCCCCTAACACCATACACAAAAATAAACTCAAAATGGATTGAAGACCTAAATGTAAGGCCAGACAATATCAGACTCTTAGAGGAAAACATAGGAAGAACACTCTATGACATGAATCACAGCAAGATCCTTTTTGACCCACCTCTGAGAGAAATGGAAATAAAAACAAAAATAAACAAATGGGACCTAATGAAACTTAAAAGCTTTTGCACAGCAAAGGAAACCATAAACCGTAACCATAAACCACAAACCATAAAGATGAAAAAACAACCCTCAGAATGGAGAAAATATTTGCAAATGAAGCAACTGACAAAGGATTAATCTCCAAAATTTACAAGCAGCTCATGCAGCTCAATATTAAAAAAAACAAACAACCCAATCCAAAAATGGGCAGAACATCTAAATAGACATTTCTTCAAAAAAGATACACAGATTGCCAACAGACATGTAAAAGAATGCTAAAGATCATTAATCATTAGAGAAATGCAAATCCAGACTACAATGAGATATCATCTCACACTGGTCAGAATGGCCATCATCAAAATATCTAGAAACAATAAATGCTGATGAGGGTGTGGAGAAAAGGGAACCCTCTTGCACTGTTGCTGGGAATGTAAATTGATACAGCCACTATGGAGAACAGTATGGATGTTCCTTAAAAAACTAAAAATAGAACTACCATACAACCCAGCAGTCCCACTACTGGGCATATACCCTGAGAAAACCATAATTCAGAAAGAGTCATGTACCAAAAGGTTCATTGCAGCTCTATTTACAATAGCCAGGACATGGAAGCAACCGAAGTGTCCATCAACAGATGAATGGATAAAGAAGATGTGGCACATATCTACAATGGAATATTACTCAGCCATAAAAAGGAACAAAACTGAGTTATTTGTAGTGAGGTGGATGGACCTAGAGCCTGTCATACAGAGTGAAGTAAGTCAGAGAAAAACAAGTACTGTATGCTAACACATATATATGGAATCTAAAATTTTAAAAATGGTCATGAAGAACCTAGGGGCAAGATGGGAATAAAGATGCAGACCTGCTAGAGAATGGACTTGAGGTTATGGGGAGGGGGAAGGATAAGCTGGGACAAAGTGAGAGAGTGGCAGGGACATATATACACTACCAAACGTAAAATAGATAGCTAGTGGGAAGCAGCCGCATAGCACAGGGAGATCAGCTCTGTGCTTTGTGACCACCTAGAGGGGTGGGATAGGGAGGGTGGGAGGGCGGTAGATGCAAGAGGGAAGAGATATGGGGACATATGTATATGTATAACTGATTCACTTTGTTATACAGCAGAAACTAACACACCATTGTGAAGCAATTATACTCCAATAAAGATGTTAAAAAAAGAAAAAAAAACCTAAATGTAAGGCTAGACACTTTAAAACTATTAGAGGAAAACATAGGCAGAACACTGTATGACATAAATTACATCAAGATCCTTTTTGACCCACCTCCTAGACAAATGGAAATAAAAACAAAAATAAAAAATGGGACCTAATGAAAGAAAAGCTTTTACACAGCAACAGAAACCATAAACAAGAGAAAAAGACAACTCTCAGAATGGGAGAAAATATTTGCAAGCAAAGCAATGATAAAGGATTAATCTCCAAAATATATAAGCAGCTCATGACCTCAATATCAGAAAAACAAACAACCCAATCCAAAAATGGGCAGAAGACCTAAACAGACATTTCTCCAAAGAAGATACACAGATTGCCAACAAACAGGTGAAAAGATGCCCAACATCAGTAATCATTAGAGAAAATCAAAACTACAATGAGGTATCATCTCACACCAGTTAGAACGGCCATCATCAAAAAATCTACAAACAATAAATGCTGAAGAGGGTGTGGAGAAAAGGGAACCCTCTTGCACTGTTGGTTGGAATGTAAATTGATACAGCCACTATGGAGAACAGTATGGAGGTTCCTTAAAAAACTAAAAATAGAACTACAGTACAATCCAGCAATCCCACTACTGGGCAGGTACCCTGAGGAAACCATAATTCAAAAAGAGTCATGTACCACAATATTCAGTGTAGCACTATTTACAATAGCCAGTACATGGAAACAGCCTAAGTATCCACCGACAGATGAATGGATAAAGAAGATGTGGCACATATATACAATGGAATATTACTCAGCCATAAAAAGAAATCGAAATTGAGTTATTTGTAGTGAGGTGGATGGACCTAGAGTCTGTCATACAGAGTGAAGTATGTCAGAAAGAGAAAAACAAATACTGTATGCTAACATATATATATGGAATCTGAAAAGAAACGGTTCTGATGAACCTAGGGGCAGGACAGGAATAAAGACACAGACATAGAGAATGGACTTGACACCGGGAGGGGGAATGGTAAGCTGGGACGAACTGAGAGAGTGACATGGACATATATACACTACCAAATGTAAAATAGATAGCTAGTGGGAAGCAGGTGCATAGCACAGGGAGATCAGCTCTGTGCTTTGTGACCACCTAGAGGGGTGGGAGGGAGGGAGACTCAAGTGGGAGGGGATATGGGGATATACGTATGCATATAGCTGATTCACTTTGTTTTACAGCAGAAACTAACACTACACTGTGAAGCAATTATACTCCAATAAAGATGTTAAAAAAAAAAAAAATCTCATGCACTGAGGAGTAAACAAACCAAAAATACAGGTACAGTGTTAAACAGTAGTGGAGGTGACAGACTTCTCTTGTTCCTGATCTTTGTGGAAATGCCTCTAATATTTTTCCATTAATTGAAATGCTGGCTTTACCACTAAAATATAGGTATCTTACCATATTATGAGAGTGGCTAATTCCTATTTTCTTGAGTGTTTTTACCACAAATGAGTGAACTTTGTTAATAGCTTTTTTAGTATCTATCTAGATAATCATAGTTTTTATCCCCAGATCCATTAATATGGTTTATTAATGGATTTTCTAAAACTGAACCACATTTGCATTCCTAGAATAAATACCACTTAGCTGTGGTGTATCATTTTATTAATGTGGTACCAGATTTTTGTTCCCTATTATTGACAGTTTTTACATGATATTCATTTGTAATATTGGTCTGTAACTTTCTTCCATTTTCAGGTGGGGGCTGAATTTATAAGATTTAGGTATCAAGGCTATACTAGCTTCATAAGATAATTTGGAAGATTTTGTTTATTTTCTATGCTCTGGAATAACTTATGTCATATTGGAACTGTCTGGTCTTTGAAAGTTTAATAGAACTTCCCCTTGAAACCATCTGGGCCTGGTGCTTTTTATGGAGTAATTCCATGATTACTCTCTATTTCTTCTGCAGATATTGGGCTGTTTAAGCTTTACATCTGGGTTTTCAAATATTCAGTGGGAACTCTTATAATTTCTTATTTTATATAGGTTTTTTTCTTTCTTAAGTAATGATATGTCTATTTTAAGCTTTTTGCGAAAGGAGATTTTGACTTATTAATTAGTGTTACTCTTTCTGTCCTCTACCTAAT
Organism: Orcinus orca; assembly: GCF_937001465.1. Taxonomy (NCBI): domain Eukaryota; kingdom Metazoa; phylum Chordata; class Mammalia; order Artiodactyla; family Delphinidae; genus Orcinus; species Orcinus orca. Next base: position 122,581,068 of record NC_064561.1, read on the forward strand.
GAATTTTTACTTTTATCTTTATTTCTGCCTTTTGTTTTGGTTTACTTTTTTATTGTTTTTCTAGCATTTTGAGAAGGGAATTTAATTCCTTTATTTTCATTTTTATTTATTTGTGTTTAAGGCTATAGATTTTTCTCTGGTCATTGCTTTCATGTGTCCCATAGATTCTGACAGTGTTTCCATTATCATTATTTCTTGAAATTCTGTAATTTTGGTTTTATTTCCCTTTCACGCTAGAAGTGTTTAAAAGAACGTGTTTTAATTTGCTTGTGGAAGGGCCTTTTAGTTTTATGATTTAGTTACTTATTTCTAGTTTTACTGCATTGTGATCACAAGGGTTTGTTTATGTAATGTCTGCTTTGCCTAATTTACCGATTTTTTGTGTAATCTAGCATATGATCAATTTTATGAATGCTCTTTATTGATTTTGTAGTTTAAGACTTCTTACCTTTTTTGTTGTTGTTCCTCTTGATCTGTCCTATATTGAGAGTGGAATATTAAAAGCTCTTATCAGTGTACTTTTTTCTATGTCTCCTTAGACCTCCTGTAGTTTCTACTTTATAAAGGTGGCTACTGTGTTTCTTGGTACATAAACATAATTGTTATATCTTCATTGTGTGTTGTCACTTTTAGCATTAAAGGTGTCTTTCTTTGCCACTTTTTCTACCGCTATTACAACCCCTGCCTGGTATACCTTTGCCCATATCATAATTTTTGGACTTTCTAAATGAATTTCCCAGTGGAAGGACCATTTATTTTATGATTAGCTATCCCCAAAGTCCCTTTCTCTTCTTTTTACTCTAAGAAGTATGCCTTTCCAAGGTTGCCTTCTCGAGTGTCCTGTATACTGTGAATTCGCTTCTTGTAGGCTGTTCTGGTCTACCAGGACTTTTTGTTTTCCACCAGTATTTTGGCGCTTTCAGTGGTCTTTCTCTTTCTTTGGATTATTAGAGTTCAGTCTTAGGCCTTTCATTCTCCTCTTCCTTCTTCTGTGCATTTCCCCACAACCCTGCCTTGCCCTCTGCGAAGAGAATAAGAACTTGACAAATATCTTTGCTAGAAACTGGTGCTTATATCTCCTAATTATAGGTAACTTGAAGTTTGTATTGTTCTCTTTCTTCTAGTTGAAGTTGTGGAATTTGTGTCATTTTATTTGTTCTTATTATTGGTTTACACAGTTTGGAAAGATGGTTGAAAGATTTCAGTGCACATAGTGATTTCCTCAGTTACACAGACGTCTGTTCTGTTGACTTCTTTGTTACCAGTATCTTCCTTCTAGAATGCATGCTCCTTCAAAACAGGGCCCGTCTTTATTTTCTACTTTATCTTCAGTGCTTAGTATGTAGAAGACACTCAGTAAATAATTGTTGAATAACTTCTTCTTTAACCCATTTTTCTGTTGAATTATTAATACTTGTTTTGATGATTTATGTCATGTTATATATGAAGGTTAATAATCTAATAGAACAATAATTTATCTTTTAAGAGTTTAAGGTGTGAATCAGATATCAATAAAGACAATTTTTTGTAGCTTTTATTTAGATTAAATGATGCAAGATTTAAATTTATAACCTGACCTGGTCCCATTGATGGTGGTAATAATTGTCTACATTTTTTTAATCACTGTAGTGTTGTAGACTCCATATCTAACAAATACAGAGCATTTGTATTTATATACTTTCAGTTACTGCCTTTTAAAGCACTCAAAAGGGATTTAGCAAATTCTGGCCTTAGTGCTTTATCTTGGTGCCCCTGGCATATGCTCACATATGGGTAAAGGGGAAGGGAAAATAGTAGCACAAAAATGATAATAAGCAGAAGAATGAGTTGGGAGGGAGAATAAAAGTCAAGAAGAAGGGATGGAAAATATAGACAGAAGGTAGAAAACTGGGACATGCCACCAGTCAGTTTGCTTCATACTGATCCTGGGTTGTCTGTTCTTCCTCTGGGATCTTATTCTCTGCCTCAGAATAGACCAGCACCAACAGCATTGTATTGGATCCCTTTTGTTATGGGCCTAGTGAAATTCCTCCATCAGAGAAATGGCTTAGAGCACAAGACTCCTGGAGAGAACAGCTCAATTTTAATAGCTGAGGGAATTTGGTGTTTTGCTTGCTTCCACTGAAAATGGTTGGATGTTTCATTGATTGGCAAGGAGAACAAGGAAGCCTTTCATTTTTAAGGACGGCTTTAGAGGGCAAACTGGGTGGTGCCTGGTGAAGTGGGTGTTTTCTAGTGAATGACATTTGGTCTATTTTTACAGTTGGAAACATTCTACAGTACTCTTAAGCTTATTGTTTAAGCAGGCAAGAGAGCATGCTGTGCAATCATGAGTGGAATTTTTACATTTGATCCCAGGGTCTGTTTTCTCCCCCATAGTTTAGAGCCTCCATGAACTTGGCTTCTGAATTTATAAATATTTTATTGGTTTCAGAATCTGCTCTCAGTTTACTTATCTTCACCTTGTAGATTATTCAAAGGAAAAAGATTAGAAACATACCTGCTTAACATCTAACAGTAAATACTTTAAGATTAGATTGGAATTCCCTAAATTCTTTCTTTATAAGTCATTATAACTGCTTTCTTCCTTTTTTTGTATTTTCCCAGGCTCTTCCGACTCATCTGTGGTGTCTTTTTGCTTGAGCTTTGCTCTTAGTTAAACATGTGAATATTTCTTTGTGTTGAGAATGCTAAATCAATGGTTACTTTCTTATATGTAATCAAGTCAGTTTTCCAATTATTTTTCTCAAAAGTTTAATTTTGCTGGTATTATAGGACAAATACATTTTGGAAAGAAGTGCTCATAATCCCAACAACCAGAACTGTTTCCTATTTTCTGTGTGTACTTTAATTCCTATTGTTTGTCCTCATGCATACTAATTTTTGCCTCGTTGCAGTGTGCTGCTTCATGTTCTGTTATTTTCATTTAACGTTTACCAGATTGCCTTTCAATAATTTTTTAAAAACAATCTACTGTCCTTCAGATATATAGTAACTTCTAAATAATTTTTAAGTATGCCAGATTTTATTCTGTTTAAAAAGTTAAAAATTTTTTTGTTGTCATGAACTTTTACTTCCCTTTTGTTATTTTTTCTTTCCTTAATCTGTAGTATATTGGAATTGTTAGTTGTATAATTCTCTTATATGTACAGTTATTATATATCTTCACTACAGTTTTTAGCAGGTGAGCTATATTCTCTACCGTATGCATTCATTTGATACTGAGGCGAAACAAAGAATAATTAACATATTCAGAGGATCCTAAAACCTTATTTGAGTCATTTTTCTTCTCTACATCTTTCTCCAAAATTTCCAATAAGGAGAAAAAATTAATTTGTCTCTTTTTCTCTGCCTTCTTTCATCTGAGATTGCTAACAATTGTGCCAGAGGAAAAGAACATGGGCAGAAATAGAAAAGAGACGCAGATAATCCACAAAATGGGTCTTCATCCGATCTCAGTATTTGAAGTGCCTAGACTAGTGTTGCCTGGCACAAAGCAAGCAGTCAGGAAATTTGTGTTGGGGGGACAGATGTATTCATGAACAAGCCAATCAATAAAACCACATGTATTTCTCAGATGGCAAAATCTAAAAACCTCCTTAAATTGTATTGAGACTCAGAAGGTCATCCTAATTATCAAACTGCATTAACTACCACAATATTAGTCATAACAAAAGTTATATTGTTTAAGTCTTAAACTGACACACATATATATATCACACTTTTGTTTCTAAAGGAAGTAGAAATTCGGAACAAAGACCTGGAGGGACAACTGTCTGACTTGGAGCAACGTCTGGAGAAAAGTCAGAATGAACAAGAAGCTTTTCGCAATAACCTGAAGACACTGTTAGAAATTCTTGATGGAAAAATCTTTGAACTAACAGAATTACGAGATAACTTGGCCAAGCTACTAGAACGCAGCTAAGGAAAGTTAAATTTCAGTGCCAATTGATTAAAAAATATACTGTCTCTCTTCATAGGACTGTTTGGGCTCTGCATCAAGATTGCACAAAAAATTTGAATATCCCTTGTCCAGGAGGAGGATCTTTTGAAAATTGGAATTGTATATTTCAGTGTAAATTTTAGAGTTCAGCTTGTAGCTAGTTGGGGAAAAAGAGATGAAAAACTTGAACTACAGATTACCTCCATGTATATTATTGGCCATAGTTAACTAGAAAGTTATAAACAGACACTTAATGCAATCTTTTTTTCTGATATTAGCCAATGGGAGAATTAACAAATGTCTGGGTCACATCCCCTTTTTGTGTTCAACACAGTGAAGGTTATCTGCTTTTTGAATTAATTTATTTATGATATCTAAAGCTGTGTTTTGTGCAAAAACTTCGTGATGAAAGCCCTGTCTTTTGTTGTAATCGGAATAATTTCTCAGGATATTTTTGCACTGCTGGCAGCAGTGCCATTACCAATTAATTCTTGCCAGGAGTGAGAGTGAGCTGCATCTTTAATTGAAACATACTTACTATAACTGGGTGTATAGAGTTCTTCCCTTTTTTTATACTGGAAGATATTTCACTCTGGTGACCACTCTGGTACACTCTGGTGTTCTCTAATCTTGTCTGCTGTATAGTTTACTTTTCCATATTGATTCCATGTATTTATGAGAAGATATTGTCTCCCATTTTATTACACATTTTAAAGCCAACTAATGAAGGCAGCTGAGTCCCTCCAAAATTTTTCTTTTTAAATTTCTAATAAATTTGACACACAGTACTGAAATACAGCAGCCCGTCACTGGCGGTCTGGTCTAGCAATGTTAAGTATATTTACAGAATATGCAGTTACATTTATTTATATATTTTGCAAGAAATCTTTTCTGAATGATTAATGCATTTCAATTTACAAATAATAATGGTTGTTGGGAAACTGTTTATTATAGATCATTTTAAGGTGTATAGCTATTTTAAAGGCGATCCATTTCCATCGAGCAGCCAATCAGAGGACTATTGGGATTGGAGCCGTGTACTCTGTCTGGGTCTTCACATCAACCACGTCTCTAGTCAATCCTCACAAGGCAATATTCTAAACTGTTAACTAGGCATTTCAAAACAGGAATTCAATTCAGCGGGCTCTTCTCAGTGAACAGGATTTAATGTTGTTTTGAGGTAATTTTAAAGGACTTTCAGCAAACATGCATTTCTTTATATATTTCTTTTAAGAAACTGTTTTAAAAGTAAGTCAAGTGCTGTCTAGTCTGCTTATGGAGTAGGAACTGCATCAGAGTCCATATATTCTTGCTGTCCAATGCTTGTGACGTTGAGGAGGGTTCTTATTTAAAGTGTATGCTTGAGTATCTGACTCCATGGAGTTTACAAATGCACTGACTTTTTGTTTGTACCCCAAAACAGTTGAATTGTTAAGTACAGAATTAAGCTGGTTAATCAATTTGTAACCATTTTTTCACTCACAAACAGCTAATCAACACTAGACAATTTTGTTTTATATATATGTATGTGTATGTATGTAAATACATACATATTAATTTATATTAGAGTGAAAAATAAATGGTTTGTTTCTAAAGTTAGTTTCTAAAGTGAGTTTTCAGGTGTCTCTGAAAAGTTTATATCAGACACTTAATCATCTTGTATTATATGTGCTATGATATGTAAGTTACCTCCATCTATTTTAGGGTATTTGCCTCACCTGTTTATAATAGGGAGGATAATTTAGGTACACAAGCTCAGAGCTATTTCTCTGATAAATCAGGTAATAAAATTTATTTGATTGATGGAATTTTGAAGTAGATGTGATTTTATCCATCAGTTTCTGAGTAACAGAGCACCAGATTTTAATTAAAATAGGGGATTTAGCACTAGGGATCAGGAAATTTGGTTATGAAGAGTTAAAAATTCAAAAAAAAATAGGACAAGCTGTTGAAATGGTAAGTGAATTATTTTAATGATGTAATAAGATATTTTTAAATTTTGACATAGTTGTCATTTAATGGGAAAATAACTCACCAAAATGTCTCCACTTGAATTGTATTGATATATGAGACATCTGTAATTCAATATATACATATACTCATATGTATATACAGAAAATTATTTTTACTATTTTCCTATGGACATGAAATCTAAAATTGGAAATTTTGTGAGTTTTTTCCTTTCCAATAGAGTCTAATTTTTTCTTTTTTTAGTGATTCAACAATTTCTTGAGGGCTGCACCTTTAAATTCCCAGCTTGTCATTAGACGTGTACAGTATATGGGATAAGGTGGACACAAGTGCACATATAAATAAAATTTTCTTATTAAGACTATTTTAAACATTCATTTACAGTAGGAGAGTATCTAGAAATCATCATCTACAAGTCATAATTAGTTTGTGTGCCTACTGTAGTTTTCTTCATTTCTGTATTATATAAATAAAAGTTTGCATATTAAAATTTGATTTTTCCCAGAGACAAGTATTATATAATGTATATTTAGATCAAACTGTGGTAATATATTTATCAGAAAATAATGTTGGGGACTATAGCCTGAACATGTGGACTTGAAGTGACACAGAAAAGGAGAGCAGAGATTGATCCCATTGTGTGTAAGTTATTATAACTATGAATTCTTGTACAAAAAAACAATTGAAAAAAAGAAAAACAAAAATACAGTTTTTATTTTGAAATACATTTGTTGTTCTCTGGAGAATGTATCTTTTTTTCCTTCAGTCTTTTACAGATACTTTTTAAAAAGCATTTAAGTGATGGCAGCATTTACTTAAATCTTACAGGTGCTACTGGATTTTGCATTAGTGTGTTATGTTGTGAAATCCTAACTTTGACATAAAAGGTTTTATAAGTATTTCCCTGCCTGGAAAATTAGTTTTTGTTTCTCCTCTCTCTCTCTCTCTCTCTTTCTTTCTGTCTTTTTTTTCCTCCCCCTTTCTTTCTGCAGATTAAAAAAAGTTCATGAAGTTGCATCCCTCCTGTCCCTAATAGAAGAACTCCAGCACCACCATAGATTTAAAGTTTTGCTGTCATTGAACTGTTGGGAAGCAGTTAGAGGAAAAACTTACACCTTTTTTTCAAGTGGAACTAAAAGAGATACTCAGTTAAACCACCACCACCTTTTAAAACTCATTTCTTTGCCTTGTTAAAATTAAATGTATTCTTTCACATGTGTGCTCCGGCCTCCCATGTTTTTACTTAACTCTGGAGTATGCAGCTCAGCTGCTGTCTCCTCGCAGACCTGATTTTCTGTCAGCTCTGGAATGCGAGGCAGGCCATATGGGAAAATGTGTTTGGTGGCAGTGGTTTCTTGTTTTCTAAAGAAATCCTTTTGTTTATTTGATATCAAATGATTTTAACATCCTGATATTCAGTGCTTGAAGCCATGAAATAGTCTTCATTGAACTTTTTTCTTCTGGGTATTTAACATTGTTCCTTTATCATTCATGAAGTCAATTAATTTATATAAATCTTAAAGAGGAAAACTTTCAGGTAAGAAGTAGTTGAGAAAGACACATTTTTAAAAAATTTCTCAAGTAGGATACTATGCTATAGTAAGTATTTGTTGAGAAGATAATTTTCATGTGAGAAAATATTGTAAAAGTTTCTAGAAAAGGATCATTTTAGAATGGAAACAGATGTATCATTCACCTTACTCTAAATTGTGAAAGTGTATTTTTAACTAATATTCATGTTAAATTGGACCTTAAATTTTTATGGCAGTTTTTCTCTATGGGAAACCAATATATAGGTGTCACACAAATAAGCATAGTTAATGAATTAAAAGAAATGAATGTTTTTCTCTTTTTGTTTATATATTGATATTACCTAGTAAAGTAGCTACAAGTTGCTAACAATTTTATCCAAGGAAAAACTCAGTCAGCACTACACTGCCAAGTGATTTCTGCTTAGTATATTAGATAAAAAAGAATTGAGTTATTTTTACCAAAAACAGGTGACCCAGGGAGAGAAATTGCATCTAGAATAGGGGAAAGGCCATAAGCTCCCAACAGATTTCTAGTCAATTCGTTGATCTCTTTAAGTACGCTTTTTATCTTTTAGATTAAAGGACACATTCCAAAGGCTACCAGAAGTGTATGTGGGTAAGGAGAGGATATTTTTTTGTGAAAACAAAGCCAGCAAAAAGAGTAGGAGCGTGATGACTTCAGTTTTTATCTAAGACACATCAGGGTAGCCAGAGTCACAGGAAGTTCTATTTCCTACCTTGCTGCTGCTTTTAACTAAACAAGTTGGGACTGCCCTAGTGAATTTCAAAGGCTTTCAGAAGATCCTGTCATTATTATCTGTCAGGATTTATAACCTAATATAAGATACCTAGCATTCAGACCTCACCATTCCATGGGATTCTGACCTACTTTTGTCAATTATTTTCACGTCAGATCTGCCCAGGGACAGAAATGTTGCTCTGTTTTCTCCTAATAAAACCAAATTAAGATGACAATGGGTGCCCGCCAAAATTAAGCCCATTTCTGTAATATAGAAAAATTTCTTTTGTGGGTATTTTTTCTAACTATGTTCATGATTTTATCTTGTTATCTGTGTTTTATAACTATGTTACTATATATGCATATATATATATATATAGTAAGTCATATCTATATGACTTGTGTATATGACTTATTTGATTGTTATACCTTAAGTGGAATGACTGTTTCAGAAAACAGGGCTAGAAAGCAGACGTACTTGAAGTAAATGCTTTCTCAACAACTTCAGTATAAAATGGAATAGAAATGGGTGTTTGTTGAATATCTGCTATGTGACAGGCACTGTACTAACTGTTTGACATTTCATTTCTACGTATAGGGTCCCTGCCAGGGGTTTTCCTTTGGAGGGGGGATGAGGGAAAAAGGCTCAAATGATTGCACCTGGTATGTTCCCACAGCAGTCAGTCTGGTCATCCAGTCCACTGTCAGAAGGTGGACATCTTATTCATGTTGCTGGTACCGTTTTTCCCTTGAGCTTGCCTGTCTAGAATATCTCTGTTAGGACACTTCTTAACTATATATTTTATATTTGCTCTTCTTGAACTTCTTCCTTCAGGCTCCTTTGGTGTTTACAATGCTTGTCATCATTCAGTTGCAAGTCATACTTTGTTTGCAGGTGTTATGTTTATGCAATATGTTTTACTCTCCAGTTTTTTTAAACTTACAGGGTTCAGATAATCCAAGGAAAGTACGTTTCATATGCAGAATTTCAGTCTATAAAATTTAAGTAGCAAACTGTTTATAAAGGCCTTGGGAAGACAATTTATCTCTTAAGTTCCCTAATGAAATAAGTTGTAAACCTGTAAAACTCATCCTCCAACACTAAAATAGTTCAGCAGGATGTGGGTTTTGCAGTCAGTCCTAGGTAACTTTGTGGTCAATTCTGTTTCCACAGAAGTTAAGGCCTCTGTGACTGATCAGGCCATTAGATCATTTACAGAAGTGACTCATGGCCCTAGGTTCTTTAGATGGGTGGTAGCCCTCAATTAAATGGAATCATATAATATTTGTCTTTTTGTATTTGGCGTATTTCACTTAGCATAATGTTTTCAAGGTTTATCCATGTTGTGGCTTATGTCAGAATTTCATTCTCTTTCGATGTTGAATATTCCATTGTATGGATATACCACATTTTGTTTATCCATTTATCTATTGATGGACATTTGGGTCATTTCCACCTTTTGGCTATTGTGAATAATTCTGCAGTGAACATTCATATACAAAGATTTGAGTCCTACTTTCATTTCTTTGAATATATACCTAGGAGTGGAATTGCTGGATCATATGGTAATTCTATGTTTAACTTTTTAAGGAAGGGTTGGGTTTGAATTGAATTAATTAAAAAGACTCATAGAGCAAGGTGCCTTCTCATTGGGAAATCACAGTTGTGGGGTTAGTATTTTGTTAATAGGTCTGTAAGTGATCCATTGGTCTCTTAAGTCATGCCTTCTATTCTCTTACCTAAAATATTTGTTGAGCACCTGGTATATCCCAAGAATTGAGACACAAGAGAGAAGCTCATACTTCAGTGCAGGACACAGACAGTTTACAGTGCATAAGTACTCTGATCAAGAGGACTAGCATGAGGCAGCCCAGAGGGAAGAAGAGTCAAGAAATCTTTTCCAGAAGAGATGATACCTAGCTGAGTTTGGGTGGGGGAGTAAGAGCTAGCTAGTTGAAGGGGTGTGAGAGAATTGTAGAGAATGTGTCGTGTGCAAAGGCTTAGAGGGATGAAAGCATTGAGACATTTAGAAGGTTAGAATGGGTTAGTACACTGACACACAGGGTGTTAGGGAAAAGTATATGGCAAAAGATGGTGATGGAGGAGTAGGCGAAGGGTAGATCAGGAAAGACTTTGTAAGTCATATAAAAGATTTGGGTTTTATTCTGAAGAAAATCTAGAGATATTGAAGGATTTTTTTTTTTTTGTAAAGAAGTGATATAGTGTTAAAATATATGGTTTAAAAGTCTAGTTAGTTCTGCAAATCATAGTAGTCCCTGTTGAGAGGCTGCTTTATGGTGGTTGTGCTGGGATGGAAAAGGTGAAATGGATTCAGAGAGTATTGGGGAGGTAGAATGAGTGGGGCTTCTTTGGTGGAATCAGTAGATGGCAAAGAAAAGAGAAGAATGTAGGATGATTCCTAGATCTCTTGAGTTGGACAGCCAGGTGTTACCATCGCATTTACTCAGACAGTGAATTCAACATGGGGAAAGGGTTAGTTCTGGTGGCGGCAAGACAAAGCAAGATGAATGATGGGTTAGATCTGTTTTGAGTTTAAGATGCCTATGGAATATCCAAGTAGAAATGTAGTTCTAGTTGGAGCTTAGGAGAAAAACATGAGCTGGAGATAGATATTTGGGAATTGTCAGCATATGTATTGATAATTGTAATTGAGAGCATGAGAAATGGGGAGATTACAAGATGAAAATGTCACTTTGAGCCAGGTACAAGACAAGAGCTTGTGAAAGAGACAGAAGGAATGACCGAGAGCAGTGAGTAGACAGAGTGAGGGACTCGTGGAAGCGCAGAATAGAGTAGCCAGATTTCACACGCGAATAAATAAATCAACAAATCAACTCATGTCTTGAGGCCATGATATTCCAGCTGTGTTCTGTTGAGACTCTTCATTAATATTTGATAAATATATTTGAACATAAAAAATTAAAAGCCAACAAACTCAGATATGCAGTTTATAACATTTTAAAATACTGCAATCCAGCAAACATCAGTACCAGGTTAACTCTTTTTGTGCAGATGCCAGACTAAAGCCATCTCTGATAAACTTCATGAAGAGCGCCTTGGTGTTTCAAGGTGAGCTGTTAAAGAACTGCTCCCATTTCTTAATGTGAATCAGGACTTTCTCAATACCGTGCAACTGAAACAAAATACAGAAATAGGGTCTACGTAAGATAATGTCTGTCTTCTGTAAACCCAGTCTCAAATGCTGTTTATGAAAATAACTTCACTTTTCTTATTGACTTATTAAATTAAATGTTACATACCATTCTTTCTGTTAATATATTGGTTTTCCAGGTGGCTGTCATTTCTAAAAGGTTAACGGGGGGAGGGTCACTGTTTCCTAGTAGAACTTGGCTTATTATCTTTCTGTGGCTCAGCTGCCTCCCCTCAAAGTCAAGTTCTAGAGGCTTAAGTGTATTACATGTACCTTTTTAAATGTGTTATTTTGATACTAAATTCACCACTAGGAGCAGATGGCGTTTGTGTTTGCATTGCTATAGAAAGTTTTGAGAGTTAACATTTCTGTTATCTTAAATGATCCTTACTCTTTTTTTCATACTGATTCATAAACAGATAACTGTATACAAATTATCTCTGGTAGAAATTATCTCAAACAAGGACAACAACCACAAAATACTCTCTGTATTTGGTTTTAGAATGCTGTATGGTATATTTGATTTTTATTTCTAGTTTAAGTTAAAATTAGCTTGAATTCCTTGAGTAGACACGGCTTGCACTACTTGGGCAACAAATTAGAGCATGTTAGACTTCCAGGAAGAAAAGAGGAGCTACTGGTTTTCAAATTTGGCTCCAACTAATCCATAAAACTTGCAAATCACTTGTGAATTGTCAAATAAACTCTAACTTTTCAACCACCTTTGTTCATATTTTTCTTATGTAGTGATTAATCTTGGTCTCCTTTGGCAGAGCCTTTATTTTAGAATATATTCTGTGCATTAAAATCCCATGTTCTATATAATAGTATAAAACAGAATGTCACTGTCTATGGCACATGGCCATCTCACAACAGCTCACAACAAATTTTCACAGCAATGTCATGACCTAAGTGTTATTGTTATCCCCATTTTATAGATTTTGTAGAGTCTGAGATTCAGCAAGATTAAGTGATGGGCCAAGTAAGAGGCAGAAGGAAGAGTAGAACACAGGTGCTCTGCCCGCTAATCGTGTTCCCTTCCCACTCCATCGTGTCTGAACTATGAACGGCAGACCTTTTGTAAGAAGGCAGGTACAAAAATTTATCAACTCACGATATTTAACAATCTATCACTTAATGAGAAAAATCGTTCGTTTTCCATTTCACAAAGGTATTATGTCTTTGAATGCTTATCTCCCTGCTTCTCTCCTTTTTTAGAAAAAAAAAAAACCCTTTATTTTCATTTTAATTATGCAAGTGGTTCATATATGCTTTCCTTTTTCAAATGTCTTTAAAAGTACAGATAAAGCAAATGTCACCCTTGATCTTTCAGTTCCAGCCCTAGAAATTACTAGTGTAATTTATTTCATGTATGTCCCTCCAGCATTTTTATATGCATTTATATACAACATATGTGCTTATAGAAATAACTAGTTGTTTGGAGGGGAGGGAGTACATAAATTTCATCAAATGGTATGTCTTGTTATAAATTTGCTATTTTTTACCTCATCTCTTGGGAAGATCTGTGCAAGTTGGTACACATAGACCTACCTCATGCTTTTTAGCTTCTTCAGACTATTACATTTTGTGGATGGATGATAGTTTATTTAAGCATTTCCATATTTTTTTCTTACTTTTTGTTCTATCCCCTTCTTTCTGACCTTGATGCTACTTTTTCAAGTATTAGGGATATTCAAGATTGATTAATACTCAGTTAATCAAGTCAAATGTTCCATAGTCCCTCTCGTGTCCCCGGGGAGTCAGAATGAACTCTGGATAAATAACGTTTCCTAAAAACTAAAACTCCAAAAAATTTTTAACTGATCTTGATGAAAATCTTTCTAAATTACACTACACGCAGCAACCAGCAACATGCTTTGGATGTAGTCATCACTCAGTAAATGTGCTGCGTGACTGAACACGCTTACTGTCTTAGAAAAGAGAAGATGCTTAGTGTAAATGTTTACCTTTGCTTAGTGACTTGGTCCACCAACCACTGTACAGGGCCACCATCTGGGGATGCCTGGAGGACCCCCAAGGGTGTTTAGGACGGTTTAAAACCCAAAATGCTGTGCTTTATAGCCTTCAAAGTGGGGAAGAAGGACATAAGTTTAAAAAGGAAAGGAGATGCTTAAACTGTGGTGTATCCAGCTACTGTCTCCCTCTTATGCCAGGAGCCTTTTGTCACCTTAATAGTGGGGTGGCTTTGCTTCTGGTCCATCCCCTGCCATATTTGGCTGTTCATTCAGTGAAAGATTTTTTGAGCACCTGCAATGTCACAAGGGACTGTGCTGGGCCCTGGAAATACAAAGATGATAAGACAGAGTCCCTACCCTCAAGAAGCTTATACTGTAGTGAAGGAAGAAGCATGTATGTTAGCCAATAAGTACCATAAGACACTAACCTTATCATGAAAGGAGTCATAGCTTCTGGGGAATATACAGAGAGGGGAGATAGTCAGTGTCATTGAGGAGGTGGCATTTGAATGTAAAAGATGAATAGCAGTCCACTTTGAAGATCAGGTGAACGGATGGAGAGCCGAGGAGAAAGGCTCATCGCAAGAACAGAGAGACGTGCTCAAATTCAGTTTAATGCCCAGTGGCTTAGCTTGGAGCATCAGAGCGGACAACGGTGGACAGATTCCAGATGGGACCTTGTCTTGTGTTCTCGGCAGTTCTGACTCTTCCTAAAGGGAGTGGAAAGCCACTGAAACCTCAGGGGAGGGAAGTAGTAGGACTGGATTTACATTTTAGAAAAAGTAAGTCACTCTGGCCACAGTATCAAGAATGAATTCAAGACTATGGGAGGTGATGGAGGTGTTAACTAACCTATCCTGGTGATCATTTCACAACATATACATGTATCCAATCATCACGTTGTACACCTTAAACTCACGCAATGTTACATGTCAATTATATCTCAGTAAAGCTGGGGAAAAGAATGGGTTAAAGAAATGTTCTGCAAGACCAGATTCAGGGTCAGGGTGGCTTTTTTGTTTGTTTCCAATTGTAGCAATCCAGGTAAGAGACAAAAAAAAAAAAAAAAAGGAAGTGATGCAAAAACAGCTGAACTAAATATGAGATGTTCAAGAGATATGTGTTGGGGTGATATTTTGAAATTTTTAGTTTCTCTTTCTTTCCTGACATTTATTGTTCCTTTCCCTCCCCTGCACTCTCAGCAATTCAGGCAACAGCAAAAACATCCTCTTCCCTGGCCCTCAGGATTGGGTTGTTACTGTAGTAATGAGAGAGGCAAGTCCCTACTTTTGAATTTCTCCCCTCAAATGAGGTTTTTTTTAAAAAGACCCTCCCTCCTCATGTCAAGGAAGAGGAATGGAAGGGAAACAAGACAATGAGAGGGCGGCAAGTATCACCAAGAAGGAGCCCCGAGCACTGCCCCTCCTGCCAACACTGCCTGAGATGAGAGTTTGGGGACAAATAAGTGAGTCCCCAGAGAGGATGGAGGATCAAAGTGCAGAAGACAGCTCTGCCTCAGTTTCCAAGTTTTGCCTGGAAGTTTCCTGGGGGTCCAGGGTGGCATAGGGAAGCAGCTGAGAAGTTCCCCTGCCTCACCCTCTCTAGCAGGCACAGAAGCCACTGGCAAAGGAGCCAGTGAATCGGGACAGAGGGTCACCTGGTGGATCTGGCACCAGTGACCAGATGGACATCTCAGTGGATGCTGGTACAGAAACATGCCAGTGACGAGGGCCAGAGGGAACCAGCCATGTAAGCAAATGCAGCATCAACAGAAGTGGATAAAGAGCAAGGACCCATACTCTCCAAGTCCCCCCAGGCGGTTGATATGAGGTGAAACTTAATTGTAACTGCAGGGAGGAGGTGGTAGAAGGGGAACTCTGATTGGCTGAGTTTATGTTGAATTGACAAAAACAATTTCTGCTGCTCTGCAGAATGTATTTTAGAACAAAATTATATTCTTTGCACACTCTAGTTGTGGCCTGGGAAAATGTATCTACTAGCAGTAGACATTGCAGGACTTGGTAACTGTCGAGGACTTCTAGGTTTCCAGATTGGGTTTGAAGAAAGATAAATTCCGTTTGGATCTGGTGAGTTTGAGGTACTTCTCCAGAAGCCTCATGGATCTGAAGCTTGGGAGAGAAGTGTAGGCTGAAGAAATGAATTTGAAAGTTACCAGAAAACAGGCTATTGGTGAAGCCATGAGTAGATGAAATCAAACAGAGGGTGAGGATTACAGGACCGGAGCCCTGAAAAGCCCTGACATGTAAAAGGGTGTGCAGAGAAAATGGAATTAGAAAAGAGCCCATGAGGAAAGGTCCAAAGTAAACTAGAGAAGAACTAGCAGGTGACACCAGATAATCCAATTGATAGCTCTCATTTAATTTTATACTAAATCAATAGGATCCAGCTCCAGGAGAGTTCATGGATACAAACTAAAATTCTTTGTGACATCTCTTCTCCTTATTATCCAGGAAATGACCTTCCTCATGTCCAAACTCAAGGCCACATTCTGGTTGCCTGAGGATGCCGGGATTCCGACTACGAGGGCCTAATTTGTGTTAAAATGGTGAAGCCTTACTTATTTCCATAGTGTTCCTGCAAGGTAGATCGTAGTTCATGTACACGGAGAGCATTTTTGCATGTTATGCCAAGGAGCTGTCAGGACTTTTTTTTTTCACTATCTTACCCAATTCCCCTTTTAAGAAAAGAGCGCTCACAAATTATGTTCAGAGAGTAAGACTAAAAAAGTTTGTTCTTTTGACCTGTGCTTCTTATTTCTAGGCATTGACAACTACATACATCCATTATTCCCTTATCACCCTGGCTGCTAGGAAGCTCAAGACCAGATTTTGGGCTTAATTGCTGTAGGGTTCCTCAGATAAGTGTTCTTAGAATTCTAGGTTTTTTCTTCCTTTTGGCCCTTATTTATTTGTTCCTGTTCCTGTTTTTTTGCTCAGTAGTTTGATTTTGTTATATTGGCCTGATGGTACTCATATATATAGGTATATATTTTTTTTTTTTTGGAGGGGGGAGGCTGCGTTGGGTCTTCATTGCTGCACAGGCTTTTCTCTAGTTGTGGCGAACAGGGGCTACTCTTTGTTGTGGTGCGCAGCCTTCTCATTGCGGTGGCTTCTCTTGTTGCAGAGCATGGACTCTAGGCATGCGGGCTTCAGTAGTTGCAGCGTGTGGACTCAGTAGTTGTGGCTCGTGGGCTCTAGATCGCAGGCTCAGTAGTTGTGGTGCATGGGGTTAGTTGCTCCGCGGTATGTGGGGTCTTCCCGGACCAGGGTTGGAACCTGTGTCCCCTGCATTGGCAGGCTGATTCTTAACCACTGCACCACCAGGGAAGTCCCGGTAATATTTTTATAGTAAGCTACTTCAAATCTTTTTTTGAGTTTGGCAAGAATTAGAATAGCTACAAAAGAATAAAGGATATGTCATCATAATTTTGCAGGGTTTTTTTAACCTGTACGTCTAAGGCTAGCCATTCGTCTATGTTAGTAACTGTCTTCATTTATTAGTTGCAAAGTTCATTCTATTGAATAATTCAGAGAATCTTTTTTTCTCTATAGTCAACCCATATATTAACAATAGCAAAACTTAAACATGTGATTGCTTGATGTTATAGAGCATTTAAGAAAACAAGGTAACCCCAGTGAAGTGATAAAATTAGCTTTCCTCTTTTGTCTGTTAGCTCTGCTTATCTGTCATGGCACATTGGTTAGAATAGTGGCCAGTAATCTTATGTCATTGACATAGATTTTTTTTCTCCATATCTCATGTCAGAGCTGATAACAAGCTTCTTGCTCTGACTGTTGAACGATCATGAGGAAGAACTCAACAAAAATAAATAATAGCATATGTACTGTGCTAGGTTCATAACTGTGGGCATGCTTTCATTTGTCACATCTTTTGGACGATCACATCTGTTTTAGGTGTCAGGATCTACTTTTACCATCACCAGTGAGGAAGATACAAGGCTTTCCTCCAAGGTGAAGACTGAATGATTGAAAGAGACTTTGTCAAGACAAAATTTTTCCCCAAGAGTCCTGCCAAAGATTGGCCCCTGGGGAGGATGCACCATGTAATTCTCCTTTTCTTCCACTGGCTACTAAGTTAACCTTTAAGCCACATATGCCAGGTTAGAATGCAGTCACCAATCACCATTGCTTTAATTCTCCCAACTTAGATGGCGCTTAGCCACCTGAACTGAAAGTTGGATGAAACTCTCCTTTGAATAAGGCTCATCACAGGACTTAATGTAGCCTGCTTCCTCAGCCAATGCCTGCTAAATACCAGCTTGGACCCCAACAAAGAGAAACAAGGTCCAAACTCTCCTTTTGGCTAATGATTTGATTGTCAAACCAAGATGTCTCAAACCTATAATTCTAGTTTTAATTGACTGCATTCTGTTTGAAAGAGCAATAGCTTCAGGGGAGGAGAGTAAGAACTTTTATTAACCACAGAGTATGTATTGGGCCCTGGACATGTCAGGTCATTTGGTCCTTAAAACAGCCCTGGGAAGGGCAGTAGTGGCTCTGCTTCACAGAGTAGCACCCAGGGACCCCAGGAAACCAGTGGTCACCCAACGCCATATAACTAGCAAAGAGTGGAATCTAGTTTGAACTCAGATGGGCTTGACTCCTTTTTTTCTCTAAGAGGCATGTTTTTCTTTGCCAACCTCAACAACGAGAGAAAAAGAGGCAGAAAGATAATCTAAAAAATGGAGTGACTGCTCACTTAAGAGGCTGTAACAAGATTGGAGCTTGGTGGCTATTGCTAGAGTCTCCAGGGTAGGGTCCTTAGGAAGATTCCTAAATTGCTGACCGTGACTCATTCAGTCCTTTCTGTTGCCTGATTTTATCATCTGATCACAAGACTGTGCTGTAACTTTGGAGTGAAAAAACAAAGCTAAGAATCCATACAGTATTCTCAACTCCCATCTAATGCTGTGATTCCTGAGATGCCTACTTTATACATAACGGGGGAAACGCATACAAGGAAGTTACATGCAGTGACTGCACAACACTCCAAATACAGCTTCCCACTTGTGCCAGGAGAGACTCATTCATGTGGATTTAGAGGAGTCTCAGGGACAGGTTTTTGGAAAATCAGGCCTTGGGGTTCTGGAAGCTTAGTACTCTTACTACAGAGCACTCCTGTTCCTGTCTCATCCCCCTGGAAAGAGTCCCGGGGTTGGGTTTGCTGGAGTCGGGGTCAAATGAGGGGTCAGTAGTAACAAAGGTGATGACACCCCCTCATTCCTCCACCTAGAGAACCTTCTTAGCCTTTCCCCAGACATGTTCGCTAGTAAAGAACTCCTTCCACTTCAGCCTTGCTGGGATCCACAGATTTCAAAATGAAGATTTTGGTTCTGCCTTGTCTAAACACTGAGAGAGTTTTTGTTGCAGACTGGGAGCTGGCAGCAGCTCTCCAGAGCCAGGATATGTAGAATTCCTTAAAAACACGCAGCATGGAGCAGCCTGAAAACCTTAGAAATGCTTTTGAGAATCAACTTAATCTTCCACCTCTGAAACCAGCTACGTGATGATGGGGGCTTTTGTTTTCTTTGCAGAGCCTAGGCTCCCTTTGAGAAAACTGACCAATTTGTAAATGTGGTAAAGATAACACTTTTCAATAAGCTGTTATTTCTCCCTCTTTATTATTTGGGTCAAAGAATTTTTTGAATTTCATTCCAATTCTTTTCACTTTGTGTATCAAGAAAAACAGTCATAGCAAGAAAGACTTGACCAATATATTCTTTTCATATCACAAATTCTCTTCTCAAAGTTTTTTTCTGGGAGGAATGAAAGTAATTTTATTTGTTGTTGGGTTATGGTCAAGTACTTGCAAATGACATGGTTTTTTTCCCATGAAATAGGCAATTTCTACCTGATTACAATACTTAAAATGTTATACATCCAGTGGTGTCTCATCTAAAATGATTTGTTGTTACTGCTAAAGATGATTTTACAAATATCCCTCCAAGTGACAACAGAAAGCAGACATGAACTGATTTTTTAAATTAGAATTTTGTTAGCCTTATGTTTTGGATTAAGAAAGAGATGTGGTCAGTTAATGGTTTTATTCCATTTTTATTGCAAACAAGAATGAAAAAGAGAAAAAATATTTCCACACTGGATTCCCCTTGAATGAATTCAAGCAAAGTTCATTACTAGTGGTTTTGCATCTGGCAAAGGTGTAAAATTGTGCCCATAGAGGTGTTGATTAGCTCCAATTCAGCAGGGCCCAGCCCTTTGGTGGGCAGTGCTGGCGTGGGAGAAGTGGCCTTCTCTGCACATCTGTTAAGTCCCAGGGGCTTCTAGGGTTTGGTCAGAAGCTCATGCTAAAAACGATCTTTTTCCCCACCAGATTCTAGGTAGAAAAGGTATGTCATCCATTCATCTGTTGATGGACACTTAGGTTGCTTCCATGTCCTGGCTATTGTAAATAGAGCTGCAGTGAACATTTTGGTACATGACTCTTTTTGAATTATGGTTTTCTCAGGGTATATGCCCAGTAGTGGGATTGCTAGGTCGTATGGTAGTTCTATTTTTAGTTTTTTAAGGAACCTCGGGAATAAAGACGCAGACCTTCTAGAGAATGGACTTGAGGATACGGGGAGGGGGAAGGGTAAGCTGGGACGAAGTGAGAGAGTGGCATGGACATATATACACTACCAAACGTAAAACAGATAGCTAGTGGGAAGCAGCCGCGTAGCACAGGGAGATCAGCTCGGTGCTTTGTGACCACCTAGAGGGGTGGGATAGGGAGGGTGGGAGGGAGACGCAAGAGGGAAGAGATATGGGAACATATGTATATGTATAACTGATTCACTTTGTTATACAGCAGAAACTAACACACCATTGTAAAGCAATTATACTCCAATAAAGATGTTAAAAAAAACCAAAAGGTATGTCATCCACTATAAATGATGACTGGATCTTTTCAGACTCTGACAATATGAGCCACATCTTAGGACTATGCAGTTCTTCCTGACATTTCCTTCCATGAACAATTGCACACAATTCCACACACTTGTGTTTGCCATTCAGTGTTCTTCACACACGTGTGACCTGCAACTCTGCTTTTGACAGGCTCCTCATCTCCCCAGGCCCCCGTTTCCTCCTCTGCAAATGAGGGAAATGGCCTATAACTCCTTCCAACCTCTTCTTCCATCTCTAGAATATTCAATACATTAAGAGGACAGGGTTAAGAATCATTGCTTCGAAAGAAACTCTAAGATTTCTATCATCTGAGGGCAAAGGTGGGCCTGCAAGTCATTTATTGTCTCAAAAAAATTAGACCTTTCTTTAAACATGGACCTACCATATGATCCAGCCATTCTACTCCTAGCTACTTACTCAAGAGAAGTAAAAACATGTCTGCACAAAGACTTGTACAGGAAGCTTTATTCCCCCAAACCACAAACTGGAAACAACCCAAATGCCCATTAATAGATGAAAGAATAAACAAAACGTTGTACATCCATACAATGGATTACTATTGAGCAATCAAAAGGAACAAAATGCAATAACATAAATGAATCTCATTATGCTGAATGAAGGAAGCCAGACACAAGACGACATACTGTACATTCTGGTTATGTAAAATTCTGG
Source organism: Orcinus orca (assembly GCF_937001465.1). NCBI lineage: Eukaryota > Metazoa > Chordata > Mammalia > Artiodactyla > Delphinidae > Orcinus > Orcinus orca. The sequence continues at coordinate 122,602,021 of NC_064561.1, forward strand.
ACAATGCAAACTAATCTATTACAGTTACACAAGGCAGGTCAGTGCTTGCCTGTGGTCTGCAAAAGGTACAAGGGACCTTTTTGTGGAGGGAAATGTTCTGTATTTTGATTGTGACGGTAGTTTCACAGGTGGATGCAACTGTCAAAGCTCATCAAAATGTGTACTTTAAATGAATACAACTTATGTAAATTGTTTCTCAAAGTTATCAGGGGAAATTTTTTTGTAAGCTCTTGACCAATCTGAGGCTTGAAGAAAATACATAATGGGCAGCGGATAAAGTTTTGAGGGGCCATGATATCAAAAAAGGAATGACAAACCGAAAATATTCTTAAACATTCTGGAAAGCCCTTTAGTTTCTGAGCAGCATGTATGAATTTGTAGGAAAATAATTTATCTTCTGATTTCAGGTAAAGCCCAGAACAAAGAACTGCCTTGGAAGCTAAGCAAGGTATGTTGCTCCACAAACAAAGGCAGGTAGGTACATGGTGGTGGGCAGCTTCCTGTCTTTGCAGCAAGTCAGGCTCCTGCATACCGATTTCTTCCTTCACTCTGCCCGAGGTGGTATTTACGGGTCTACTCAGGTGGATTCCATTCTACTTTATGAATGTCTATTCAGAAAAACTAGAAAGCTGTAGGGCATATTATTCCTTTATAGGCCACACGGGGCGGCCGATTTTAGTTGCACCAACTTGTAGAATCACAGGATGTGAGGTTTGGAAGGAGCCTCAGAGATTCTCCTGTCCAACTTCCCAAAGGAGAAAGCTGAGGCCCAGAGAGGGTAAGTGAGTGGCCTAAGAACACAAAGCACCAGCAGGACTAAAAATCACCGCTCTCCAGGAGTCTCTCCACTTTAATACACTGGCTCATCACTTATTGAAAAAGTACAACCCCAAGTCTCTAGCCAGATCCTAAATCCAGGCTTAATTAGCCTGCTGCACCTTTATCTTTAAAAATTTTTTTAAATGTTTTATTTTTTTTAATGAAAGCTGTAAAATGGTTGGATTCTAGCTGAGAGAAAAGCAGCAGATTCCCAGTTCCGGCCCTACTGCGAGGAAACGTAAGGATCCAACCTCAGCACGGGCATGAATGTGAGGCATTTATGATTCTTGTAGAACTTGGCAACAATTACAAAAGCCTGCTCCATGGTGGAAATGACCATGTTAAATTTCCATTCTTATTTGCATTTGCAAAAATAGAATAAAATTATTTCTTGGGTAGAAGCATCCTCTGTGACTGGGAAGTGCTTCTTGTTCGTTGCTGCCCCTTTTACTCTTCATATACTTCCCCTTGATGGCTGTTGAAATAGCAGATATTTCATACAGAGAGAACATTCATCACAGCAGACTCTTGATTGAAGTTGAGTCAGATTCTGCCGTGAAGCTGCCACCGCCAGGGAGTAAATGAGGCCTCTCTGGAAGCTCCACCACCACCCAGTCTAACGTGGCTTTAATTTCCAAACTACAGTTTGGCAGGGCCAGGTCTCAGCACTGTCCCCAACCTCCTCCTCTTGCATCTGACCCCTCGGCGCCTGGGTTTCACGGGGCCGAGATGTCCCCTTGGGGGTCGTGATGTTGCTTCCCAGGGGTATCTGGATGGCACCTGCCAGCTGGTGCTGGTGCAGGGGAGACAAAGATGATAGCTGAGTAATTGAGCAGTGCCCTTGGCCCTTTGGTTGGCCGGCGTGCTGGTAACATGTTTTGCTCTTCCCGCAGACTCCCCAGAAGGTCTGTTGTAGAGTTTGGTAGAATGACTAGGACAGTAACTTCTGGAAGAAGACTTCGGATTGTTGGAATCACCCCAAGCTGAAGAAGCAACACCGGCGGCCCCTGCTTCTGTGAGGGGGCTCCTGGATCACCAAGCGACGGCACGTCCTGGAGGTGTCGGCAGTGCTGGGCCCCACCCTTCCCCGTGGTGGTGTTTTCTGGGTCACTCTGTCTTGTCCTGAGGGCCATGCTGTGCCGTGGCTGCGGGACACACCTTTCGTGTGTGGGCACCGTGGATGGGCGGGTCTAACCCTGTATCCGGTGCGTCCCTCCACTGAGCACCGTGAGGGACAGACTCCCTAACACTGCCGACACTTGTGCATCCACAAGGCCATTTGTCAGCGCTGAATTCCTTGTTGAGCAAGTGGATAATAAAGGTACTGACCTTAATGGTCTAATCAAACCAGTGTAGTAGTGACACAAGAAATCATTGAAAAACTGCGGGCGAAGAGCTGAAACTTTCTCTAGAAAGTTCGTTAATGACCAGAATAGATTATATAATCTACGTACAATCATGGAGAATTGAGATGGGTACTTGAAAAAAAAAAACAACCAAAAAAACATATTCTCCCCACCTCCTCTAATCCTTTGAATTTAAATCATTCCTATCATTGAGGTCAAAGGTGTTTGGGCCCCCTGAAGTACAGAATTAATTTTCTTCTCCATTTTCTATTGATTTATTAATTATAAATGTAGTCTTTTGTTTACCTAAGAGACAGGAATACAATTGCTATTTCAAGTCACTTTTACTTTCTATTTACTATTTTTTTTTTATCAGCACACAAGCATGTTCTAGTGTCTCTTACCTTTAAATAAATAATCCGCCCTTAATCCTTAGAGCTATCAGTTGATTTCTCCCCTCTTCACTGAAAAACTTATGAAAGAATTGTGGGCTCATGAATTATCTCCATTTCTTATCTTTCCATTTGTTCTTCAGACTTCTCCACTCTGGCTTCTGCCCACACTGCTCTGCCGGAAGTGCTCTCTCCAAGGTAACCAGTAACCTCTATGTCGTCCATTCCGGGGAGCATTTCTGAGTCCTCATTTTCCTGGAATGCTCCTTGGAGGACCATCTGAGAATCCTTCTACTGCACACGGAAGAAAAACCAACTCACATTGTGGCAAACAAAGCAGTAAGTTTATCGTATGGTTTCTTTAATAATTTTCTCCCCTCTATTTCTCCCTTCTTTCTGGCATTAATCAGATATTAGATTAGTTGAATTGATCTTCTATTTTTTCTAGAGCTGTTTATTCAGCTCTAAGAGTTCCTTGCCTATCTTTTAAACCTTGTATTGCATGTGTAATGTCAGCTGTCAGAGTTTTTCTCAGTGTCATCCCTTGTTCTCAGATGATTCCTTTTTATTGCAACACATTTTTGTTTCATGGATGTAGTATTTTGCCTTACTTTTCTGGCAGAATTAATTTTAATTTTTCCTACTACTTCCTGAATTGTCTGTTTTCTGAGTTACCTTGTTTGTTTTGGTCTCTGTTGTGTGGGGACTTTCCGAAAATGTCTGTGACTCAAAGTAGTCTGTTCATATTCTACAGGGAGACCCTGGGAGCTCTAGGGGACCAAGAGGGTGGAGCTGGTGGACTGGTGGCTTTGGGGGTAGGTTGATTGGGTGGGAGGCCAGCTTTGTCATTTGGTGAATCTCCATCTCTCCTCACACCCAAATATTACCATGTGCTGGTCTTTTGTCTGGGGTGATTTAGTTTCTCCGGAAAGGGATCTTCCAGACTCCTGGGGGGGTGGGGGTGGGGACAGATGCCTCGCTGAGAGCCATGTCAGAACCAAGCAGGAGGCGGCCAGGGGCCTTGTGATTCTGAAGGTAGATTGTAACTCGATCCTACAGTGTTCAGCATTACCTCTGCCCTCCTCTTGGACTGCTATTTGAGTCTAGATCTTCTCTGGCTCACTTTTTCCAGGGAATGAACTTCTAGACTCTTGCTGTGGGAAAGAAGGGTCTGGAAGGTGGGGGGAGGGAAGGTCTCTTGCTCCTGTTTGAGACTCCCACCATTCTCCCTCTTTTCACCTGATACCTCTCCCCACCTTTCACAGAACACAGTGCCCCCCAGCGGTGCCAGACCCTCAGGACTCGGCCGGCTCCTCAAGTGTCTCACTGCAAGCTCTCAGGTCAGCTCCCTCCACTCGCTTAAGCCGTTTACCTCCCATACATCTTTCAAAGCCTGCACATTTTTTGTCCATAATTTTCTCCTCTTTTGTTCTTTATTCCTTTACTGTCATGTTAGGGCTTTAGGAGGGAGTATCAATTAAGGCATGTTTCAAGCCACCATATTTAACTGGAAGTATGTTGGCATTCTTTATAACTTCGGATTATATTTTGATTCTTTAGGTCTGCCTTTCCACAGAAGGTCAGAAAATAGAAATTCTGACTTTTTCAGCTACACCCAGTTCTTTCTACAAAGAGTAAACACGAAGGTAAGGATTTTTGTTGTTAATTTAAAATGTTGCCTGTTACATAATATTTTGTGTCATTGTAAGTGAAATTATGTTCTATTGAAGAAAGAAACGTATATGGTTATTGCTGCTTTTTCAAATTATCCAGGAGCATCTATCCTACTCTGAGATGTCCTTGCTTCTAAGTTACTCAGATCTTTGCAGTTCTTTGTGAAGGATTTTGGTATCAGATCTTCCGAGTAATAACAGCTAACGTTCATATATGTGCCAGGCACTCTTCTGTGCCCTCATTTAACCTGTACAACAACCATATGAAGTTGGTATCATTATTTGTCTCTCTCTTTGGAACACAAAACTGAAGCACAGAGAGTAATATATCCAAATTCACATGGCTAGTGTCTCAAGAGTCCTTGCTCTTCACCACTATGCCATGCTCTGTTGCAAAATCTTTTTCTTCTATCTGATGAAACTTCTATAGATTTTCCCACCTACTTCCCCAGAGGAAACTTACAATATGAAAACACCTAGAGAGAGAGTTTAAAACACACACACATGCACACACACAGCCAATTAAAAGAAGCTGTGTAGACCGGAAGTCTGAGATGAGCTGGTTTTTCCACTGGAGCACTAAATTTGGCTCTGATTTACTGTCAACTAATTTTAAAAAGTGAAATGTTAGATTATATGGTTCTCATTGTTTTGTAGAGCAAGCATGCACATTATTTTTCAGAGAAAAAAGTTTTTGGCAACTGAATTCTAGAAGCAATTTCTACAATGCTAATGAAAGAACTCTAGGGTTTTTAAAAAGCTTTTTATTGGAAATGTAATACATAATCAGAAAAATACAAAAACATAAACACACAGCTTAGTGAATTATTATAAAGCGAACCCCCATCTCACCACTACCCTGGTCAGGAAAGAAAAGCTTAGCCCCACAGAAGCCCTCTGTATGCTCCTTTCTGGTCATGAAGCTCTGGTCTCCCCAAACGTACCATTATCATGACTTTCGTGCCAATCATCTTTTTTTTTTCTTTCTGTTAGTTTTACCACCTAAATAATATCCTAAACACTATAGTTTAGTTTTGCGTATTTTTTAAAAACTTTGACTGGAATCATGTATTAGATATTTTTGCTTTTTGCTCGACTTTATGTCAGTGAAATTCATCCAGATTATTTTGTGTAGCTGTATTCATTTTTATTCTATAGTACTCCATTGTCTGACTATACCACATTTTAGGGATATACCACAATTGTCCGTTCATCAGCTGATAGACCCTTGGGTTGTTTAGTTTTTGGCTATTAGGAAGAATGCTGCCTTAAGCATTCTTGTATATGTCTTCTGATTCAAGGATACACACATTTCAACTGGGTCATTGGGTGACCATATTTTCTTTATGTCTCTTCCCATCATGTTCCATCTATACATGTCTATATCCAAATTCCCCCACTTCATAAACATACCAGTCATAGTGGAATACGGCCCACCCTAATGACCTTATTTTAACTTGATTACCTCTGTAAAGACCCTATCTCCAAAAAAGGACACATACTGAGGGTCAGGACTTCAACATATGAACTTTTTGAGGTACACAACAAAGTTGGTCATACTAAAACAAGGAACAATTCTAGAAAGAGGACAGTTTGTGCATAGGCCCTAAGGTAAGAGAGAGATTATACACAATGCTAGAGCTCAGTAAACCATGAGGCTGATAGGAAGGGCCAAATCACATTCAGCCTTATAGTCCATAGGAAGAAGATTTGGGATTTTATTCTAAGTGCAATGGAAAGTAACCGGAGGGTCTTATGCAGTGGAGAGACATGATCTCACCACTTTTGAGTGGAGGATTAGTTGGAAGGAGACAAAGAGTGGCAGTGAAAGATCAGTTAGGAGGCTACTGCAGTACCCTACTTGAGAGATGAATGTGGTCTGGACCAGTGTAGGGGTTAGGGACAGAGAAAGCAGTGGATGTATGCCAGATGTAAAAGTTAGGGTTGATAGGACTCGTTGGATACAGAGGATGAGGGTGAGAAGGGCAGCAAGGATAACTTCCAGGTTCTGAATTCCAGAACTGGATTAATTAAAAAAAAAAAAAAAAGAAGAAGAAGAAGAAAGAAAGAAAAAGATAAAACTGAGAAGGATTGGGTCCAGGTTTTAATAGAATAGGAAGGGAACCATTTTGGACATGTTATACTTGAAATTGCAGGAAGCATCCTAATGAAGAGATCACGGGGCAGTTGCATACATACAGATCCAGTGTTCTGAGAAGAGGTACAGGCCAGATAAAATCGGGAATCATTACGACACAAATGTCATTTAGAACCATGGGGAAAGGTGAGACTAAGAAGATTGAGAAAAGGGTTATGAAGAAAGTCTAGAAATATTGCTTACATATAGTGCAGTGAAAGAATTGCTGGAGTTGGGGAGATAATATTCTACGTGTTACCTTCTGATGATTCACCTTAATGCAACACCAAAGCTTAGATAACATTAGAGAAACTCATAACTGAAATGTAAAAACCTTTCAGCAAGTTCTGGGTCACAGTGAATCTATTGTTGAATCTTCTGATGGTTGTTGGAAGAGTTAACCTTCTGTTTCAAAAACTTGGCCCTGACCCACACACTTGCCGGGGTAGGCCATCCTATTTCTGACAAGAGGTGGGTCACAAAGTGGCCTGTAGGTAAGACCAGAGAATTTTTAAATTGAGATTTGAGCCACTGGAACACTTGAACTTTTACTTAAAGAAGATTCCAGAGGTTTAGGATCTTTAAGCATGAAAAAGATCATTTTGGCCTAAAACATTTATAGAATGTTTTTGCCAACTGGACTACTTCCACCATAGAGCCATAGTGTGGCTTTTGCATAATGTAATTTTGAATAAGATTATATTGCAAAATGCCCACGTTGGCTACTTTCCCTCATCTCACTCCTCTCCCAAGTCAATAATGTGAATTTACTGTTCTAGCATAAATAGATATTTACACACTGTAGAATATCTGCAAAATAATTCCGAGTAGTGCTTCTTATTCTAAATCTTTCATTAAGAAGTTTTAGGAATAACTGTGACTGATTCCTGCAAGACTTCCTTTTCTTTCCATTGGAAAATGGTTACAAACAAGCTAAGGTTTCTTTGAAGTTTGCCAATCTATCATCTTCAATTACACAAAACATCTGTTGGTGGAGGAAGTTCAGTGCCCTTGAGGATGAGTAACTTTTTAATTGTTCTCGGTGGTAAACTATTCTGACAGAAATTGGCCAGTGGCTTTAGTTGCTTAAGGCTTTTCCTCAAAAACCAATATCATCATACTCATAGGCCTGCTATAACTTGATAAAAGGACTTTTAAATATTTCAATATAAAAGGCCTCCAGATAACCACAGAGATAGACTAAGACATTTATTCAGGGTTGAAACAATTCAAACTGGCTGCAGTCACCGGGAATTTTCTAGCTCTAGAAGCACATGAATACAGATAAGTTGCTGAGGCCAAGAGAACACCCCAGCATCTGCAACTCTCAGACGTCACTGGAAGTGAGACAAATAATGGTCTAGGAGTTTTTATGTGGGGATATATATGTCCCCATGACTCTCCTTGCAGGAACTATGTTCTGGGGAACAAAGTTCCTAAAGCCACAGAGCATAATAGCACTATGTTACACCTAAACCACTTCAAAGGAATCTGCTATATAACTCATTCATGTCTTAAAATAAGTTGCCTCTGAAGAGATTTGAACTTAATAGCTTTTTTTGGACTGACTTTATTTGAATATTATTTGAAGTCACATCTTGATGTCTTTGAAACTCTGTTTTTATTCTTCTTGAAAATGTTTAGTGATCAAGTGTTTCTCTAGCACATCTCAACACAGGAGACTCAGGCCTAGTTTTAGCCTAGAATGAAGTGCTCTTCTCCAGACCATCTGAAGTGAACACTGAGCACCACTTGCATCTTACAGGGTTAGGGTTAAGAGGAAGTTGAAGATGCTGTGGGAGATAATTGGGCAGGGTAGTGTTTAAAGCAAAGCCTGCCAAACCAGTAGCCACCCCAGACACGTTTACTATCTAACCCTTTTCTTGTGCCTCATATGAATTGTGAAGATTAAATCGGATTCTGTGATTCTTCCTTTCATGTCTTGTTTTCCTTTCAATGTTCTGATTAAGAATGTTGACACACAAGGAGGGCCAGACACATACTGCCTATGTGCTTTCCAAATGAACATACCTGATGGAATTTAGATTATGATGAGATAAGAACAGCATTTTAGAAACATGTGCAGGTGGAAAGGCATGAGCTGAGCATGAAAATGTAGATACTAGAGGTAGACTTAGGAGACCAAAGTTGGCCCACAGAAAGCCTTGTGGCATTGGTGCACGATTTCCTTAACCAGCAATGGAGCCAGGAAGCCCAGGACTCTACAGCAAGGCCTGGCCATTGGAATTGGTGACAGGGAAGAAAGATGCTTAATGGCCTGAGTATATGAAGTCCTCCACAGCAACTGGAAAAGCAGGTGGAAGAGGCAGGAATGAGGGGAAGTAGGAAGTGACTGTGATTAGAGGATGGGCCCGCTTGAACTCTGCAGAAGAATTAACGGGCCAGCGGTCTGTTAGAGGTTAAGCTGACAAATAGTTGAGTTCAGAGAATAGCGAGAGCACAAAACTGGTGAGCTCTTGTGAACAAGCAAGATTATTAGTAGAGAGCTCTGGAGAAAATGTTAGCAGTGAGGAAGAACTAAGTCTCTGGTGAGCAACAAAGCTGTGGGTCGCTGTGGGAAAGGTATCCACTTGGCACTGGGACAGAGCGCTTGGGAAATGTGCTTAAACTTCAGTAACTGTCAGAAATAGATGGTATGTTGGTGGGTTTGCACCAAAGAATTTTAAACCTCTCCCACACAGCTTCCTGTAGCAAAGAAATGAAGTTTCAACCAGTTTACAGAACTCAGCAAGGTCAGGATGAACGACAGAATCACAAAGGACTAAGGAATTCCACAGGGCCTAGATTTCCAGGGGAGGCTGTCGCCTGTCTTGGTAAGTCACCCAGTAAGCCCATTCCAAACCAGCCACAGCATGATTTTCACAAGGGTGGACTAGGATGTACTGTGTTGAGAGCTGAATTAATGTGTTAACTAACTAATTCGTTTTGAGGCAGAAGGTTATTCTATCAGTTTAGCTAAAGCACTTCTATTAAGTCCATTCTCTAAACTCTCACAGAAAAACTATCTAGTAATCAAAGCCCTCTGTTTAGTTTCAGATATATTTATGGAGGGAATACATGGAAGTAAGGCCCTTCCTTGGGAGAAATGTCTCCCTTAATCTCCCCCAATTTAGAGGATCACAAATTGACTGCTAAAATGAAAGGCATTTAAGGACCCTCCAACTTTGGAGGTCAACATTTCTAAACCATATTTTGTTACAAACAGTGGTCGTGAAGAGGCAGAAGTACAGGGGTGGAGAGTCTGAATCCTGTTCATCATGTGGTAACAAATGCACAACTTGCTATGCTCCTTCTTATTAGAAATGAAGTGACATTATATACCACCATTGCTATTTTAAACAAACAAAATGAGCTTAACTCAATAAATATCTTTTATTAAAGAAAAAAGGAATATTGTTAAGCACCAAAACTGTATGTTGTTATATTGCATGTACAAGAAGAGAAAGGTGATTGCAATACTTAGTGTACAAGTACTTTGAAGTCGTGAGTGTAAAAAACATGAAATACAAAGCGATACAATAATTACAATGCAGAAAGTTGCACTAAAGAGCAAAAGGCAACAGTCAAAACCATTATTGGAGAGTTCATAGTATTGCTCTAAATGCTTGCTTAGTTTTTTTTCTTTGTACTTTTAATACTTTTTAGAATGTTAACTGAGCATATTTAAGTACTGTAAAATTTGCAGGAGTTGTCACTTATATTCTGCACACTGTCCATTTAGTGTAATGGTGTTAAAGCCATCCTGAAAAGCCAAGCACAGTGTGCTAGTGTTTTGCTTAATATTGCACAAAGCTAGTAAGTGGTGAGTTGGTTTGCCATTAAAATTTTCATTTAACCAGAAAGGCTAAAAGAACATACCAGTTTCATTCGCCCTAATGGGCTTTTATTCATGCAAAAGGATCTGTAGCCTTCGATTTTTCATAAATTATACATTATGGTTTCACACTTTGCAAGACATATAGTACAATAAGAAATTCAATGGAACAGTGGGGATTCTGTCCAAGTCGAAAAAGTCAGAAGTCACTTGCATGGGTTGTACTGTGCACCCTTCTTTGGTCACAAATGAAGGGAAAATGTCATCTTGTGATTATGAAGAATTCTTAAAACCAATATAATTAGTACTGGGAAAAGCTGGAATAACCTGTTGCACTCTTTGATAGTTAACCACAGAACATGCAAATTAAAAAAAAAAATTCCCTTGTTAAAATTGAACTTTTTAACCAACACCCACACCTTTAGTATACATCTCAAATCACTTACCACAGACTTTCCTTAACTCACCAATTGGAGCCTCTCTTAGTCATACCTGACCAAAAAACCCAAAACTTTCTCTTAATCCTCAAAACAAATGACTGCTTTGAGATTCAGTATAAGATAACATTGATAAAATATTTAATATATCAGCCTCAGAAGTATTTTCTGTACATGCACCTTACAGTGGCATAATAAATGTGTTTGGAGAAGGGGAGAGACACATGAATTTGGATTTCCATCAATTAAGTCCCTCAAATACCAAGCTGTACATTTACTGTGGGTAAAACAGAAAATTTTAGAATGAACATATCTTTGAAATATTTCAATGGGCAAACATTTACAACAGACAGACACACACACACACACACACACACACACACACACACGGAATCCAGACTCCCTCTTGCCTTTAAAAATCCTTTACATAGATGATAGTTTAGGCAGCAATATAAACTAATTTTGTAGGAAAAACTTTTAAATTAGACTATATTTATAGGATAAAAAATACCACTGCTTCATTTTACAAAGCAATTAAGCAGAGACTTTAATGTGCTTTAAATAAAGAGCACTTTGCAGCAAAGTTCAGAACTAACTACTGAATTGTTCAGTAGCACTAAATGAATGCAACATGCTCCAATAGTAAGGTGCTTCTACTTTCTTACCTCTCTTCCATCTAAAAATCAATCTTGTGGTCAATCCTCTAAGCATAGTTGTTCTTCTATGCTAAGCAATAAATGGGAAATAAAATCTATTTAAAATGCACATTTTATATTATTTAAATTCAGTGCAAGAATTAGGTAAAACTTGTTCAGGTTTCTGCTTTCACTATCAAATGGATGCATGTTAACAATGCATCTGCCACAGTTTTTAAATGTTTTACAGCTGTTCAAAAAGACTTTTTACAAATAACCTGGTATAAGTATATGAAATTTCAACTCCCTGATAAGGCCTTTAGGGACCCATTAGCAATTTACAGGTTGGTATCTGATGTTACGTACATAATAATTAAATTATAAAGGTTAAAAAAACAAGCTTGTATTTAGTGAAAGAAAAGCTTTCCTTATGCACACACGCAATGAACGCAATTTAAAAATGGAGTCTTAAGGAATGTATAAATTTAAATTGTATTAATTGTATACTGGTCCCATTCCAAACAGAGAGGGTACTGCCCATTGATTTTTGTCCCACTGATACAAGAGTTTTAATTCTTAGTGTCTGCTATGGCCAAAGTATCTAACACATCACATTTTATGACATAGAGACGTCATGCCACATGTTAACAAATATTGCTACATAGTTCAGCTTTGTAGAAACAAGGCTCCCCCACCCCCATGATATAGAGTAGAAAATATTCTGTGGGTCCGCATAATGAGAAAAGCCCCCATATCCTCACTGTGGAAATACTACACCTGATGAACTGTTACAGCTGTGCATTTTATAGAAATGTTTCAGTTCCACAATGAAGAACTAAAGAATGATTGTTTTTATACTGCTCACAAACTCAATAAACCTATAAAATATACACGAAGTGAGCAATTCTCATCTTTTAAAATTCCTCTTTAGCCAGGTATTTCTTCCTCATACTGCTACCCTACAGTACCACCAGGATTTTAAATCATTAGGAATACCTTTTCTATACAGGCCACATTGATTATATATACATAATTTTAGTTGTATTAGTAGAAGAAATATTCAAAATTGACATTCAAGTGAGCAGTAACATTAACCACCAAACATCCAAGTCATCATCTACTTGTTTCCCTATTTTAAGTATACTGCAGTTGAGACTAGATTGGTAAATTAACTGCTAAATTGATTCAGCATAAGCAAGCAGCTGTTTGTAGATTCTTGATACAGAAATGATACATTAACAGAAATAATAACTGTCAAGTATTTTAAACCATATAAGTAGTACAGGCAAATTTGGAACTGGAAACATGATCATATATAAGTACCATCATAACAGTATATACAAATTTTATACTAAGGACAAAGATGCTCATTTTATTAGGGGCAAGGATAAGAAGGAAACCATGCTTGTATAATTTTTGTTGGGCTCTAAAACTGCTTTTTAATTGACATGTGGATTCAACTGGACACATGGACTGTAGTTATCTGAAATTCTAATGTTTGTGAGAACTCCAAAGGTTGATGACCTATCATAACATGTAATTTTGTGGAAGGAGGAACCTGAATCCAGAGGAAGGGAAGTGGATGTGTTGGAGAGAAAGTTGCTACCAGAGAATGAGCACAGGGGTTGCTAATGAGGCTCTACAAGTGTGAGGACAACCTTCAAGGAGTGCTGTGGTGGGGTATGCTTCTAGCTGTGGATACACTCCTGAAGGATTCGTGCAGATCTGAACACCCTGCTTTCTTTGCTAGAGACTTATTACAACATGGCTCAGGAAAACAGATTATAGGACCCTTTTAAAAGTGAGCATTGTCTCTTAATGGAATCCCAGCTATAACACTAAGTGGGTAGCAATTTCCTCTAGACATATTAAGGTTCCAGTGCTTCTGCTGTCAATAATGACATAAGATCCTCCTGTATTTTTCTAAATGTCAATAAATGAAACAAAACTGAAAAAACTGTTATGAACAAGCATCCAAAGGCATAAAATAGATACATGATTTAAGATTTGCAAATTTGCTTTAAAAATTTTTTTCAAATATATCAATCAAATCAATCATTCTTTAGGTTAAAAGGCATGTTTCAATGCGTTGCTGAAGGTGTGTTACAAAAATCTACAACCCATCCCCACTGTAATCAGGGGATTGAGATTAATTTTATATTAGATCTGTATTTCTAATATTCTCAGACAAGGTGTAAGAATGATGCTAGAATAAAGCCAATATATTGTGAAAATGCTCATATTCTCATCAATAAACATAGTCAATATTTAAGATTTTGTTTTATATAACCTGTTGCCAGAAAATTTTCTCCATAATTATTTTAAAGGAAATAACATTTTCAAGTAACAAAGGTGTGAGCATTTTTGTCCTTCAGGATCACTAATTCAGATACATTTGAGGGCTTTTACTTCAGGACTGCTTTCTGGGTCTAGGCCAGAGAATTGCCTCATAAGAAAGAAAGTTCATTTTGGTATGTCAGCCATTCATATAATGGCCAAGACCTGTCTTACACAGAATTACACTCTACAGAGTACTGTAAACTGGGTCCAACATATCTACCTTCATTCAAGCCCACACAGTCCTGCTGAGAATTCTATCGGCTCCACGCATTCTTCAGGACTCCATTACAGCAAAATCAGCACCTAGAGCTACATACATATGTTTAAGAATTTAGTGACGATAACAAAGCCTCTCTCCCAAAATTCAACTCCAAGCATGTGAAGATAGCGAAATGCCAAAGAGGCTTTTCTGCCCATCTACTTTCTGTACATTTGTAGAGCACGTTTTTTTTTCCCATTGTGGAGCATAAAAATAAAAACAAATGGTGCATGTTAAAAAAGACTTAAGATCTGCATCCCTACTATTGAATCCTGATTTTTGATTCTCAATAGGAAAGTCATGTTGAGTTATAGTAATCAAGCAATAGTTCAACCAAAAAGACTAAAAATAATTTGAAATATCAAATTACAAAGTATTGCTTCTCATAAACAATGCTGCACATAAAATTCAAACTATTATAAATTCACAGTTATGAAGGGCTATTTAAAAGCATGGAAATTTTTACTCTGAAACCTTACAAATTGTAAGTGTGTGGGCTTCTAAAAATAGGTCATGTTAAATGTATCACGTTGTGGTAAACACATTTATAGGTGTATCTCCATGGTTATGTATCTTTTCAGATGTTGTGGAACATCTTTATGAAAATTCCTTTGTAGACGAGTAATGTGGGAATTATCAGTGCATTTCCATCTGATTTCTTCCAATTCCTGCCCTATAGCTATCATGATTAACTTCTTTTTCAGAATGTCACACTATTTAAGCTGATATGGAAGAAGCTCTGTATTTTGGGCAGATGACTATTCAGTGCACTGAACGATGGATTTCAAAGCAATCTCAACGCAGCTCACAGTAGACCTGTCAACCCAGTGTTCTTCCAACTCATAGCGACTCCTAGCTTTACTGGCCACTACAAGGATGTAAATGGGTAGACAGGTGGGGAAGGTGCTTAAAAAACAGGAATCTTCACAAGGCCTTTTCTCCGTTGCAGTCAGGAACATTGCACATCTAAAACTCATGTTAACCACCATCTGTTGGAATGACTGGAAAAGTGGTAACTTGCCAATTGTGCTTCCTTTTTCACACCACTGAGCCAATACACTTTGGATCTAATGGAATCCAATTGTGGGACCACATGTTTACAATTTTGTAAGAGCCGATGTTCAACTGTAGGTATTTTTTTCATTCTGTTGAGTCACCTGTTTACAAACAAAGTAATACTGTATGTTAAAAAGAACAGCCTATTAAAGACAGTATGTATATATATTCCCTCACACCTTTCACAAGATCCAGTATGAACACTGATGGTTTTTTCTTTCAAATGACCTTTTTACATAGATGATGTATAAAAAACATCTTACAAAAGGATATGTTTGTATTCTTAAAAAAAAAGTAAAACAAAATTTGAACATGGATTTTGATCACTGTTAAAAGATCATATGTCAAGATGACTATAGTTAACAACACTGCTGTGTGATATACAGGAAAGTAGCTAAGAGAGTAAATCCTAACGAGTTCTCGTCACAGGAGAATATTTTTTATTTTCTCTCCTTTTTCTTTTTTCTTTAAGATGGATGTTGGCTGAACCTACTGTGGTAATCATTTCACAATATATGTAAATCAAACCATCATGCTGTACGCCTTAACCTTATACAGTGATGTACGCCAATTATTCTCAATAAAGCTGGGAAAAAGAGTTTTTTAAAAAGGTTGTATGTTAGAGTCACTTTCACTTTTCTTCCTTTTACTCTTAACATTTTATGTCAAAACTAGACACTAAAAAGATAAACACAATCCAAAATCTTTGCCTCAAAAACTGTCAGTATAATAAGAACTATCAAATGGCAAGTTTAAAATACACCAGAGAGAGTTGTCATTATAATTGAGATTTAGAGGACAGAGCTAGTACTGTCTTTAAATAGATGACTTTACCAGGACTTTGTAAAATTCAAAATAGTTGTGTTTGAGATCCATGCGCTGACCCACAGCACAGGAGAAACATATATATGGCCTACTTGTCAGGTAAGAGCTGACATGTGGCTTTTGAGGACTTGAAATATGTCTAGCGTGACTGAGAAAGTGATTTGAATTTGACTTAAATTAAAATCTAAAACTCTGTAAAAAATACTTTTCCATTAAGCACAACTTGGTTGTTTTGGTACGACTGTTCAATGTAACCAATGAATACTTGGCATCCAAACTGAGGTGGTGCTACTAGTAAGTGTAAAATACTCACTGGATTTTGAAGACTCAGTACCCAAAAAAAGTAAAGATATTGACAAGATACTCTTTTGGATATATCATGTAGTAAAATATTACTAGAATCAATTTCACCCATCACTTTTAACTTTTTTAATGTGGCTCACATTATATTTCTATTGGACACCATCATTATAGTTACTCATGAGTTTAAGAAGGACCCCACAGGAAACAAGTTAGAAATAATAAAAAGTCTATACAATTATATATATTCCCTTATGTTTAGAAAACCCCTTCAAAGATACTATTACCTATGGCTAGGTCTGAGATGAGTTTTTAGAGGAGGATGAAGCTGAACATGTCCAGGACCTTCAGTTTTTATTTCATGAAGTTTTAAGAAATTAGTTCTTCAAAAACAAGTATGTAATTAATTATTTTGAATCTATAAGAAAGAAACCAATTAATAGGAAATACAAATTACAGCCTTTTTAGCCATCTGTAGAAAAGTGTCTAAAAGTTCAGAGCCTTTAAAAATGACTTCCTAGGGACTTCCCTGGTGGTTCAGTGGTTAAGACTCCACGCTCCCAGTGCAGGGGGCCCGGGCTCAACCCCTGGTCAGGGAACTAGATCCCGCACGCCACAACTAAAAGCCTGCATGCCGCAGCTAAAAAGATCCCACATGCTGCAACTAAGACCCAGCACAGCCAAATAAATTAATTAATTAAAATATTAAAAAAAAAAAAGACTCCCTAAGACCACACACAGGCAGTGATATATAGCTCTTTATCAATGGCTGCTCAACTGGTAGGGATCACAACTAGTCTGTGGTTTGCTTCTGGTGTGGGACACATTTAGTCTTTAGTGACTTTGCCACTATCCCAGTTCATGCATTTTCTGGCAGTATTTCATTGTTCCTCTCAACATTATACCACATACACCAGCCATGAACAATCAGCCAAAAAAAGGGAAGGTTTTAGGCGATTTTCAGAGTGGTATTCATTATGGACATATTCTTAACACCTGACATAAGGTTAAATTAGCAGCCAAAAGCTATAAGTAACATCCCAGCTACTTGAATATACGAAATGCATGCTTATGTGAAGGTCCAGCCCTGGGATTACCTAATCAGTGCCAACATGGTAGCTTCTGGCATAGGTTTAGGGGTTTACTGAGAAGCTACATGCTGAAGGGGACAAGGCAAGAGGTAGCAAGCACTGTGAAGTGGGACACAATCTACAGTCATCCAGTGTGGGAAAGATTCCCAGTCAGGCACACCCGAGTCTCTAGACACACTCACACACTTGAGTGGACACATTTACATTCCTCTACAAAGCATGGTGTGCATATGTACAAGCACAAATAGTTTGAAATTATTTGGGGATCCAAAAACAATAAGTGACCGATAATTAAGGCCTCCACAACTAACAGGAAAAAAGGGTGCCAACGGTCCCAAGACCCATGGCCATGGCAGACAGTGTTACTATCAAATGTTGGTTAGAGCACATTAAAGTTAACACCCAACCACTTATCAAGATTCTTCATGCTTTTTGTTAAGCTACAGTGCAGATGCTGGTGGGGAGGGGTGGAGTTGGGGAGTGTGGAATTGGCACATTTTCCTGATGGACCCATGCCCAAAAGGGTAAAAACTGCTTTTAGTAATATTTTGAAATATCCAAAATAGTATCTTCCAACATTTAATCAATATTTTAAAAACTAATGACACAGTTTCTGGGTTTTGTTTTACCTTTTTGTAATAAGTCTTTAAAATCCAGATGTATGCCTACATATGTATCAGTTCTACTCTTTCAGAATCTCTGGGAGTGAAGGCCATGAATATGCATTTTTAGTCAGCTCCCCCTGGTAGTTCTTAAGATCAGGCACAGTGATTCTTCCTTTACCTACTCCCACCTACTTCCCCCTTTTGTAAAGCCCATAGAAACATATTCCATCAAGAGAGCATAATGATTAATAGAATATATTTGCATACTTTATATTTTGCACAAATAATATTTCAGTTATGGTCCTCAGCAATCTGATATATTATTTGATTTATAGCATGTGTTATCTTTACCAATTCTATGTATTTAGCATAATTTGTGCCACATAACTATATAAATTAGCTTATTAAAGCGTAGTGGGGGACAGCTCTGTATTACCTTGGGAGAATGCCAAATGTGTACCAATTCCCACAGGGTACTCAATAAGGTATGTATATTATGTCAGCTGCCATTTTATCTAGACAATGCAGTAATTACAATAAGCCCTAAATGATAAACTTTAAAGGCTTAGAAAGCTAAATAATCCGACAATGCAATGACTTTTCTAGATTCCCTTGTGGGCAGCTAACAAAACATCAAAATTCAATATGCATAACAGTTTGCAACTGAAATACCTAAGTTAGAAAAAACCTTTTCTGTTTTTTTAAAGCTAGAATAAGACTGTCACTTTACTAGAATAAGACTATCCTTTTTACTTGGGATATAGCTTGTACTAAAGAAATTGTTAATGAGCAGGATATAAAAAAACACAGCATTTACACAGGAACATCTCTGTACTTTTTTTGTTATGTTTCCAGAAACTACAGAAGTAAAACCTGAAGTTATGATCCAGGCTATAACTGAGCTGTATAATAAATAATGAACCTCAGATTCAATGACGTATAACAGACCTCATCATCCAATACAAAAGCTGTATTACTGGAACACTACTGAAGAAAAGTAAGACCATTTACTTGTTAGTTTTCCCAGTCTGTGCAAGGCAAAGCCTCCTCGTCATCCTCTGACTCAGGGGATGCTTCTTTGATTCTTCTAAGAGCTTCATGGATGCTCCGTGTTAGAGGGTCCGTGTCGGGCAGAAGCGTGAAGGATTCTCTCAAGACTTCCTTCTGTACCTTCTTCAATTTTACCCCCTTCCTTATTTGTGCCAAGATATTATTATCATCTTCATCAGGAAAAGGAGGCAGAGTTCGCTGTTCAACCTTTCTCAGATGAAAACTACCACGCTTCAAGGAAGCTAGCACCTCATCCATGGGTGAGCTCACTTTAGAAAATGAAAGAGAACAATTATGATTGCACTTAGGAACTGTATAACCTCCAGACTTTAGCACTGATAGCCCAGGATGCTAAAAATGTATCTAGAGAAGGGACCATGAAGCATGGACACAACATTGCCAGAACACAGGGTATACTAATTATGCTTGTTTAAAAAAATCCCAAGACCCAAATTCCATGTCAGGCATTACTGGTATTCCTATCATTTCTCATGTGAGAGAAGTGAGCAGATTGGGGGCTGGGGGGTGATCTTTAGTATTATTATGGGTGACACTCCTAAAGAGTTTCCATAATGCAAAAGTCCAATCAAATTCAGACAGTGACTGGACTGCACATTTAATTTTAAAAAATTAAATTCTGGTTCATTATGGTGACTGTGTGTGTGTTTTTTTTAAATAACTGCTTTACATATGAAATTCTACTTGGGCTATGGTAAGAAATATTTTATAGGATGGTCTCTCAGATTAAAATGTAATATACAAATAAAATGTTCTCTCCGTGAATGCTAAAGCTCCTAAGGGCCAAAATTATTTGCTGTTTCAAAAACATCTTTATTAAGGCATATCTGACATGCAATAAATTATACATATTACTCCCTATTCTTCTTTGCTTCTTTATAAAAGATATGCCAGGGTCCTCAATAAATATGTAGCCAAATGTTATATGGTTTTGCCAATGTTCTCCCGACCAGACAGCTTCCCTTTTCTTGTATTTCTGAGATTTAAAATCATATTGTAACACAAAAGGAGCCACATAATACATGTTACCAAATAGATCAAGTCAAAAGATATAATTTAAAAAGCATCTCTAAGAGCTCAAGCAGGTCCATATTTGTGTCTGTACACATGTGCAAACATGGGTTGGTAAGAATTCTGCCATGCTGAGACCCTGAAAACCTGTTTGCTATCAAATAATGTCCAAAAATAAAATGTTTAAAGCTTTGTAATGTCCTAGGAAATAAACAGTCCTTTAACTACATGCCTCAGTCAACAGATGAACTCAAAAATCTTTTTTTAACTCACCTCTCTTCCTCTGCAAACCTTCAGCAGTCTTTTTGAGCTTCTTCCTGGCACTGACGAGCTGGCTGCTGTCGAAGAGGTGTGCTGAGGGGGCACTAGCTGACTCTGGGATCCTCTTCTCGTTCCCCTCCACTCTAGGCAGACCTTCCTCCAGTGTCTCTGGGGCGCCGTCCTTACCGACAGGCAGAGGCGGTGGTGGTGGGGGAGGAGGAGGTGGCGGGGGAGGTGCCGGAGGAAGAGGTGGGGGGAGTGGATCTGCTGTGGCAGAACCTGGTTTAGGGTCAATCTTACTCAGAAGTGGAGGAGATGCGGCAGGAGGCGGTTCAGAGGTAACACCACCGGGAGGTAACGAAGTAGCTTCAAGTTGTGCTGATGAATTGTCTTCAAGCTGTGTGAGGCTTTGGGCTTCTGTTGTCTGTGATGACCCGAGCTTGCCCCTTCCTTCCTCCACTCCCTCACTTTTCTCTTCTACCTGTAGCGCTCCTGGCAGAGGGTCACACTGGTCTTCACAGGACACGGGACTGGCTGCACTTCTTCTTGCGTGAGCCAGTCGCAATCTGGTTGATTTAAGTATGACCTGGCCTGGGTATCTCTAAGAAATCAGAAGTTATTATAACTGGTTAGATTACAATTTATGAACAAATGGCTGTTTATTTTCTCCCTCCAATGCAAGATTTTATTTTAGAGCTTTTGTGATTTTTCAGGGAAAATATACTGAAAACCAAAATACCAAAATGTAATACCTTACAAATAATTATCACCAAATTCTTTATTATTTGCTTATCATCAAATCCTTCTCCCCTCTTATCCACTTAAGAGGTCAACTGTTCAGAATTACCATATGATTAAAGAAAGATCCTTAGTGAATAAAAAGTACTAATTTAAATGGGAAAATAGTAGCAGTGTAAAATAAAAAACAAATGATGTCAAATATATATATGCTATTGGTAGGCAGAAAGCTAAAAAACTATTCTTAGATTCTTACATGTATTTTCAAATGCTTACAGATAAAAAATTAAAACATTAATGTTCTTCAAAGGGTAACATGGCATTTTTTTAAAGCTCTGAAAACAATATATGCATTTTATGATAGAATAGAAGGAGAATGAATAAAATTTTTTGGAGTACTGATACACAGAACTCTCATTCTTTTACTATGGTAAAACCTAGCATTAATGCATTTGGCAGACAACATTTTCTTAACACAAAGCTTATCCTTGTGTTAAGGACCCCATTCCCACCCACCCCCACTCTGTCACTTGATCAAAAGCTCCCTTCACCTGTAAGGAGACCCCTCAGAATAAAGAGTAGAAGTAAGGCTCTTGAGTGCTGCTAAGAACCAGAACTACCTAGTTTAAGCACATTCCAAGGAAATGCTTAGCTGCTGTGATATCAGTGTCCAGAGTCATGGATAAGCCTGGCAAGAGAACTGCTGAAGCATTTCTCATGTGTGTTGATCCACCCTCTAATTCTGCCATTGGTCATATTATTACACCACAGTGTTGATGTACACAGAATTAATAACAAGTTGATGCTTAAAATGGACAGTCAGTTGTGAACTATTAAATTCAAGAGGAATGAATCCAGGCTTCCCAGAGGCCCTGGCCATTCCTCTTCTATCACTGAGGTGGTAAGCCAAGGACTGCCATAACTAAAACTGTTTTCTAGATAATAAAGGGAAAATCAAGTTTTTCTCATAAAAGAAATCTTACAATAGGAGTATATATGTACCTCTGTTTAAAAAGCAATGAAAAATAATAAATTGACCATACTTTTACTACCTGTTTAAAGGTTCGAAGTCTATCCAGTGTTCTCTGTCTTTCTTGGCTAACCCAGGCACTTTTTCTTTCTTCTTCATCATGTAATTTTTCTCTTTTCTGGTGTTAAAAAAAAAAAAAAAAAGTAATTCCATTACGATGTGTCCCATTATATTTTATCATTAATAGAAAAAAAGAGAGTTCTCCCAATATGTAAGCTGGATTACTCCAAAGAATGATGTATTAAGCAATGTTCTGTGGCATGAAACACTATCAGTTTTAATTGAAATTATATTGTTGTTTCACTTTCTGCATGACCTACCAATTAAAAGACGTTTACTCTGTAAATATTTTCTCTGAACTGAAAAATGTTTCATCTTTGGGGTTCTGGCTTGAACAATTTTATTATGCAATACTTGTAATTGCTATATTCTGCTAACTCAAATAGTTAACCTTAAAAACAAAAAATAACCACTTGGTCGGTAATTTAGATATTATATATGGGTTAAGCCTGATGTTCTGTAGATAATGTCTACTATTACTGAACCTGTTCCTCTTGCCACAAATCTAAGTGTGTGTTTTAATACCTCATTCAATTTTTTTCCTTCCCATTCCCCAATCCCAAACCTCTTTGATTTTGTATTCCCAAACTGGATTAACAGTATCACCACCCACCCAATGTTGGCCAAGTTAAATACGAATTGCTCTTTTTAAAGGAAAGAAAGCGGAAGTCTTGGCAGGAGGATAAAGAGTGGGAGTAGTGCTTCTGACAACCTCACTGCTGAGGGTCAGGTGACAGGTAGTTACCAATTAGGGAATGCACTGAAGAGTGCCACGACGGCCAACTACGTCCCCAGAGAGATGTAACTATCACATACAATACAGATTGGTTCCACTTTCTCTTGGTGAGGTGGGTTGAATCCTTTGTATATAAATCAGCCCATGGAATTTATGGTCAGGGTGCAGGGGGGTGCCAAGGGTGAGTAAACATGAACATTCTTCCATCTCTTCTTATGGCAGGTCAAGAAGACCTTTTCCCTTTAGAGAGCTCTCACTTGGGGAGTCTTAAGAGAGTCGCAAAGGCCATTTATTAGTAGATAAAAAGTCATGTATCTCTCAGTAACAGTCCCAGATTGCTATATATAATCCTAAAGGTTTCCAGATGGGAAATTAAAGAAGATATGACCTGAGCTCTTCATTAAAAGAAATAAAGGTCCCATGTGGATTCTGTCCTTTATAGAGGAAAGCCCAGAATGGCTTAAGGACACAGTGAGGCAAGAACTTATCCCAACTCCTCACCCCTACTGCATACTCAGTTCCATTCACACAGCTGAGCCAACAAAAGGAAGGAACTGAAAAAATCTCATATTTACAACTGGTAACCACCTGGAATTGGGAGTGAGCTTGTACTTTCCCACGCTGGGATACATGCCATGGGATACTCAGGGACAAAGGGTCTTCTAAGGCCTATCGAGTGGCACTGGCTCAGAGATGAAGAGATTTTTCTATACTTAGAGTGTATTATCGAATGAATACAGTGCTTAGTACTTGAGGAAGAAATTAGTTGTCTAAGAGATATTCAGCATTTTCAAACTGTGAATCTGCATCTCTAAACATAATATACAAATATCTGAATGTGAAGTTCAGAAATAAAACTGATCAATCATTTTGCTGGTCTGTCAGCTGGTATAACCAGAGTCAGATCATACTATTATCTAAAAGATCCCAAATGGAAAGAGAAAGTTTCAGACATGTTCAGGCATGAACTGATGGGTTTGTATGGACTTTTCATAGAGCACAGTATTGTATTTAAAAGAGCCTAGTGAGTAACAGGCCCCCTCTGGCTAGCTAGGGGAAAGTTATTTAACGAAGATAATTTATCCTTTTGTGACGGGCGGGGGCAGGGGGTGGTGGAGGGTGGGTGGGGAATACTTACTAGATGATGCTAGATGGTGACACAAGGGGCTTTGAGTTTCTGTTAACATTGTTTAACAAGCTGGTGCTAGCTGTATGCATATGTTCATCTAGTGAAAATTAAAACTTATGAGCTGTACACTTGTGTGTGTGATAAAGGTGGTTTAAAACCAGATTTGATCTAAGCCAACTTTCATTTTCCTCTAGCTTTGCATGTTAAGAATTGATGATTAATGGATTCATTCTCCTACAGTGAGGTATTCCACCCAAAGTCGGTAGTAGGCAAAATTATAAGGCAAATGACATTCATCTTTCAGATTCCCCCAAATATCAATATCCTCTTTTTACTCAACTTTGCCACGTAAAACTCTGAGAAAGGATTTGATACTCATTCATTCTAAAAGGCTAATTAGTTCCTCCATCCATAAAAATATTGGCATTTTATCAGAATCCAAAATCTTCACGCAATAAGGAATGCATTCTAAGTGTGGAGTTTAATCACAAGCTGACAGCGCAGGTGCCGATGGTGAGAGTAGGAGGCATTCTTATTCATTTAACTCTTAAGCTGGCCCACAGTCTGACTTTCCTTACAGAGCAGTTCCTGGCCCATGAAAACGGTACTGAACAATAAAAATATAATAAATTTGCTGTTGATTTCAGATGAATCTTACAGTTTACGGGTAGTTTGGCTACTCTTACGTGTTTAAATTCAAGAGTTTTAGCTAATATGTGCTGAAATGAGCTTGAAGGATAACGTCAAAACCCCTACAGCAGCTAACGTCATTCTTAATCACAACAAATTAGAAGCCTTCTTAAGACCAGGAAAAGATAAAGAAGTCTCCTCTTATCACTCTTTTTCTTTTTTTTTTTTGGCGGTACGCGGGCTTCTCACTGCCGTGGCCTCTCCCGTTGCAGAATAACAGGCTCCAGACGTGCAGGCTCAGCGGCCATGGCTCACGGGCCCAGCCGCTCCACGGCATGTGGGATCTTCCTGGACCGGGGCACAAACCCATATCCCCTGCATTGGCAGGCGGACTCTCAACCACTGCGCCACCAGGGAAGCCCTCACCACTCTTTTTCAACACCCTACTGGAAATCCTAGCTGACACAATAAGAAGAGCAAATAAAAGGTATACAGACTGCTACAAAATAACTAAACTGCCTTTATTTGCATAAGACCTGATTGTCTATGTAGAAAATCTCAAAGAACCACCAAAAAAGCTACTAGAACTAATACACAACTATAACAAGACTGCAAGGTACAGGGATGACATATAAAAGCCAACTGCTTTCTAATGTTAACAGCAATGAAACACTGGAATTATGAACCTTTTATATTACCCCTACAAAACTATTTACATTACCACACCCCAAAAAGCAGATAGATAAATTTAGGTATAAATCTAATAAAATGTGAACAAGATCAATGAAGCAAGCTATAACTCTTAGAAAAGAAACCAAAGAAGAACTAAATAAAGACATATTCCTTGTTCATGTATAGGAAGACTCAATACTATTAACATATCAATTATCGAGAGGGCAGACAGCAGAAGCAAGAAGAACTATAATCCTGCAGCCTGTGGAACGAAAACCACATTCACAGAAGATACACAAAATGAAAAGGCAGAGGGCTATGTACCAGATGAAGGAACAAGATAAAACCCCGGAAAATCAACTAAATGAAGTGGAGATAGGCAACCTCCCAGAAAAAGAATTCAGAATAATGATAGTGAAGATGATCCAGGACCTCGGAAAAAGAATGGAGGCAAAGGTCGAGAAGGTGCAAGAAATATTTAATGAAGACCTAGAAGAATTAAAGAACAAACAGAGAATACAAAAACTGAAATGAAATACACTAGAAGGAATCAATAGCAGAGTAACTGAGGGAGAAGAACAGATAAGTGACCTGGGAGACAGAATGGTAGAATTCACTGCCACAGAACAGAATAAAGAAAAAAGAATGAAAAGAAATGAAGACAGCCTAAGAGACCTCTGGGACAACATTAAATGCACCAACATTCTCATTATAGGGGTCCCAGAAGGAGGAGAGAGAGAGAAAGAACCCGAGGAAATATTTGAAGAGATCATAGTCGAAAACTTCCCTAACATGGGAAAGGAAACAGCCACCCAAGTCCAGGAAGCACAACGAGTCCCAGGCAGGATAAATCCAAGGAAAAACACGCCGAGACACATAGTAATCAAATTGACAAAAATTAAAGACAAAGAAAAATTATTAAAAGATACAAGGGAAAAACGACAAATAACATACAAGGGAATCCCATAAGCTTAACAGCTGATTTCTCAGCAGAAACACTACAGGCCAGAGGGAGTGGCATGATATATTTAAAGTAATGAAAGGGAAGAACCTACAACCCAAGATTACTCTACCCAGAAAAGATCTCATTCAGATTTGATGGAGAAATCAAAAGCTTTACAGACAAACAAAAGCTAAGAGAATCTAGCACCACCAAACCAGCTCTACAAAAAATGCTAAAGGAACTTCTCTAAGTGGGAAAAACAAGAAAAGGACCTATAAAACAAACCCAAAACAATTAAGAAAATGGTAATATGAACATATGTATCGATAATTACCTTAAATGTGAATGGATTAAATGCTCCAACCAAAAGACATAGGCTGGCTGAATGGATACAAAGACAAGACCCATATATATGCTGTCTACAAGAGACCCACTTCAGACCTAGGGACACATACAGACTGAAAGTGAGGGGATGGAAAAAGATATACCATGCAAATGGAAATCAAAAGAAAGCTGGAGCAGCAATACTCGTATCAGATAAAATAGACTTTAAAATAAAGACTATTACAAGAAACAAGGAAGGACACTACATAATGATCAAGGGATCAATCCAAAAAGAAGATATAACAATTATAAATATATATGCACCCAACATAGGAACACCTCAATACATAAGGAAAATGCTAACAGCTATAAAAGAGGAAATCAACAATAGTGGGGGACTTTAACACCTCACTTACACCAATGGACAGAGCATCCAGACAGAAACTTAATAAGGAAACACAAGCTTTAAATGACACAGCAGACCAGATAGATTTAATTGATATTTATAGGACATTCCATCTGATAACAGATTACACTTTCTTCTCAAGTGTATACAGAACACTCTCCAGGACAGATCACATCTTGGGTCACAAATCAAGCCTTGGTAAATATAAGAAAACTGAAATCATATCCAGCATTGTTTCCGACCACAATGCTATGAGATTAGAAATAAATTACAGGGAAAAAACCGTAAAAAACACAAACACATGGAGGCTAAACAATACGTTACTAAATAACCAAGAGATCACTGAAGAAGTCAACAGGAAATCAAAAAATACCTAGGGACAAATGACAATGAAAACGCAATGATCCAAAACCTATGGGATCCAGTAAAAGCAGTTCTAAGAGGAAAGTTTATAGCAATACAATCCTACCTTAAGAAACAAGAAAAATGTCAAACAATCTAACCTTACACCTAGAGAAAGAAGAACAAACAAACCCAAAGTTAGTAGAAGGAAAGAAATCATAAAGATCAGATCAGAAATAAATGAAACAGAAACAAAGAAAACAATAGCAAAGATCAATAAAACTAAAAGCTGGTTCTTTGAGAAGATAAACAAAATTGATAAGCCTTTAGCCAGACTCATCAAGAAAAAGAGAGGACTCAAATCAATAAAATTAGAAATGAAAAAGGAGAAGTTACAACAGACACCACAGAAATACAAAGCATCCTAGGAGACTACTACACGCAACTTTATGCCAACAAAACAGACAACCTGGAAGAAATGGACAAATTCTTAGAAAGGTATAACCTTCCAAGATAGAACAAGGAAGAAATAGAAAATATGAACAGACCAATCACAACCAATGAAATTGAAACTGTGATTAAAAATCTTCCAACAAACAAAAGTCCAGGACCAGATGGCTTCACAGGTGAATTCTATCAAATATTTAGAGACGAGCTAACACCCATCCTTCTCAAACTCTTCCTAAAATTGCAGAGGAAGGAACACTCCCAAACTCATTCTACAAGGCCACCATCACCCTGATACCAAAACCAGACGAAGATACTACAAAAAAAGAAAATTACAGACCAATATCACTGATGAATATAGATGCAAAAGTCCTCAACAAAATACTAGCAAACAGAATCCAACAACAAATTAAAAGGATCATACACCATGATCAAGTGGGATTTATCCCCAGGATGCAAGGATTCTCCAATATACACAAGTCAATCAATGTGATACACCATATTAACAAATGGAAGAATAAAAAGTATATGATCATCTCAACAGATGCAGAAAAAGCTTCTGACAAAACTCAACACCATTTTATGATAAAAACTCTCCAGAAAGTGGGCACAGAGGGAACCTACCTCAACATAAGAAAGGCCATATTATGACAAACCCGCAACAAACATCATTCTCAATGGTGAAAAACTGAAAGCATTTCCTCTAACATCAGGAATGAGACAAGGATGTCCACTCTCACCACTATTATTCAACATAGTTTTGGAAGTCCTAGCCACGGCAATCAGAGAAGAAAAAGAAATAAAAGGAATACAAACTGGAAAAGAAGAAGTAAAACTGTCACTGTTTGCAGATGACATGATACTATACATAAAGAATCCTAAAGATGCCACCAGAAGACTACTAGAGCTAATCAATGAATATGGTATAAAGTTGCAGGATACAAAATTAATGCACAGAAATCTCTTGCATTCCTATATGCTAACAACAAAAGATCAGAAAGAGAAATTAAGGAAACAATCCCATTCACCACTGCAACAAAAAGAATAGAATACCTAGGAATAAACCTACCTAAGAAGGTAAAAGACCTGTACTCAGGAAACTATAAGACACTGATGAAAGAAATCACAGATGACACAAACAGATGGAGAGATATATCATGTTCGTGGATTGGAAGAATCAATATTGTGAAAATGACTATACTACCCAAAGCAATCTACAGATTCAGTGCAATCCCTATCAAATTACCAATGGCACTTTTTACAGAAACAGAACAAAAAAATCTTAAAATATATGGAGACACAAAAGACCCCAAATAGCCAAAGCAATCTTGAGGGGAGAAAACGGAGCTGGAGGAATCAGACTCCCTGACTTCAGACTATACTACAAAGCTACAGTAATCAAGACAATATGGTACTGGCACAAAAACAGATATATGTATCAATGGAACAGGACAGAAAGCCCCAGTGATAAACCCATGCACCTATGGTCAACTAATCTATGACAAAGGAGGTAAGGATATACAATGGAGAAAAGACAGCCTTTTAAGTGGTCCTGGGAAAACTGGACAGCTACATGTAAAAGAATGAAATTAGAACACTCTCTGACACCATACACAAAAATAAACTCAAAATGGATTAAAGACCTAAATGTAAGACCAGACACTATAAAACTCCTAGAGGAAAACATAGGAAGAATACCCTTTGACAAAAATCACAGCAAGATCTTTTTTGACCCACCTCCTAGAGTAATGGAAATAAAAACAAAAATAAACAAATGGGACCTAATGAAACTTCAAAGCTTTTGCACAGCAAAGGAAACTACAAACAAGATGAAAAGACAACCCTCAGAATGGGAGAAAATATTTGCAAACGAATCAACGGACAAAGGATTAATCTTCAAAATATACAAGTAGTTCATGCAGCTCAATATTAAAAAAACAAACCCAATCAAAAAATGGGCAGGGCTTCCCTGGTGGCACAGTGGTTGAGAGTCCACCTGCCGATGCAGGAGACACAGGTTCATGCCCCGGTCCGCGAGGATCCCACATGCCGCGGAGCGGCTGGGCCCGTGAGCCATGGCCGCTGAGCCTGCGTGTCCAGAGCCTGTGCTCCGCAACAGGAGAGGCCACAACAGTGAGAGGCCCGCGTACCACAAAAAAAAAAAAGGGGGGGGGAGAAGACCTAAACAGACATCTCTCCAAAGAAGACATACAGATGGCCAAGAGGCACATGAAAAGCTGCTCAACATCACTAATTATTAGAGAAATGCAAATCAAAACTATAATGAGGTATCACCTCACACCAGTTAGAATGGGCATCATCAGAAAATCTACAAACAACAAATGCTGGAGAGGGTGTGGAGAAAAGGAAACCCTCTTGCACTGCTGGTGGGAATGTAAATGGATACAGCCACTATGGAGAACAGTATGGAGGTTCCTTAAGAAACTAAAAATAGAATTACCATATGACCCAGCATATACTGGGCATATACCCAGAGAAAACCATAATTCAAAAAAGCACATGCACCCCAATATTCATTGAGCACTATTTACAACAGCCAAGTCATGGAAGCAACCTAAATGCCCATCGACAGATGAATGGATAAAGAAGTTGTGGTACATATATACAATGGAATATTACTCAGCCATTAAAAAGAAATGCAATTGAGTTATTTGTGGTGAGGTGGATGGACCTAGAGTCTGTCATACAGAGTGAAGTAAGTCAGAAAGAGAAAAACAAATACTATATGCTAACACATATAGAAGGAATCTAAGAAAAAAAAATGTCATGAAGAACCTAGGGCTAAGACACCAATAAAGACACAGACCTACTAGAACATGGAGTTGAGGATATGGGGAGGGGGAAGGGTAAGCTGGGATGAAGTGAGAGAGTGGCATGGACATATATACACTACCAAACGTAAAATAGATAGCTAGTGGGAAGCAGCCGCATAGCACAGGGAGGTCAGCTAGGTGGTTTGTGACCACCTAGAGGGGTGGGATAGGGAGGGTGGGAGGGAGGGAGATGCAAGAGGGAAGAGATATGGGAACATATGTATAACTGATTCACTTTGTTATAAAGCAGAAACTAACACACCATTGTAAAGCAATTATACTCCAATAAAGATGTTAAAAAAAAAAGAAGTTGTGGTATATATATACAAGGAACTATTACTCAGCCATAAAAAGGAACGAAATTGGGTCATTTGTAGAGATGCGGATGTACCTAGAGACTGTCATACAGAGTGCAGTAAGTCAGAAAGAGAAAAACAAATATCGTATATTAACGCATATATGTGGAATCTAGAAAAATGGTACAGATGAACCAGTTTGCAAGGCAAAAACAGAGACATAGGTGTAAAGAACAAACGTATGGACACCAAGCGGGGAAAGCGGCACGTGGGGGGGATGAATTGGGAGATTGGGATTGACATATATACACTAATATGTATAAAACAGATGACTTGTAAGAACCTGCTGTATAAAAAAAATAATATTAAAACAAACAAAAAAAAAACACTGCTCTTTGAGATAATGTCAAAGAATGAAAAGGCAAGCCACAGATTAGGAGCAAGTATTTGCAACAGATATATCTGAAAGGGGCTATTATCCACAATAAGAAAATAAATAACCTTATTAGAAATGAACAAAATATCTAACACTTACTAAAGAAGAGGTACAGACGGTAGATAAGCCTTGTGAGAACGTGCCCAACATCCTACACCATCAGGGAACTGCAAACTAAAACAACTATGAGGAACCACTACACACTTATTAGAATGGCTAAATTCCAAAACACTGACAACATTAAATGGAGGATGTGGAGCACACGGAACTCTAAATTCATTGCTAGTGAGAACGTAAAATGGTGCAGCCACTTTGGAAGACAGTTTGGCAGTTTCCTACAAGGTAAGCATACTCTTCCCATAAGATCCAGCAATCACGCTCTTTGCTATTTTACCCAAAAGAGCTGAAAACTTAATGTGCACACAAAAACCTTCCCATATTATCAGCTTTATTCTTAAGTGTCAAAACTTGGAAGCAAGATGTCTTCACCAGGTGAATGGACAAATAAACTGTGGTATATCCAGACAATGGAATATTGTTCAGTGCTAAGAAATAATCTACCATGCCATGCAAATACAAAGAGGAACCTTAAGTGCAAATTACAAGTTACATAAGCCAACATGAAACAGCTACATATAGGGTTCCAATTAAACGTTAGGGGGAAAGGCAAAACAAAAGATCAGTGGTTGCCATGAGTTTGTGGAGAGAGGGGTATGAAAAGGTGGAGCACAGGGAATTTTTAGGGCAGTGAAAATATTCTATATGATACTATAATGGTGGATTCATGTCATTATATATTTAGCAAAAACAATAGAATGTACAGAACAAAGGATGAACTGTGGACTTTGGGTGGTAATGATGTGCCAATGTTGGTTCAGACTGTAACGAATATACCACTCTTGTGTGGTACTGCACTGGTAGAGGAAGCTGTGCTATAAGGAAGTATATACACAATTGGGCCTCTGAACCTGTGGGTTCCACACCCTTGGGTTCAAACAACCTCGGATTGAAAATACTCAGGGGGCAAAAAAACCACAGAAGGTTCCAAAAAGCAAAACTCGAAGAATTTGCCTACTGGCAACTACTTACATAGCATTTACATTATATAAAGTATTACATGTAATCTAGAGATGAAGAATACAGGAGGATGTGCACAAGTTACATGCAAGTACTAGGCTATTTTATATAAGGGACTGGAGCATCCACAGATTTTGGTGGGGAGGTTGGGGGAGTTGGAAGGGCAGGTGTCCTGGAACCAATTTCCCCATGGACACTGAGGAATGGCTGAACAGTGACTTAACGCTAACATCTAGCTATAACATTTTCTTATTCTCTACAGATTTTATTCACTTTGAGATATGTAAAATTCGAAGTTTTATTCTAAGTCTTTCAGAGTGCAAACTTACTAGTTGTACTGTGTGGTGGGTTCTATATTCATCTTCACTCCGAAGGCGCTGTTGGAATTTTTCATTGTGTTTTGCAATACAAATTTCCTATAAATACATGAAATGTGTTTTAATATAAGTGAAACTTGAAAGACTCAAAATCTAATTCAATTTGATAAATTAAATTTTAATCTTAACATATACCTACCTACACAGCAAAATATCAAGTAAGCTACCTCTGGTTTCTCATCTGGAATATCGAAGCAGCATAAGCCAAATAATTAGGATCTTAAAAGATTCTTTTATTAAACTACTTAACATCTGTAGAATTCCTGATTTCTCCCTTTTTTTGGAAGGGAAGGAATGGGGCATGGTAGAGTGGAAGGGGGGTGTACCTAGATAGTCTCAAAAGTCTCTTTCAAATCTGAAGACTGTGGCCAGAAGATTCTAAGTATTATTGTACTCTTTAAACTAGTCTGAGCAAAAAAAGGACACATAACACTTGACTTAAACTCTGTTTCTTAAGTGCTTTCTGATGAATTAAAGAACATGATTTTGCCCGGATTGGTTTAAACAATATCATGAAATCTGAATCTTCTGATCATAGACTTCAGAGCTAAAAAGAGACCTTAAAGACTAGAAAGTACAATAATCGTATGCTACAGATTTACATGAAAATAATATTAAGAGATATGTGCTCTTTACACATACCCTATCATCTGGCAACTTCCTAGTGGCACCATGCTAAGTCTTCATTTTCTCTGGGTCCTTCTGGAGAAGTCCTCCAGATAAACAGTTTCTAACACTCTCAAAGCTATACCAAAAGATTACTCTTATAACCTCGTTAAGTCATACATGAATAACCTTTCAGGCCAGGAAGCTGTATTTTAAAGCAGCTCTTTTATCTCCTTCCTATCTTTACCCACACTGCGTTGACTCTACTGCCTA
This sequence comes from Orcinus orca, assembly GCF_937001465.1. Taxonomy (NCBI): domain Eukaryota; kingdom Metazoa; phylum Chordata; class Mammalia; order Artiodactyla; family Delphinidae; genus Orcinus; species Orcinus orca. Next base: position 122,635,467 of record NC_064561.1, read on the forward strand.
ACAAGTATTGATCACAGATCGAACCTGTCCAAGGCAGTCTCCAAGGGGGAGAAGTGGCATGATATAGTGATATAATGGCTCAGGCTTCCAAGTCACACAGACCTAGGATAGTATCCTGCTTTGACCCATACTAGCTGCTTTTCCTTAGGTAATTTATTTAACGACTGGAAGCCTTAGTTCCTTTGGTTATAAAATGAGGATACAAGTCTACAATTCCTTATCAAGAACAGAACTCAGATGTGTTTCAAAATTAATTTTTTTTTTAATTTTAGAAAGGTGATATGTTGCATACACCATCTATTGCCTAGTAACTCCAGCAGGATCTGACACAACACCCCATAATAAGTATTACTGATGCTTTTGCAGTGAAAACAGATGAATAGTCAAAGTAAGTAGGACAAAGAAATGTTCAGGTCTGGGTTTGCCACCAAATCAAGTATCAGAATGCGTTTTGGCTACTGGGAGAATAAAAGAAGATAACATACATAAAGAACAATGTTATTTCTATTATTCTTCCTGAAAAGTTTAATCACAAAGCATAGACCTCAAGTCCTCACGGCACAGCCAGAGACCGTCTTCGTTCTCTCAAGAGGAGAAGCAGGGCATGATTTACTTATAGCCAGAGAACTACCCCTGGGTATGAAATTCTATTGTGGGTGCCAGATTAACCACGGAGCCTGTGACCCTGGGGATGCTGACATGCAGACCACAAGGAGTGTAGGGTGCTGTTACAAAGAGAGTCATCCTGATCTTTGGTAAAGTATGACTGATCGTTCTTCTCAGAACAGTGTTTCTAAGTTACTCTCTTTCCAGCCTTCTTTTGTCATTCCTCCTTCCCTCTGCAGTTCTGTCACCTAAGCCGTTGGATTTGGGGGTCTGGGGGCAGGGAAAGGGGAGGACAGGGGGCAAGACCATTCAGAGACCCTTGGCTGTGTGCTGTGACAGGTCACAGCAGATCAGAGGCTGCGGTGTAAATGGGCAGAATCTACAGGGCTGAGTTTCCCTACCTCAGATTTAGTTTAATATAAGAATGAAGAGTGAAGAATATAGATTAAATTGGTACACACTTTTATATATAAATAAAAATTTCCTTGAAGACTGAGGTCAGAACCAGTCAACTTAATTGTAGAGCATCCCTGGCCTCCTTAAAATAAAAAGGAGCCGGGAATTGCATTACATGGAATCCTGTAGTCATGATCAGAGTCACCTCTGGGTGGCTGAGGCAAACAGCATATCACCACTGGCTGTTCTAATGTGTTTAAGAGGATAATGCTCAGACAACCATATAATGTCAATACAATGGCCCAAGTATTGAGAAGATATAACTCTTACTCAGTTTTAAAAGGTATGTGTATTAGTGACAAATTGCGTTAGAATTATTGGATATGGGTCAAAGATTAAGTAATGGAAAAATAAATAAATAAAAGATTACTTAATGGAATAAAAGCAAGATGTAAAATTAAGGTTATATTCAATTAATATGTAACCTATTATACCTTTTTATTTCTGAGGTATGCTTTCTTGGCTGAAACCCGTCCACGTCTTGCCTCCAGCTGGCGTGCTTTCTGCTGAAGTTTCTGTAGCTCTTCTCTCTGTAAATGCACAGACACTGCCATCTCTTCCTTCTCCAGCATGGCCTCCATGCTTTCATAAGTGTCATAGTATACCACTTCATCTCTCTTTTCTGTTACAAAACAGCAACAAGGGGTAGTGGTTAAGAGCATGGGCTATGGAGCCAGACAGAACAGGGCTCTGATCCACTCACTGATTCTATAACCTCAGGCAAAGCCATTACCCCTTTGTAAAATAGGAAATATACCTCTTTGGGGGAATGTGTGTGCCAGTGTCTGGCACATAGTTAAGTGCTCAATATAAAATGCCAAGAACCTTGTCTCCCAAATAAAAAATTTGAGAATACAGATTCTGGCTGAAGCAACAAAGCCAGTTACTTACAAAGTAAGTAGGAAGGAATAACATAGTTGCACTGCTACATCTACTAAATCACTTGTTTGACTTTACATTAAGTTTTCTTAACCTCAACAGAAGAAATAAAACTGGTGTCCATGTACATTTTCCCTATGTATGCAAACAAATACATGGGGAAATTTCATCATTCATTCAAATGTCTTTTTGTGGACTTATGTATTAGACACACATCATACCCGATATAAGTCTTTTGATGCTTTCCAGTTGTGCTGTCAACAGTAACTCTTCACACTTTAAGATTTCAAACTGCACTTCATACAACTGAAGTTGCAGATCATAATAATCAGCTTCTAATTGATCCAACTGAGCGATGGCTTCTGTACCGCCCTGCAAACTCTGCATCTGCATTGAAAATAAAAATAAGGACATATCTAGTTTGAGGGAACAAGAAATTAAGCTATGATTAGAAATGAATACTAACTAATCAGACAGGATAAATCCATGAAGCAACTGAACACCAGCAGACAACGTGGGATCAGAGGCTCGTGTACAGATAATTTAAGAACCTACTAAATTTGTGTATAAAGCTGTGTGAACATGTATATTTTTCTCTGAGTACAGTGTTCCTAGCTTTCAAATTCATAAAGGGACAAGAGTCTGTGACTTAAAAGAGGTGAGAATGACGATAGTCAAGACTCGGTTAAAAAGGAATAGTACTTACTCCTAAGTGTGGTTAAAAAATTCTTAAGTCAAATGTAATTTTGCTTGCCTGGGTGATATTTAATGTTTCAGTGTTACTTTAGAAACTGTTTGATGTTTAGCATTATACCATGGCAAATACCACTGTCACATCAGGAAGACGTTTTTGTTTTTAAAATAACCTAAGGAGATGTGACATATCAACATTTTTTTTAAAGAACAAAAGTCTCCCCATAATTTAAACCACAGAGTTGTACTGTACTATAAAGCAAGGGATTTGTTTGGGATGGGCTTAATAAATCACATTTGGTCTGTTTCTCCTGAGTCATGTGGTCATGTTAAATTAATGCTAATAAAACTAGTGGAGCCACCATCACAGATATGTATAAAAAGCACAATGCACATATTGTATCCCTCAACAGGCATAAACCTGGCAAGAATGACTAACTGACAGCTTTACCAAATCCTCTGAAGAATTCAAACACAATCGAGAACATTCAAAAACAGACTATTCAGGTACTATTAAGGATAACCCCAGGGAAAATGACCCCACAGATAAACATGCCAGACTCCCTGGCCCATTTCAGCCTCACCCTTCCTCTACCATAGGAGACCAATTCCAGTAAGAAATGTTCTTGCAATAGCACATAGTTATAAAACTTACCTCAGCAGCTCTTTTAGGCACCCTATATTGTCATTACAATTCATCCTGGTTAGAATAAAGCTAGTCAATCTGATGAAGACAGTGGCACTCTATTTCAGTCAATAAAATGCTAGCATATCAAGTTTTAAAGTTCAAGACCTTAAGAAAATTCCAGATACCTAGTAACATAAAGGAGAAAGCTAACTAGAAAAGAAGATTAGAGTGGAAATGCCTCAGGTGAAGGAGAGATGGAGCTGAAATCTGTGAAGAGATTCTGAATAGTGTGGAAAAGTTCAGAACAAGTTCTCATTTTTCCTTTAACAATAGTAGCAAATCAGAAAATGTAAGGGAAAAATAAATCCATTAACAAATCTAAATCCATAATTTAAAATCCATTAACAAAAAGATTTTTCTAGATCGTACCCTTAAAATATTACAGATTACCTCATACACTATTTTTTAAACAAGAGTTAGACATGCATATGCACATTCATAGAATGTATTTTACATAAAGCTGTATTAATAAAAGCAGTGATGACATTTTGTTCTTCTCTAGAGAATATACAACTTTCACACATACATACTCAATGTATTTAGAAGCCAATGTGGTCAAGCCACAGAATGGGAACAAATATTTGCAAATCATATATTTGATAAGACTTGTATCTGGAATATGTAAAGAACTCTTTCAATTCAGTGATTTAAAAAACCCAATTTTAGGGAGTTTCCCGGCAGTCCAGTGGATCCCACAAGCCTAGCAGCACAGCTCCCCCACACACAAAAAAATTTTTAATGGGCAAATGACCTGAATAGACACTTCTCCAAAGAAAATATATAAGTGGCCAATAAGCACATGGAAAGATAATGGACATAAATGCCATCAGAGAAAGGCAAATCAAAGCCACGAGATACCACTTCACACCCACCAGGATGGCTATTATTATATATATATATATATATATATATATATAAAATCTATATAAAAGACTGTTTAGTGTAACGTAAAGAAAGATGTGGAGAAATTCTATCCTTTGTACACTGCTGGTGGGAATGTAAATGGTACAGCTGCTTTGGAAAACAGTCTGATAGTTCCTCAGTAGGTTAAATAGCATTTCACGCCAAGATAAATGAAAACCTTGCACATGGATGTTCACAGCAGCTTTATTCGTAAAGCTCCAAAAGTAAAAAGAACCCCAAAGTTCATCAACTGATGAATGCACAAAATGTGGTGTATCATTTGGCCAAAAAAAGTAAATTAAGTAATGATGCATGCTACAATACGGATGTACCTTGAAAACATTACACTACGTGGGGGAAAAAGCATTAAAGAAGTTACATCTTTTATGATTCCATTTATATGAAATGTCGAGAACAGCAAATCTATAGAGACAGAAAATAGTTGCCTAGGTGTGGGGAGGACCGAAGGGGAGATAGGAAATGAGTGCTCCTTTTTCTTTTAACAGTTGCTGCCTACAGTCATGCTGGCATGCTGTGAAAATGCCATAACTCTAACTCTTCTATCAGAGGCCCCATTGTGAAAGTTATCATCATCTCATGGAGGTACTGCAAAATTAACTACTTTCTGTAGAGTCAGAAAAATTTAAGTCTTATACCCAAAAAAAAGTCAAATAGCATATCTTATGAAAAAAAATTTTTAAATATATTTTTCTCACGGCTTTTGTTACTTTTTTTTTTTTTTTTTTTTTCCCGGTACGCGGGCCTCTCACTGTGTGGACTCTCCCGCTGCAGAGCACAGGCTCCGGACGCGCAAACTCAGCAGCCATGGCTCACGGGCCCAGCCGCTCCGCGGCATGTGGGATCCTCCCGGACCGGGGCACGAACCCGTGTCCCCTGCATCGGCAGGCGGACTCCCAACCACTGCGCCACCAAGGAAGCCCTGTTACCTCTTCTTTTAGTGCATGTTTCCTCTGTTCCAAACAGATCTCTTTAGCTCTCATCATCTGCAGAGTCTCCTTAGAAACTGCATACTGGAGTTTTTCCATACGTTCAGCAGCTGCTGCCCATGATGCTTTACCAAATTTCTTCTGATCTGCTCGCATTCGATCATATACAGCTATTGATAATTTTTAAAAAGACATTGAGACATTAAGACATGAAACAACTTGACACTAAAGAATTGAAAGTCTTAGATTCCACTGATCACACACTCAAAGATAAACACACAAATGCTACCCTCATGATAAACTACCTATAACGGCTCTAAAATATAATTCAACAGTATGTTAGATTCTCTCTAATGTCTCCAATAAGAATTTTAAATAGTCATTCTCAGAAATAACTTTCTGAAGATGAAACTGAGTTTTCAGGTTAATTTTAAAACTTACTTAAAAAAATACTCTTTTCACATTGTCCAGTGTTATTAAATTTCTAAGTTTCTATAAAACTTTATTCTGTCACGGTTTATACTTTTTCCTAGGTATGTTAGTTGAAATCAGAACCATAACTATTAAAAGGTATTTAAAAATTATTTAAATTCATGTACTTTTGAGTTCTCCAAACGTATTTTAATGATAATGGTAGGATGAAATAAATCCTAGACATTAGCATGGAGCTGATTCTGCTAAGGTTAGTGCTGGAGCAGAAACAGTTAGTGCTGGGCTTAACTAACTAAGCCCCAAAGAAGACACCCAACTTCTCCTTGCCACCACACAGAAAAAGGAAGAACTTTTTAGTTTGCCACAATAGAGGCCTCATTCAAGAAACATTTCTTGACAATCAAACACCTAGTATCTTCCAGTTAAAGAAGTTTATCACTGATAATAGAATGGTGCTGGCTCATCTTGGGTCCTTATACAAATGAACCCAACCATCCTATGATCCTTATGCCTAATAGGTCAGACATGCTTTAACTATCATAAAAGAGTCAGGCAATCTGATTACGCAGTACCTAATTTAGATTCGTGTACATTCTCTAGTAGTTTCTTTAATACGTTCAGAGGTAAGTGATTAATACTTTTGTAATGCTACTATATCATAACCCTCTTTGCAAGAAGTATCTCAGTAACATATGCCTCAATTTTAATTTTTTGACAATAATACGAGTACATACTTGAAAATTAAAACTGTACAGAGAGGCTGATAGTGGAAAAGAGCAGTTTCTCATGCTCAGCTCTCCCCCCACCCTTAGTCCCAATGACTAAATGCAACCAACTTGGAACCTGCTCCTGGGTAGTTACCTCCATTCAAGAACGTTACCATTTCTTGATTTAGTCTTAAAAATCTGTTGAGTTCTTATGACAAATGAGCAATCTATTTACTCAGAATCTCCTCTCAATATAGTTCTTTTGGTTTCTCTAGTTTTTCTTTGGCCTTTAAATGCTAACATATTTGAATATTGATCTGATCCTTTATTTTAGGGTTTCTAACAAATAATAACTACTTCTGTTGCTTACATAGCAAAATGATTCTGCCATCTTAAATCTCTATCTTTTAAAAATGTATGATAGTATTTATGCAACCATAAGATCAATACAGTAGTGCACTGTAGGGGAAAAAATAACAGCAGGGGGTTAGACAGTTTGGAGTTAAATTCTCACTTCTACCCATCAACATGTAACTTTCAGAAGAAACTTAACTGTTCTTGGGCTAAATTCCCTTGAATAATAAACATAATACAGTACCTCCTCGGAAGACTTGTGGAAATTAAATGAGAGAATAATAGATATTTAAATGTTTCTCTCACTTCACATGGCAATATTAATCAAATACATGGTCTGTTTTGTTTCTTCTCTCCCTCATGCACACGTGACCACAATCACTCATATTTATACGATGTTGTGTTAATTTCAAAGTGCTTTTTCCAAGTGTTCTATTTACCTGCCCAGCAATCCTATAGAATAGGCATGGTATGCATTATCAACACCTTCAACACAGATATGTGAAACTTGGTGACTTAAGACCAAGGTTACACACCTATAAAAGGAGAGTTATATGAGTACCCAAGTTGCTTAAATACCTAGCCTGCTGCTTCTATCATTTTCACCTGAACTTGTAATCACAGCATATAGTCAAACATTCTGCATAAACAAAAATAGTCTGGAGCCTTATCTCTTGCTTCCCACTTAAGGACTGTGTCTGTAGAGCAGTTCCCTGTCCTAATTCAGTCTCAGGTTGTTACCTACCACAAGAGCTAGTCAATACTTTGTCTTCCAACATCTTTAGATAGAATGTATTCTTCTGCCTAATTGCTGCTCACTACTTCACCTGGAGTTATTTTCCAACAGCTCAGGAATATGAAGATAATGTAGAAAATTATGAATACAGAATGCTCGGAATACCCCTAGAACAATATTGGAACACCTCTAAAACAGATTCTTGGGCTTCCCTAGTGGCCCAGTGGTTGAGAGTCCGCCTGCCGATGCAGGGGACACGGGTTCGTGCCCCGGTCCGCGAAGATCCCACATGCCGCGGAGCGGCTTGGCCCATGAGCCACGGCCACTGAGCCTGCGCGTCCGGAGCCCGTGCTCCGCAATGGGAGAGGCCACAACAGTGAGATCCCCATGTACCGCAAAAAAACAAAAAAAACAAAAAAAACCCAGATTCTTCTCTCCCTCTGCTGGCAAGAATAAAGATTCTTGCTAAGATGACTGATAACATTAACAGGATAACACCATGTAATAGCACCCTATGGTGATCATTATATGTAAAAAAGCTCTGAAGGCAACAGTCCTGGTGTTTACAAGGAATCATGTTAAATTTGTTTAAAAAACCTTAATGTTCTAACATACATATACCTGTCAGAAAAGGGCCCATTTAAGATGTTTTTAAAAGCTAAGCAGTAAAATTGGGCTACACCTGGCTTTGCATAAGGAAGGAAATAAAGGCCTATTTTACTCCTCTTCTAATATATAGAGAATACAAGGAGATCTTATATAGATCAATGGGGGAAAACAGCCCAATAGAAAAATAGGCAGAAGACAGTAACTGGGAAAAAAGGAAGGACATGCAAATACCAATTATTACATGAAAACAAAAAAGATGAACACTCAGTAATAAGCAAAGAAATGCAAATTTTAAAAACATGGTACTACTTTTCATCTATTAAACTGTTTTTTTTTTTAAAATGACAATGCCAAATGATGCTGAGGAATCAAGCAAAGTATTCTCATTCAGCACAATGGCTTCGAGTGAAACTTTTAAGGAAACGTGGATTTGCTGAAAGAATAACCTGAATAACGACTTTAATGCCAGGTATACAAATAGAGAGATTATTAAAATAATGAATAATTTAAACTGCTTCTCAGGGAGTGGTGGAACGATTTCTGTGGCCTCTATGGAAGGGAGTTGGAAGGAACGGACCTTGCCAGACAGACCTTGCCAGATGTATCTCTTCATTTGGCTTGATTTGTATCCTTTATAAATTGTAATGGTAAGTATGTGTTTTCCTGAGTTCTGCGAGTGAATTTTTGAACCTGAAAGGGCTGTAGGAACCCCAAATTTGTAGCCAGTTGGTTAGACGTACAGATGGCCTAAGGACACCCCAAATTTGCAAGTAGTGTCTGAAGGGCAGGGAGTCTTGCTGGTGACTGGGACTTTAAGCTATGACATCTGTAACTGTGAACGATTATTGTCAGAATTGAATTATGCTATACTAATACCCATCACTTTTAATTTTTTTAAAGGTGGGCTATATGTAAACACATATGCCTAGAAAAGACTGAAAGGATATACCTTAACTTGTTAATAGTGGTCTTCTTTAACTGCTAGGATTATGAGTGGTCTTTAATTCTTTTCTATATAACTATTTTGAACATAAAATACTTAAACCACTCATTTTTGAAAATACCTCCATCCATTTTGAAAATACCTAACAAAAATAATTCTACTGGGAAACTCACCTTTTTGAGCTTTAGCTGTTATTTCAAAATATTTGACAGTAAGATCTTGAATGGACAGCACAGCCATATGAGCTTTCCGCTGCCAGTCAGCATCTTCTTTTTGTAGACTTTCAATTCTTCGGGGACCCAGGTAATCATTCTCTATAGAAATCTGTAGAGAGAAAATAGAAAAATGGAAAAGATCATTTCTTTCTCTCTTTTAACATTTACTGAACGTTTATATATCAGGCATTGTGCTTGGTACTAAAAGAAAGAATACTTGTTTTTCCCTGCTCTGCAGTAGAAGCTATCAATTTACAAAACAATTAAATTAACAATAATGTTGAAGACAGTTGATGCAGAAATTGTTCCCCCTTCCTCCTCTATCTTCTTCTTCATCCTTCCCTCTTCTATATATAAAGGACATATAACAAAATGTTTAAGACTGATGATTTTCAAGTGCTGGGATGAGAAATTTATTTCCTCCTTTACGATAATTGTATTTTCAGTTTAAGAATTATTTGTGCCAATAAAATGCTTATTTAATCATTGACATAAATAAATAAAATAAGATTGACAATACATAAAAATCAGCCTATCTGCCTACTGAAGGACTCTGGATATAAGTAACAGAAAAACTGGCTATGTATTATTTATAAGAGTCACAACTAAAACAAAAGGACAAAGGAAAGTTGAAAATCAAATGATGGACAGAGGTATGCCAAGTGAATGTCACAGAAGTAACAATATCAATGTTAAAATATAGAAAAGCGCTAAACCGGTATGTTAATATGGAAGAAAGTTACAGTCCAGGAAGAACAGCAATAGACCCTCTGTACTGCTTTACCACATACTGAGAAAGAAACTTAAAACTTAAACAATAACACCGTATTAGGATGATGGGGAAAAAATATTATAGAGAAAAATGTGCCACCCCTGGCACACTTAAAAAAAATTGATCAAGTAAGTTATCATACACCACTAAAAAATTATAATGAATTTCAAAAGTAGAAATAATGCAGGTCATAGTCTCTAAACAGTACAATAAACAGAAATCAAAGGAACAGTCTAAAACAGATGATTGAGTCTTGAAGCAACAACATACTGCTCCTTAAGCAAATGAAGTCTTCCAGAAAGAGGGAAAAACGTATGAGCACTCACTGTAGTGCTCAGCACACACAGAACAATTAATTAGCAATGTTAAGGCGACAGTGGCAAGGTAGAGGAAGAGGTCAAGAATGATCCTAGGGTTACTGGGAAAAAATATGTACATGGAATTGCCAAGGATTTCATTTTGCATACTAAGTTTAACTTTGCAAGTCTTGTCCAGAGATATAAGCTTGGGTACACTTGACACACTAGAAGACATTTAAAGCAACGAGAGTGAATGAGTTCATGTAAGGAATTGTAATCATATAAGTAGCAAGATTCAATGGAGGAGAAATCAACACTATCAAACACTGCTTAGGGATCAAGTAGATACACAACCAGTACCCATGGACCTAACAGCGTGAACTTGGCGACAACAGTTCTGGAGTACAGGCAAATTCCTTTTGCCTATTAATTCCCACCATATCTTCAGACCTCAGTTCAATTACTGGTTCATGGATGTCATCCCTGACTCATCATTATAGGCAGTATAAGCTCTTCAATCTAAAAAATAGCCTTCATTCTTAAGTCTTATCACAATCATACTTTACATTATTTTATATCACCTCCTTTCTGCTCTGAATGTTCCATGAGGGCAGAGAATGCACAAGTGGTTTTTATCTCTGCTTGCTTGCTTTTCACTAGCACACTGCTGGGCATGAACTAGGTAATCTACAATATTTCCTGAATGAGTGAATAAAAATTCACTTCCATACATGTTTTTAATGAGGAGAGAAATGCAGACACATGTATAATACTCTTTTGTGAAATTTGTGTGAGTGAATAGAGGGGAAAAGGGTAGAGAAGAGGATAAGGCTTAAGGGTAGGCACTCTTGCTTTATTTTAATGGGAGATCACAGAGCAGGTTGAGAGGGAGAACCTATGTCTTCCCCTGTGAAGAAAGAACCCAGTTATGAAAAGAATATGAACAAGAATTATGTATATGTATAACTGAATCACTTTGCTGTACAACTGAAAGTAACAGAACATTGTAAATCAACTATACTCCAAAATAATATAAAAATTAAAAAAAGAAAGAAAGAATCCAGTTAAAAATAAATTGGTAGAGGAGACGGGAGAAGACACAAGATAGCTGTTTTTAGATGGTAGGGTGACAAACCATTTATCGTAGGAAGAGGGTTAGTGAAGTCATGGTGAAACAGGCACACATAATATACTGCTGGTGGAACTATAAATTGATTAAAACCTTTTCTGGAAAGTATTTTATGATACCATAGTCTTTGAACACATTTAGCTGTTTAGATCAGGACAAACTTTACTGAGGCCCATAAATTGCAGAGGGCTTTGAAGGAGGGGTAGGATTTTGACAGTTACATGGGGAGCATATGGGAAAAGAGAACCACCCAAAAGGGATGCTGTAGGTAAGAATTAACCTGAACAAAAGCCTTGAGGTAAGTAAGTAAGTTCAATGCATGGTAAAGGACAGAGAGCAGTCCAGCCTAGCTGGAGTTTAGGTAAAACAGGTGAAGGTAGTGGGAGATAACACTAGAGAAGTAGGTTAGATCAATGAGGAGGCTGAGGAGTTTGTATTGCATATGACAGGCAACTGGAAACCACTGAGGGCTTCTCAGCAATAGTAAGGGGCATATTTAGACTTCAGTTTACATTTAAGGTTTTAGAAAACTTGTTTTCTGTAATAAAACCATCAAGGTTTTGTGCTTTCATTTGTTGTGATTACCTTTGATTTTTAAAACAAGTTAAAAAGCAAAAGATTAGTGTTCACAAGTATGAAAAAGAAATTTAATAAATTGATATTATGATAAACTTAATAAATTGTAGCAAAAATTTAAATTCTTACTCGGCACATTATGATGGAAGTCCTTTTCAATGACATGGTTAAACTTCGTATGTTTATTATACCTAAGACCATAAGCTAGGTTAGCTAAGTTTTTTCCCTGACTTTGAAAGTCAAAATGTATTTAGATTCTATCAACTCCGAAGTTCAACCTTCTGCCTTGTGATGCTAGGGTTCAGGCTCTGAAAACTACATTTAGCCTTTGCCAACAGAAAGGGCTGGAGGAGATTTCAGAGTTGAAGGAAAGAGAAGATTTGCTTCTTCCTATCTGTATCACTTGACTTTCCTGTTTGCTGTTCCTGTGATCATCATCCCAGACTCGCTTCTTCATCCCAGCATCTGCAGTACCTTCTTGAAGGAGTTAACAGAATCGAGTTTGCAGTTTTTTAACCTTCACAGAACTGACCTCATTTGTGTGCTCAAGACAAACCAGCACCTGTCCACCAGTGCCCTATCCCCAGAGATCTGGTCCTCTCCACTGAGATCAGACACACCAGCACTAGAAGAGCAATGTCTTCTTTCTCAGAGGTCAGCTCCACAGGACCTATCCTTTAATAATTACCACCTCTTCCCTTTGTAACCCCCGATCCTAGGAGTGGTGGCTGCTTTTGCAATTAACTCTGATATCTTAAGAGTTGCCTTCTTATCTACCTTGTTAACAACTTTATACCTGGTTCTTAAAATGCCCTCTGTTGAAATAACTGATTTGATCTTCTGGTCAGACCAACAGACACAACTGTGGAACAGAAATGTAATAACCAAAACAGGCAGTGCTCAAAATTCAAAAATCTTAACTCAGATCATGAAGATAGAAACCCTTTTCACTTGCATAAACACTGTACAGAAATGAGAAATCTTGCATTATCTTTTTGAAGAGAAAAAATAATATTAAAAATCTGGTGGTAATTTTTGGCGATAACCTGTTCTTTGTTGTTATTTTTACCTTCATTGTACATGTATATTCAAAAATACAGAAAACAAACATGCTATGCTTTTTAAATGCTGGTTTTTTAACTGACTTCTGAAACTCAGTAGCTAATGCTGCAGCCAACTGTTTAAAAACATAATTACAGTTTACTGTACCTAAGACATTAAGCTAGGATACTGAGTTCTCTTCCTAACTTGGCAAATTTGAAGATGTACAGCATTGGTCAGCTGGATCATGTGCTAATAACAATGACACCTCTGTTTTCAATTTTAGGGCTAGAAAGAAAACAGTGTCTGTTTTTAAGATGGAAAAAAATGAGTTAGTTTAGGTAGCTAGGATAGTGAGACTAGTTTATAAACACAAATTTCTTGGCAAGGAATTGCTTATTATAAAGTACATCACTAGCTTGGATACTGGGTTTTATATGAGAAGCTGAAGTGTTACTTCTGTCTATTGCTGAGATTGTAAGTTAAAAAAAATTCCAATTCTTAGGTGAAACAAATGCCAAGATAAACTTGTGAATATACTGATGTAGTAGAAACCTTAATGTGAATTTTCCAGGCCCAGGAGTCATCTGAAGGTGACTCTTGATTAAGAGAATGACATGACTAGACTTGGCATCATCTATTTCATGCATTTTTACATTCAAAGCAAATATTAAGTGTACTATTCCCAGGTAAGAGTGTGAAATGAGGCATTTTTTGAAGGTAAGAGACATCTAAAGACAAGGAAACCAAAGGAAAAAATAGTTGAGGTAAGAGATAAGTACCTTAATGTATAGTGGTAGCACTATATATTTCATAGTGTACGTGGCAGAGTATATAGTGGTCCAGTGGTGTAAAAATTGCACACTGCACAAAACCAGGGGGTTTGCCAAGCCATGCGTACTGCTGCATATGCCCATCTGTCTGCTGGAATAAGGGTGGAGGTGGGTGACTTTTTCTATTTCACACAAAGACACCTATAGATTTGCCTGGTCCTGGGGAAGGGTGGAGGAAGAAGAGTACATTCAAGTTTCAACTAGAAGACAGCTGAATTGCAAAATGACATGACTGGCTACAAAGGGGAGGGAAAAGCTGAGGGTGTCTTCTAGTTTCTAGCTTATGTACTTTCAGCAAATCATTAGAAATAAGTTGGACAATGTGTCTGAAGTGCTTATAGTTAATCCAGGAAGACTATCAGTAGGTCACCTTGCTAACCCTGACTCGTTAAGACACTGGGCCTAAAAATCTAGAGAGGATCATCTAGTTTATTTATTTTTATTTATTTATTTAAGCTTTTTTTTTTGGTCACGCCACGCAGCTTGCAGGATCTTAGTTCCCCGACTAGGGATTGAACCTGGGCCCCGGCAGTGAAAGTCCTATCCACCGGACCACCAGAGAATCTCCCAAGCATCATGTAGTTTAAATCTCATTTTATGGATGAAAAAACTGGGGCCCAGAGAGAATGTAACTTTGAATTTAGTGTGCTCCATCCCTTAGCTGTTTCAAATTTTATTCGACACGTGGTTCTCAAACTTCATATCAGAATTACCGGGAAGACTTGTTAAAACAAAGATTGCTGAGCTTCTCCCTAGAGTTTCAGCAAAGGAGATCTGAGGTGAGGTCTAAGAATCTGTATTTTTAACAAGGTTCTAGGTGATACTGATGCTCCTCGTCTGGGGGTCACATTTTAAGAACCAGCGTATTAGAGTCTGGGAGCTTCCGAAAGAGGTGTGTATTTTAAAGAGGCTAAAGGTCAAATTCCATAGGATGAGATAGCATTCTAGCCCCTGACCATCATTCCTCTCCTACAAATCCTTAGACTGAGGCATATCAAACAATTCACACCCTGTGGTATAACTAAATGAGCAGGCTTTGCAGTCAAACATGTGTTTCAATCCCAGCCATGCCACTTATTGGCCTCCACTCATGGTGCTGGGTTGGTGATTCAGTATGTTTGAATAACTTATTGTGACTAAAAGCCCTAGTATTATGCCTGTTCACTATACCATTCCTGTTTTTATATATCTATCTGGAATATTCTCAATCTCCAATACAGACATATGTACTCACTTCCTACTGAATTCTTATTCTTCAGTGGCGAAGCTTGATCATCCCCCTTTTTCCATATATCTTCAGGCAATGGTGATCACCTCATTTTGTGTCTCTACATAAACTTGTACATACTGCTCATTTTTCTTTTAAAAAATCACCTGAGTTATAATTTACATACAACAAAATGTACCTGTTTTAAGTGTAAATTTTGACAAATATATATACCCGTGATAATAGGCACCATAATCAAGATTTGAAGCACATCAATCTCCCCAAAGGATTCTGTTACATCCGCTTCCTCTCAGTGGATCTCCCTGGCCCCACCCCAGGCAACAGCTGTTTAGGACAATCTTCTAGAATTCCATGTAAATGGAGGCACAGTTTGTCTGGCATCTTTTGCTCAGCACAATTTTTTATAAGCTATTTAATCAGGATTTAATTTACATACACTGTGTTCAAGTAAATCCATCTAAAGTGCTCAATTTGATGAGTTTTGATTGCTGTATACACCCAAGAAACCACCACTACAATCATGATACAAAACATTTCCATCACCTCCAAAACATGTTCGTGCTACTTTGCCATCCATACCTTCTCGTACTGCTTTGCCATCCATACCTTCACACATATACAGGACGGTTTTGTTTATCCATTTTATCCACATTTTGTTTATCCATTCACCTGTCGATGGTTATTTGGGTTGTCCCAGTTTGGGGCTACCGGGAATACAGTTGGCATGAACACTGGTATGTAAGTCTTTTTTGTGAACAGATGTTTTCGTTTCTCTTGTATAAGTAACTAAGAGACAAACAGCTGAGTTGTAAGGTATTGTACAGTTGACCCTTGAGCAACATAGATTTGAACTGCATGAGTCCACTTACATGCAGATTTTTTCCCCCATAAATATTACAGTGCTACAAGATCTGCTGTTGGTTGAATCCACGGATGGGGAACGACGATCTGGAAAGCCACTTTGGGACTTAAGCATCTGAAAATTTTGGTACCATTGGCCGGTCCTGGAACCACACCCAAGGGTTTTTCAAAGATCAACCATATATGTTTGTTTAACTTTGAAGAAAGCACCAAACTGTTTTCCAAAGGGGTTGTACGACTTTAAAATTCTGTTAGCAATGTATGAAAATTCCACTTACTCTACATCCTCACTAGCCCTTGGGAGGGCCAGAATTTTTTCATTATACTCACTTCAATGGGTGTGTAATAGTATCTCACTGTGGTGCCAATTTGGATTTCCTAGATGAGTGTGTTGAGCATCTTCACATGTGATTATTAGCCATTTCTTTGTGTCTTTTTAAATATTTAGCTCATATTGAAAATTTTGGGGTTTTGTCTTACTGAGTTGTACAGTTCCTCTTTCAGATGTATTACAAGTTATTTTCTCTCAGTGTGTGGCCTCCTCATTTTCTTAATCTTTAAAATAGCAAAAGTATTTAATTTTAGTGAAGTACAATTTTATCTTTTTTTTTTTTTTAGCTGAAGTTTTCTGCATCCTATCTAAAAAACCTTTGTCTTTCCTTCTGAAAGACTGTAAAAACTTCCTAGTTTTGTTATAAAAGTTTTATACTATGAGCTTTATGTTTGGGTCTAACATGTATTTCAAATTAATTTTTGTGTATGGTATAAGATAAGGAAGCCTGGACTTCATTATTTCTATATGGGTATCCACTTCTAGCACCATCTGTTGATAAGACTATTCTTTCTCCCCACTGAATTGCCTTGTCACCTTTGTAGAAAACTAATTGACTATATAACCACAGGTTTATTTCTGGATTCTGTTTAGTTCCATTCATTTACACGTCTATCCTATACTATCACCACAATGTCTGGATTTCTCTAGCTATTTTATAATTGCCTGGTTAGTTTAAAAAAAAAAAAAAAAACACCCTACTGGAATATTAATTTGAATCTACAGATCAGTTGAGAACTGACATCTAAACATTATTGATTATTGTTAATAGATTATCTTCCAATCTATTAACATGGTCTATCTCCCATTTATTTAGGTATGCTTTAATTTTTCTCATCAAAATCTTATAATTTTTCAGTATATAGTCCTTTCATATATTTTATAAAATTTATCCCTAAACATTTCATGTTCAGAGATGCTAATGTAAAAGGCATTTAAAACTTTTTGATTTCAACTTCATTTCTGGAAGATAGAAAATGCAATTGAATCTTTAATACTGACCTTGTAACTAAACTTACAGATTTCCAGTAGCTTTTTTAGATTCTTAATTTTTTTACATGTGTGATCACATGATCTACAAACAAATAATCTACTTTTTTTCTAATTTATATATGCCTTTTATTTTTTTTTTTTTGCTTTATTGAACTGGCGACAAACTCCAGAGAAATACTGAATAAAAGTTGTGGGAGCAGACAATCTTACCTAGTTACCAATCTTAGTGGGGGAAGAATTCAGTCATTCACCATCATGTATGATGTTAGACAGGCTTTCCACACATACCCTTTATCAGCTCAAAGAAGTTCCCTTCTCTTCCTAGGTTGCTGAGATTTTACCATGGATGGGCAATGAACTTTTTATCAAGTGCATTTCTGCACCCAGACATGTTGATTTTTTTCCTTTATTAATAATATGGTGAGTTACATTGATTAGTTTTTGTAATGTTAAACCAATCTTGCCTTTCTAAGATAAACCCTAATCACAGTATATTATTGAATCCTATTTTTCAATATTATGTTAAGAATTACTGCATCTACATTCATGAGGGACGTTTATCTGTAGTTTTCTTTTTTTCTATAATGTCGTTTGATTTGTATAATGCTGGCCTCAAAAATGAGTTGGGAAGTGTTCCCTCTTTTAAATCCTCCAATGATCCTTTACCTGGCCCTGGAGTTTTCTTTGTGAGAAGGTTTTAAATTATGAATTCAACTTTGTTAATACAGAGCTACCAATTTTTTTCTATTTTTTCTTGACTCTGTTTTGACAATTTGTATTTCTCTAAGAAGTGTATCCATTTCATCTTAAGTTGTAGAATTTTTTGGCACAAATTTGTTCACGTTCTCTTACTAGCTCATCATCATAGTTGATGGGGCATTTGAGGGGCAATGCAGTAAAATACGATTTTTACCTTTGAAAATGTTAACAGTTTAAGAAATATGTTGTCTGTTCCTCCTCACCTATACTCTGCTTCCCAGGGGAAAAAAATGGAGTAATAACTGACGCTAGTGGACAATATAGCCTGACAAGAAGGTTCAATCCATTTGCTAATATTAGTACTCAATACAAACCATGATATAATATGAAAGCAAAAATTCACATAGATTCTGATAATCAGTGTTAAGCTGTATATAGATTATCTCAGCTAAACACTGCAGCTTAGTGTAGAAGTAGATGGGGCCTCCATGTATATCATCCAGTTCATCCCTAGCCTTCCAGTCAAGTTTTCAATGGACAAATATCTATAGTTCATTTTTTTTAAATTGGAGGAAACTGTAGTGTCTAAAAATTCTTAGTTACTAGTTACCATTTTACCCAAAATGCCAAGTTTATGATAAAACTGACTTAACAACACAATATTTTTTGAAAGTATTAATAAAGGAGAGTGTGTCAATTATGTGACAGTCTGTATTGCTCCATATCTTGACTCATTAGTAAAGGGAAAAAGACAGACATGCTTTACCTTGTAATAATTTTTCAAATATTATACTACTCATTCTTGCCCCCAAGCACAAAGTTTTCAGAATAAGTGGCAATTTCCCAGATATAAATTTCGTAAATAATGTTCCAAATTCACGCATTAATACACAAAATGTTTTTTAATATCCTAGTTCAGCAATATTTCCATGTGAATTAAACACAGCAACATTGATTTGAGGTCAGCTATAAAACCAAACCCTTAACACTTGCCTCAAAAAAAGTAATATATATTTTACACACAAAAGTAAATGTCATGAATTTTAAAGCTGTACAATTAATGCCTTGTAACTTTCAAAACAAGGTCTTCCCAAAACAAATGTTCTCAAAACTCCTACTAAATAAGTCTAAGACTAGATAATACCCAAAACATTAAAAGGGAGACAGGAGTAGATAGAGAGGGGGAAAAAAGCACAGGAAAGGAGGAAAGATGAGAATCTCAATGTATTTACAAATTTTCTAGGCTTTTCTCAGCCCTGGCTACTCAGCAAAGTCGCCTTTTCAGATGCTTTTAAAATGAGGTGTTCAGGCTCTATGTAACACAAAACTACCAGACTAGAATCTCTGGGGACAATGGATCAGATATTTACATTTATAAAAGCTCCTCTAATAATTAAAATGTATAGCCAGACACGCTGAGAACTATGAAACAGGCAGGTTACTATTTAGATTTAAAAAAAAATACCTTGATCTGCTGTCTTCGTAGCATGGCAAGTTCTCGCATGTCTCGGAATGGCTGTAGTAAATACTGATAGAGTTCAGTTGTGGCTTCTGCAAGGCTGCTGTAGGCTTCATCCTCCATCTGATACAAGTCCAGAAGCTCTACCATGCTCTCTGTATTCTTGTGCTTATCCAAGAGCTGTGGAACAAGAAAATTTCACTACAAAGAAATCCAACTGTAATAACCTATAAAACCTGCAAATTCCCTATCATCTCAGGACCTTGGAACTCTGAAATGCAGAACTAAAGAGAATGAGGAGCACTAACTGCTTTCATCACTTATCTCCATGCCTTAGGTGTCTTACTACAAGACCACTGCCTAAACATCCTTTTCTAACTACTGTTACCATATTATTCCTGTTCTCTGCATTTTCTGGAATTCCATACTATCTGCCTACCCTTAACTCTTAAAATTTTTTTCCCAGCATCTAGTAGCTTTCTCCATACTTATATAATCATTGCTAATCTACAAAGTAGTTATCAACTCTTGCCAACATTATTTTACTAATTTCCCCAAATAATCTTGCCACTCTTTTCCTCCTCCAAATTTGGAACATTCCTTCAAAAACTTCAACTCATGCCTATCACTTCCTTCAAACTCTAGGTGAAAACACCCCTCAACTCTATTGAAGAGTTTAAAACTGACTATAATAGATTTTTATAACTTTCTTACTTTGCATTCTTTGATACTCATGTGTATATGTATGTTTATAAAGATATTCATTCATTTCTCAACAAGTAAGGACTGAGCATCTTAATACATGTTAGGCACTGGGCATACAAAAACATGGTTCCTTTCTTCGGTTTGCAAAGCAGAAATAGAGACAGATGCAGAGAACAAACGTATGGACACCAAGGGAGGAAAGTGGGGGTGGGATGAACTGGGAGACTGGGACTGACATATATATGCTAGTATGTATAAAATAGGTAACTAATAAGAACCTGTTGTATAAAAAATAAATTAATTTTTTTAAAACAACATGGTTCCTTTCTTCATGGAGTTTACTGTGTAGTAAATAAGCAAACTAAATAAAGTTTTAAAAAATTACAAACTGTGATAAATGCTATGAAAATTATTACTTTTTAAAAAGTAAAGAACAGGGCTTCCCTGGTGGCGCAGTGGTTGAGAGTCCACCTGCCGATGCAGGGGACACGGGTTCGTGCCCCGGTCCGGGAGGATCCCACATGCCGCGGAGCGGCTGGGCCCGTGAGCCATGGCCGCTGAGCCTGCGCGTCCGGAGCCTGTGCTCCGCAGCGGGAGAGGCCACAGCACTGAGAGGCCCGCGTACCGCAAAAAAAAAAAAAAAAAAAAAAAAAAAGAGTAACACAATTAAACAATGGGTGCCAAGAGAAAGAATAAAAGGTGGGGAGATGGTGAAAAACTATGCCCTAGTTCAGAGCAGGTTAGAGAGAAAAGGCTATCCACGGAAGCTTAAGCTGAAATTTAAAGAACCTTTGAATGAACCATGTGGCAAGACACTATTTTATTTTTATTTATTCATTTTTGGCCATGCTGCATGGCTTGTGGGATCTTAGTCCCCAGGGATTGAACCCAGGCCCACAGCAGTGAAAGCACTGAGTCCTTACCACTGGACCGCCAGGGACTCCCAGGACACTATTTTATATACTTATTCTTGGTGTCCATTTACTTGGTGACAGTCTCATCTCCTCAAAAGCACAAAATTCTGCTATTCTTTCTCATACCTAAAGTTTCCACTACTATCCTCTTTCCCAGCTTCTTGCTTTGGTTATCATATTGTGTTGTACATATTACAGTTGACCCTTGAACAACTGTAATATGGGGTTGGGGCGCCAACCCCTGCCTAGTTAAAAATCAGCATATAACTTTACAGACAACCCTCCCTCCCAATCCACAGTTCTGCATACAAGTATTCAAAAAATGAAATACACAGGTATAAATCTAATTATGTACAGAATCTATGAGGAAAATTACACAACTCTGATGAAAGAACTCAAAGACCCAAATTAAATGGAAGTATTCCACATATGGATTGGAAAACTCAGTACTGTCAAGGTGTCAGTTCTTCCAAACTTGATCTATAGGATCAATGCAATGCCATTTAAAGTCTCAGCAAGTTATTTTGTGGATATCAACAAATGAATTCTCAAGTTTATATGGAAAGGCAAAAGATCCAGAATAACCAACACAATATTGACGAACAAAGTTAAAGACTGACACTCTCCATTCAACTTCACTAGTTACTATAAATCTACAGTAATCAAGACAGTGTGGTATTGGTAAAAGAAGAGATCAATGGAAGAGATTCCAAAAGTAAACCCCCCCACACACAGTCAAGTAATCTTTTGACAAAAGAGCAAAGGGAATTCAATGAAGAGATCAGCCTTTTCAACAAATGGACATCCGCGTACGAAAGAAAAAAATCTACAGACCTTAACTCAAAAATTAACTCAAAATGGATCACAAACCTAAAGGTAAGATGCAAAGTTATAAAACTCTTAGAAAATAACACGGGAAAATCTAGGTAAGCTTGGGTTTGATGACTTTTTAGATATAACACAAAAGCACAATGCTTTTCTACTCAATTTTTCTATAAACCTGAAAGTGATAAAACAGTCTATTAACTTTTTTTTAGTCTATTAACTTTTAAATGATAGCAAACCTATTTAAAGACATAGTTTTATATTTCACTGTATCCATGCTTTTTATTTTTTAAATAAAACCGAGAATCATTAAAAATAAATCTGTAATATCCAATTAACACTGATTTTCATCCCTGTTAAGCCCTACTGTTTTAAGGTGATCAGACTAATCAAACAATATCTTTCTGCTTTGTTAACAAGTAGTTTTCGGTAGGTTGGTTTTGTTTGTTGTTTGTTTTTAATAGAGGTCCACTAGAAGACAGAAATCAATTCAAACATCAGGGATTTTAACAACAGATAACACATAAATAATTTACAGATGCAGACAGAGGCCAGACCAAGTGGGATCTTGCTTTATGCCGAAAGCAAAGAGATGCCATAAAAGGACTGTTGTTTTGTTTTTCCTTCAAAAACCTCTCTGGTTCCAGGGAAGCATTAGGGAATAAATACTTTCCCAAGTAAGGGAATCTTGACTTTTATTCTGAAGGATAAAATGGGATAAAAGTGTAAAGGGAAGACTGGGTTAGAAAGACAGAAGGGCATATCCCTGGATACCATAAAATAAGGTTTACAAAATGGAGTAAACAGAGAAAGGGAACATAATGAAAGACAATTCTGGAGGCACTAACATACATGATAGACCTGAGTTATACTACAGTGGTGAGAAGGGGCACCAGAGTGGATGCAGATAGATCAGTTCATAATCTCCTGGGTCAGTCCATGTAAGCCTAGATTGGAGGAAGAGAAAAGCAAAGATTTAAGAAATGCTTTGGAGATAAAATTAACAGGACTTGATGAAAGACTGGATTTTCTCTTTACCCTAAGGTCTTTGGTATTCATTGATACAAAGAACACAGGAATAGAAACAGGTTTTTAGAGGCAAAAATTACGGATTCAGAGACACTGTGTCCAAAGTGTTTTTTAGATATCCATGAGGTCATGAAGGGAATGCAAAATGTCCAAGATAAACCTTATCTTTAAAAAGTCTACAATCTAACTAGGGAAACAAACAAACAGACATGTAAGTAAAATACTGACTGTAGAAGACAATCACAGTTCATAGTGGGCTAAAGCAGCTGAAAAAGATGTTCTAAAGCTAGGATTTGAACTGGGTCTCGAAGGATGGGAAGTGCTAGACAGGTGAAGAAGAGCAACCCAGTCTGGAGAAATCACATGAATAAAAAGCGTCACACAATTGAATCCTGGATGGGAGGACGGGGGTGGCAGAGTGCCGTGCTCCCTGGGGTAGAGGGTACACACTACTGAGCAGGACATCACATTGAGACTGTAAAAGCAGCACATTCTAATAAGCAGTGAAACCAATGATGAAGTAGAAAAAAAGAATGATGCATTTGATCAATGGGACCTGTTTGATTTTTAGTTTACAAAGTTAAACTTATCTAAATAACCATATTAAAGTCATGGTCATTTAGTACCTGGTTACTTGAAGCATGGTCTGGGATCAGCAACATCTGATTACTTGTTAGAAATATAGAACCTCAGAGCCCACTCCAGACCCCCAGAATCAGAATGAGTGATGAGTATGCACAGCAAAGTTTCAGAAGCACTGCTTCAGTAAACACCTTATATGGCCACATTAACTACAACATGAGGTAAAAGTCTCTGTAAATTATACAAATTATGTAGTCCATTTTCAAACTGAATTTTCAAACTGAAAACTGTAGAATTACATTATGTAACCTTTTTTTTCCTGGATCTAAAATCATTTTCCCCTCTCACTCTTTCTCTTACTATTTAAGTATTATTTTATTTTATTTAGCTCAATTACCACTATTCAGACTAAAATTAAGCCAAAACTCCCATTTCTCTTCAGTTCCCTATTAAAGCATTTTTAGCTAATCTAAAAAAACAAGTTACTACTGAAGCCAACCCCAGAACAAAAAAAAGTTACTACTGAAGCCAACCCCAGAACGATCTTCATCTTTAGAAGACAGGTACAGGGACTTGCCCTGGTGGTGCAGTGGTTAAGATTCCGCCTGTCAATGCAGGGGACACGGGTTCAATCCCCGGTCCAGCAAGATCCCACATGCCGCACAGCAACTAAGCCCGTACGCTACAACTACTGAGCCTACGCTCTAGAGCCCGTGAGCCACAACTACTGAAGCCTGTGTGCTGCAACTACTGAAGCCCGTGTGCTGCAACTACTGAAGCCTGAGCACCTAGAGCCCATGCTCCGCAACAAGCCACCACAATGAGAAGCCCGTGCACTGCAACCAAGAGTAGCCTCTGCTCACCGCAACTAGAGAGAAAGCCCGCGTGCAGCAACAAAGACCCAAAGTGGCCAAAAAAACCAAAAAACAAAAAGAAAATCCTGTTTAAAAAGAAAAGACAGGTACAAAGAGACAAAGTCAGCCTGGCCTTACCTCCAGGCCTGGCCAGGATCTTACCTCTAATACATGGGCCATTCAATGAAACTGGATGTTTAAAAGCAATAACTCACCCCCCACCCCTGGCAAATACATTAAATAAATAAATAAATAAGAATAAACAGGGCTTCCCTGGTGGCGCAGTGGCTGAGAGTCCACCTGCCGATGCAGGGGACACGGGTTCGTGCCCTAGTCTGGGAAGATCCCACATGCCGCGGAGTGGCTAGGCCCGTGAGCCATGGCCGCTGAGCCTGCGCGTCTGGAGCCTGTGCTCCGCAACGGGAGAGGCCACAACAGTGAGAGGCCCGCGTACCGCAAAAAAAAAAAAAAAAGAATAAACAAAAAATAAAAGCGATGGCCATTAAAATCATCAAATTAAATAACTCCCTTTATTCTGATGTGTTTACTTGTTTTTTTAAAATTATAATTTAGCCTTTTACTACTACAAAGAAACAGTGAAATGATCATGAAGACATTTCCAGTTCTTTTGATAGAATTCTATTAATTTAAAAACTAGCAATTGAGAATCCCAATTTAGAATAAACTGAAAAATCACAAGAGAAATAGAATTCAGTAAGGTGTTATAATTTACATGCAGAAACCAACAGCCCCTTTCATAGTAAATACAAAACAACCAGCCAGGATTCCATCTGCAACAAAACAGAAAAATACCTAGGAATAAACTTAAATCTTTTAAGAGCCATGTAAATAAAATGTTAAGGTACAAAAAAAGTAAATAAATGGAAGAGTAAAAATAAAAATATCAATTCTCACTAATCTATAAATTTCACATGGTAATAAAACAACCTCTTCACACTTTCATGGCATAAGAAAAGGCCAATTTTAAAGTTCACATGGAGGGGGTGCCTTCAAGATGGCAGAGGAGTAAGACGTGGAGATCACCGTCCTCCCCACAAACACATCAAAACTACATCTACGTGTGGAACAACTCCTACAGAACACCGACTGAATGCTGCCAGAAGACCTCAGACTTCCCAAAAGACACCCTCAGGTGACCTACCCACAGAGGCGGGACCAAATCCAAAGCTGAACCGCAGGAGCTAAGTGAACAAAGAAGAGAAAGGCAAATTTCTCCCAGCAGCCTCAGGAGCAGCGGATTAAATCTCCACAATCACCTTGATGTACCCTGCACCTGTGGAATACCTGAATAGACAACAAATCATCCCAAAATTTAGGTGGTGGACTTTGGGAGCAACTGTAGATTTGGGGTTTGCTTTCTGCATCTGATTTGTTTCCGGTTATATGTTTATCTTAGTTTAGTAGTTACAGCTTATTATCATTGGTAGATTTGTTTACTGATTTGGTTGCTCTCTTCCTTTTTTAATTTATATATATATATATATATATATATATATATAAATAAAACTTTCTTTTTTCTTTTTGTGAGTGTGTATGTGTATGCTTCTTCGTGTGATTTTCTCTGTACAGCTTTGCTTTTCCCATTTGTCCTAGGGTTCTGACTGTCCATTGTTTCTTTTTAGTATAGTTTTTAGGGCTTGTTATCATCGGTGGATTTGTTATTTGGTTTAGCTGCTCTCTTCCTTTCTTTTCTTTTTTCTATTACTTTTTTTAAAATAATTTTTTCTATTTTAATGACTTTATTTAGTTAATTAAATTTCATTCTTTCTTTTTTTGTCTCCCTTTTCTTCTGAGCCGTGTGGCTGACAGGGTCTTGGTGCTCAGGCCGGGTAGCAGGCCTGAGCCTCTGAGGTGGGAGAGCCAAGTTTAAGACTATGGTCCACCAGAGACCTCCCGGCCGCACATAGTATCAAACGGCGAAAGCTCTCCCAGAGATCTCCATCTCAACGCTAAGACCCAGCTCCACTCAACGATCAGCAAGCTACAGTGCTGGACACCCTATGCCAAACAACTAGCAAGACAGGAGCACAACACCACCCATTAGCACAGAGGCTGCCTAAAATCATAACAAGTTCACAGATACCCCAAAACACACGACCGGACGAGGTCTTGCCCACCAAAAAGACAACATCCAGCCTCATCCACCAGAACACAGGCACCAGTCCCCTACACCAGGAAGTCTACACAATCCACTGAACCAACCTTTTACCCTCTGGGAGCAGACACCAAAATCAATGGGAACTACAAACCTGCAACCTGGGAAATGCAGACCCCAACAGAGTAAGTTAAGCAAAATGAGAAAACAGAAAAATACGCAGCAGATGAAGGAGCAAGGTAAAAACCCACCAGACCAAACAAATGAAGAGGAAATAGACAGTCTACCTGAAAAACAATTCAGAGTAATGACAGTAATGACCCAAAATCTTGGAAACAGAATGGAGAAAACAGAAGAAATGTTTAACAAGGGCCTAGAAGAACTAAAGAGCAAACAATGATGAACAACACAATAAATGAAATTAAGAATTTTCTCTAAAAGGAATCAATAGCAGAATAACTGAGGCAGGAGAACCGATAAGTGATCTGTAAGATAAAATAGTGAAAATAACTACCACAGAACAAAATAAAGAGAAAAGAATGAAAAGAATTGAGGCCAATCTCAGAGACTTCTGGGAAAACATTAAATGCACCAACATTCGAGTTATTGGGGTCCCAAAAAGAAGAAGAGAAGAAGAAAGGGACTGAGAAAATATCTGAAGAGATTATAGTTAAAAACTTCCCTAATATGGGCAAGGAAATAATCAAGTCCAAGAAGCGCAGAAAGTCCCATACAGGATAAACCCAAGGAGAAACATGCCAAGACATATATTAATCAAACTATCAAAAATTAAATACAAAGAAAAATATTAAAAGCAGCAAGGGAAAAGCAATAATTAACACATAAGGGAATCCCCAAAAGGTTAACAGCTGATCTTTCAGCAGAAACTCTGCAAGCCAGAAGGGAGTAGCAGGACATGTTTAAAGTGATGAAAGGAAAAACCTACAACCAAGATTACTCTACCCAGCAAGGATCTCATTCAGATTCGATGGAGAAATTAAAACCTTTACAGATAAGCAAAAGCTAAGAGAATTCAGCACCACCAACCCAGCTCCACAACAAATGCTAAAGGAACTTCTCTAGGCAGGAAACACAAGAGAAGGAAAAGACTTACAATAACAACCCCAAAACAATTAAGAAAATGGTAATAGAAACATGCATACCTATAATTAAATGTAAATGGTTTAAATGCCCCAACCAAAAGACACAGACTGGCTGACTGGAAACAAAAACAAGACCCATACGTATGCTGTCTACAACAGACCCACTTCAGACCTAAGGACCCATACAGACTGAAAGTGAGGGGATGGAAAAAGATATTCCATGCAAATGAAAATCAAAAGAAAGCTGGAGTAGCAATTCTCTTATCAGACAAAATAGACTTTAAAGACTATTACAAGAGACAAAGGAGGACACTACATAACGATCAAAGGATCAATCCAAGAAATATAAGAATTGTAAATATTTATGCACCCAACATACGAGCACCTCGATACATAAGACAAACGCTAACAGCCATAAAAGGGGAAATCGACAGTAACACAATAATAGTAGGGGACTTCAACACCCCACTTTCACCAATGGACAGATCATCCAAAATGAAAATAAATAAGGCAACACAAGCTTTAAATGATACATTAAACAAGATGGACTTAATTGATATTTATAGGTCATTCTGTTCAAAAACAGCATATTACACTTTCCTCTCAACTGCTCATGGAACATTCTCGAGGATAGATCATATCTTGGGTCACAAATCAAGCCTTGGTAAATTTGAGAAACGTGAAACCGTGTCAAGTATCTTTTCCGACCAAAACGCTATGAGACTAGGTATCAATTACAGGAAAAAATCTGTAAAAAATACAAACACATGGAGGCTAAACAATACACTACTTAATAACCAAGAGATCACTGAGAAAATCAAAAAATTCCTAGAAAGAAATGACAATGAAAACACGAGGACCCAAAACCTATGGGACGCAGCAAAAGCAGTTTTAAGAGGGAAGTTTATAGCAATACAATCCTACTTCAACAAACAAGAAACATCTCAAATAAACAACCTAACCTTACACCTAAAGCAATTAGAGAAAGAAGAACCAAAAAAAAACCCCCAAAGTTAGCAGAAGGAAAGAAATCATAAAGATGAGATCAGAAATAAATGAAAAAGAAATGAAGGAAACGATAGCAAAGATCAATAAAACTAAAAGCTGGTTCTTTGAGAAGATAAACAAAATTGATAAACCATTAGCCAGACTCATCAAGACAAAAAGGGAGAAGACTCAAATCAATAGAAATGAAAAAGAAGAAATAACAACTGACACTGCAGAAATACAAAGGATCATGAGAGATTACTACAAGTAACTCTGTGCCAATAAAAAGGACAACCTGGAAGAAATGGACAAATTCTTAGAAATGCACAACCTTCCGAGACTGAACCAGGAAGAAATAGAAAATATAAACAGACCAATCACAAGCACTGAAATTGAAACTGTCATTAAATATCTTCCAACAAACAAAAGCCCAGGACCAGATGGCTTCACAGGAGAATTCTAGCATTTAGAGAAGAGCTAACAGCTATCCTTCTCAAAACTCTTCCAAAGTATAGCAGAGGGAAGAACACTCCCAAACTCACTCTACAAGGCCACCATCACCCTGATACCAAAACCAGACAAAGATGTCACAAAAAAAGAAAACTACAGGCTAATGTCACTGATGAACATAGATGCAAAAATCCTCAACAAAATACTAGCAAACAGAATCCAACATCACATTAAAAGGATCATACATCATGATCAAGTGGGGTTTATTCCAGGAATGCAATGATTCTTCAATATATGCAAATCAATCAATGTGATACACCATATTAACAAATTGAAGAAAAACCATACGATCATCTCAATAGATGCAGAAAAAGCTTTTGACAAAATTCAACACCCATTTATGATAAAAACCCTCCAGAAAGTAGACATAGAGGGAACTTACCTCAACATAAAAAAGGCCATATATGACAAGCCTAGAGCCAACATCGTTCTCAGTGGTGAAAAACTGAAACCATCAGGAACAAGACAAGGTTGCCCATTCTCACCACTATTATTCAACATAGTTCTGGAAGTTTTAGCCACAGCAATCAGAGAAGAAAAAGAAATAAAAGGAATCCAAATCAGAAAGAAGAAGTAAAACTGTCACTGTTCGCGATGACATGATACCATACGTAGAGAATCCTAAAGATGCTACCAGAAAACTACTAGAGCTAATCAATGCATTTGGTAAAGTAGCAGGATACAAAATTAATGCACAGAACTCTCTTGCATTCTTATACACTAATGATGAAAAATCTGAAAGAGAAATTAAGGAAACACTCCCATTTACCATTGCAACAAAAAGAATTTTAAAAATCTAGGAATAAACCTACCTAAGGAGACAAAAGACCTGTATGGAGAAAACTATAAGACACTAATGAAAGAAATTAAAGATGATACAAACAGATGGAGAGATATACCGTGTTCCTGGGTTGGAAGAATCAACATTGTGAAAATGACTCTACTACCCAAAGCAATCTACAGATTCAATGCAGTGCCTATCAAATGACCAATGGCATTTTTCACAGAACTAGAACAAAAAAATTCACAATTTGTATGGAAACACAATAGACCCCGAATAGCCAAAGCAATCTTGGGAAAGAAAAATGGAGCTGGAGGAATCAGGCTCCCTGACTTTAGACTATACTACAAAGTGACAGTAATCAAGACAGTATGGTACTGGAACAAAACCAGAAATATAGATCAGTGGAACAGGATAGAAAGCCCAGAGATAAACTCACACACATATGGTCACCTTATCTTTGATAAAGGAGGCAAGAATATATAATGGAGAAAAGACAGCATCTTCCAATAGGTGGTGTGGGAAAACTGGACAGTTACATGTAAAAGAATGAAATTAGAACACTTTCTAACACCATACACAAAAATAAACTCAAAATCGATTAAAGACCTAAATGTAAGGCCAGATACTATAAAACTCTTAGAGGAAAACATAAGCAGAACACTCTATGACATAAATCACAGCAAGACCCTTTTTGACCCACCTCCTAGAGAAATGGAAATAAAAACAAAAATAAACAAATGGGACCTAATGAAACTTCAAAGCTTTTGCACAGTTAACCATAAACAAGACGAAAAGACAACCCTCAGAATGGGAGAAAATATTTGCAAATGAAGCAACTGACAAAGGATTAATCTCCAAAATATACAAGCAACTCATGCAGCTCAATATCAAAAAGACAAACAACCCAATCCAAATGGGCAGAAGACCTAAATAGACATTTCTCCAAAGAAGATATACAGATTGCTAACAAACACATGAAAGGATGCTCAACAACATTAATCATTAGAGAAATGCAAATCAAAACTACAATGAGGTATCGCCTCACACCAAGTCAGAATGGTCATCATCAAAAAATCTACAAACAATAAATGCTGGAGAGTGTGTGGAGAAAAGGGAACCCTCTTGCACTGTTGCTGGGAATATAAATTGATACAGCCACTATGGAGAACAGCATGGAGGTTCCTCAAAAAACTATAAATAGAACTACCATACAACCTAGCAATCCCCCTACTGGGCATATACCCTGAGAAAACCATAATTCAAAAAGAGTCATGTACCAAAGTGTTCATTGCAGCTCTATTTACAATAGCCAGGACATGAAAGCAACCTAAGTGTCCATCATTGGATGAATGGATAAAGAAGATGTGGCACATATATACAATGGAATATTACTCAGCCATAGAAAGAAACGAAATTGGGTCATTTGTAGCAAGGTGGATGGACCTGGAGACTGTCATACAGAGTGAAGTAAGTCAGAAAGAGAAAAACAAATACCATATGCTAACACATATATATGGAATCTAAAAAAAAAAAGGTTCTGAAGAACCTAGGGGCAGGACAGGAATAAAGATGCAGACATAGAGAATGGACATGAGGACACGGGTGGGGAGAGGGTAAGCTGGGACAAAGTGAGAGGGTGGCATGGACATATATACACTACCAAATGTAAAATAGACAGCTAGTGGGAAGCAGCCGCATATTACAGGGCAATCAGCTCGGTGCTTTGTGTCCACCTGGAGGTGTGGGATAGGGAGGGTGGGAGCGAGATGTAAGAGGGAGGATATATGGGGATGTATGTATATGTATAGCTGATTCACTTTGTTATAGCAGTGAATAGCAGAAACTAACACACCATTGTAAAGCAATTATTCTCCAATAAAGATGTTAAAAAAATAAAGTTTACATGGAAAAATAAGAGAATAAAATAGCAAAAAAATAATTTTTTTTTTGGCTGTGCTGTTAGGCATGTGGGATCTCAGTTCTCCAACCAGGGATCGAACCCGTGCCCCCTGCATTGGAAGCATGGAGTCTTAACCACTGTACCACCAGGGAAGTTCCCCCCGCCCCACAATTTTTTTATAAAGAGTAATTGTGGAGAAAGGCAATGGCCTACCAGGTAGCATAAATATTTAATATAAGCACCAAGTACAATGAAGTAGTAAAGAGTTCAGATATATGAAAGTTTACTGCACAATAAGCATGAATCATTCAAGAAATGTTTGTGATAATTGTCATTTAGTCAGGAATAAAAAAAAGTTGGATTCCCACCTTATTCCTTACACCAAAATAAATTACAGCAGTGTCAACAATTTAAATGCAAAGAACAAAATCATCTGGCTACAGACAAAAAAACTAAATCAAGAAACAAATAACAATGGGAAAAATATTTGCAATATAGACAATTTCCAAGATCAAAACAAACTAAACAACAAATAGGTAAAAAATGGAATGAATGAGTTCACAGAAATTACTCCTGAACAAATGAAGACTCATTCATACCTCAAAATAAATCACAAACTGAAACTTTTCATGGATAAGATCAAAAGGTTTTGAAAATACAGTCTTGTGTTTAAAAGGATACAGAAACAAACAGCAACCTCCTCCTTTTGTTTGAAAAAGTGTAAATTGATACATCCTCTACAGAAAGCAATTTCAACAAAATGCATATTTCTCTTTGACCCAGCAATTCCTCTTACAGAACTTTATCCTGTAGATATACATGCACTTGTGGGAAAAGATATGCTATTTCAACAGCAAAAGATCAGGAAAAACCTATATACCAAACCAAATCGATTCAATGGAGCATTATCTAGCAACTGGAAGAAATAGTGTTTATTGAGGAAAAAAAACCCAAGATATATATAACATGCTACCATTTGAGTTGCTTAAAGGCGGAAAATAGGACATATATATACTCTATGTCTTTGTACATGTAACTGAATCTGCAAGACACACAAGAAACTTATGGGTGACTGCCTCTGAGGTGCCTCTGAAGAGATGAGGAGATGGGGGAAGGAGCTGGGTTTACATTCCACTTTTCAATCATGATCTATCAAGTAAATACACTCTTTTTTTAAAAGGAAAGTCTTATACTCTATTTCTTCTTCACTTTCCCACCCCAAAAGTATCCTGGCTTACACATCAAAAAAGGAAAATTAAATTATCCCCTTTGCCACAATATCCAAAACTACACATATAACTTTTACTAAAGTATGAGAAATATGAAAATGATACACACTTCTCTTCCTTTGCTCACCTAATTATTCATAAGTAGCTAAGTCATGTGTTAAGTCATCTATTTTAAGCTACAATTGAAAAGGAGGATTATGAAAGTAATAGCAGTTGTGTGAATAATCAATTTCTAATCACGACACTCTTCTCAAGTCCCAGAAATCAGTTCTAACTCGTGGCAAAGGTGCTCACCTCCACCATGGCTTAACACCAAGGCTGCAGCACGTCAGAAA
This sequence comes from Orcinus orca, assembly GCF_937001465.1. Classification (NCBI taxonomy): domain Eukaryota; kingdom Metazoa; phylum Chordata; class Mammalia; order Artiodactyla; family Delphinidae; genus Orcinus; species Orcinus orca. The sequence goes on from NC_064561.1 coordinate 122,668,729, forward strand.
TAAAATAACCAGATTAAGGAAGAACAGGACAAGAAAATGGGGGGGTGGGGGTGAGGTGAGTGTATAATAGCAGCAAAACAATGGTAATCTTTACAATGAATCATGAATTTTTTTTTTTTGGCCACGCCTTGCAGCTTGTGGGATCTTAGTCCCCCAGAGATCGAACCCGAACCCTCAGCAGTGAAAGCACGGAGTCCTAGCCACTGGACCTCCAGGGAATTCCCTAAACTATCTTTTTATAGTATTAATAAAGGCAATAATTCTCTCCTTGCAAGAAAATGTGCATTCACAGAAGCCCTTTATTTTTTATTCCACTTGAAAATGGAACATTTACGTTGATTTTCTACCGAGTCCTAGGAATAGCAAAACTGTTAAAAGAATAAGAAAAAACCCAACATGGTAGCAACGTCCCTCAATAATAAATTTCCCCGAGCCATTTACAAGCACTCAAATGACAGGATTCATCAGTAAGACAATCCTCAAATACTAAGCTTCTTTGAGCTCTTCTTACAGAGACACTAAAGTAAATATAACACACCAAACAGTTTAGATACTATTTTGTACCAACACAAAAACATCAAGTCACTATATGCTTGTTAATTAAATCATAATAGGACTCTACACAGACATGCAACCACAAGAAAGAAAATCAGTTATTCTATTCAAATATTAACATTTATTTATTTCCCAAATGCCTTTGATCAACAGAGCAGTACTTCTGCAAAGCTATTATGAACCAACTAAACTTAATACTCCTGCAGAGAAGCTCAAGGCATCTCACCTAACACTGCTAATTTATTAATTTGTCTTCTTTGCTATAAAGTTTCATGTTTTTCTAACATTCGATTACCTAAAAACCAATTATAGCTTCAACTCGCAATCTATTTTAATCTAAGGATCCGAAAATAATCTTAAAGGAAATGTATTTTAAAATGTCAAAAGATGCAATTTACTAAGCATTACACTGTTTAGTCTAAACCATTTCCTATAAACTCAGATAAAAGAATTCAACTGTAAAATATAATCACAACCTGTTATAGTAACGTATTTAGTTTTCTATTTTGCTAACTAAAGCTGACTAAATCCAGGGACTAAATAAACTGAACTGTGGCTATCTGCAGGTTATGAACTGTGAAATGTAAAAGGTGCTATAAATAATACACACAAAAAAGCGTACAAAGAAATTGGAAAGAGAGGCAGCTTGCTTAGGATTAAGGATGTTTGGGATGTACAGTGAAGGCCTGAATTTAAAATGGAGAAAATGCTGTTTGCTAATTTGAGAAGATTCATTGATGGACACAAACGGAGTCAGAACGCAGATGTATCTGAGAATACAACATGCCTGCAAAGGATGATTTCAGAAGGGCTCAACTGCACCCAATACAATATAGAGATGCTCACTACAGGATGCAGAGGAAAGGAGGACAGGCAGGAACAGGGGCTGAAAGTAAAGAGCTGAATTATTTGTTTCCAAATCTGACACATCTCTAATGCAATTTTAGAAAGTTATTTTGCTCTACCTATTCACTTAAAAGAAATGAAGCAGAATTATATAAAGCATTAATTAAATATATTAGCCTAATAAGTAGAACACTTCTCCCTTACCCTTCTTTCCAGCTTTCCTAATGGACACTTTTTTGCCTCCCCTGATCTAACCTGATAAAAACTAAGCTTTTAACCTACACTGATTTTTGAAACAAAGCTCTGCTTATTGCAAAATTTCTCTAGGGCAAGGACCCACAACTTTCATCAGGTTGTTAAAGGAGATAGTGACAACAGCTTTTAAATAATTTCTTTCAAGACTCCCCTAACCATAACCACTGCAACAGAGAAAGAACAAAACTACCTTGTGCCATTTACTCCCTTCCCTAATCCTATTCAACTTGGCTTCTAACCCAGTGAAAAGTTACAAATACAGGAGGGAAAAAGAGCACCTCCTGTGCTTAACTGTGGAGTCCCCATCCTGTACCGTGCCAATCAGAGTTAGTTCTAGAGTCCTCTTTCTGACTTCAGGATTATAGGACTGCCACTATCCTTGAAGATCCTAGAATAATTTCTGAAGTCCTAGGTATAAAATTTAGAAGCTAAACTCTCTCCTGAGCAGAGTTTCATAACTTTCTTCCTACTTTAATGTGTCAATCCCCAAAGAGCGCCTCATTTTTTTCCCCTTAATTAATAAGATGTTTAGGGACTTCCCCAGTGGTCCAGTGATTAAAGACTCTGTGCTTCCACTGCACAGGGTGTGGGTTCGATCCCTGGTCTGGGAACTAAGATCCCACATGCCTCGAGGTACAGCCAGGAAAAAAGAAAAAAAAAAGATGTTTAGGACTTCCCTGGTGGTGCAGTGGTTAAGAATCCGCCTGCCAATGCAGCAGACATGGATTTGATCCCTGGTCCAGGAAGATCCCACATGCCACAGAGCAAGTAAGCCTGTGCACCACAACTACTGAGCCCACGCTCCGCAACTGACACCCCCCATGAGCTCTAGGGGCCTGCGAGCCACAACTACTGAAGCCCTCGCACCTAGAACCCGTGCTCCGCAGCAAGAGAAGCCAACGCAATGAGAAGCCCGTGCACCACAACGAAGAGTAGCCCCTGCTCGCTGCAACTAGAGAAAGCCGGTGCGCAGCAACAAAGACCCAACACAGCCAAAAAAAAAAGATGTTTAAGAAGCAACATAAAAATCTACAAATAATATCATCATTAATTATTAAGACATGCAAACAATCATCTGTTTGTGGAAAAGGGTGACTCAAGACTAGCAATGAGGTGCTCAGATGGGAGAGGCCTATACCAGCAATGAAATTGGATCTGTGGCCCTAGGAACTGCCCTTAGGTCTAGGTGACTTGTTTCCCCAACTGTCAAGTAAGGACCAATGCCACACACATTTTCCACATTCACAAAGTACTGCTCAATTCTGTTCTTGTTTGAATCATTTTTGTTATTTCTATGTTAATCACTGATTGTCAACAACTGTTAATGCTGAAATCCAATTTTACAAAGTGTAAGGGCTACTGACAGTAATGGCCCATTCTGATATTTTAAAAATTGGTTTTCAGGGCTTCCCTGGTGGCACAGTGGTTGAGAGTCTGCCTGCCCATGCAGGGGGCATGGGTTCGTGCCCCGGTCCGGGAAGAACCCACATGCCGCGGAGCGGCTGGGCCCGTGAGCCATGGCCACTGAGCCTGCGCGTCCGGAGCCTGTGCTCCGCAACGGGAGAGGCCACAGCAGTGAGAGGCCCACGTACTGCAAAAAAAAATAAAAAATAAATAAAAACTGGTTTTCAGATTCTTCACTTCATAGGTGAGTGGCAAATTTGACTTCATTTTACTCCTGGGGAGGAGACACCTTTAATTAAAATGTTAGGTACATGTGGGCTTCCCTGGTGGCGCAGTGGTTGAGAGTCCACCTGCCGATGCAGGGGACACGGGTTCGTGCCCCGGTCCAGGAAGATCCCACATGCCGCGGAGCGGCTGGGCCCGTGAGCCATGGCCGCTGAGCCTGCGCGTCCGGAGCCTGTGCTCCGCAACAGGAGAGGCCACAACAGTGAGAGGCCCGCTTACCGCAAAAAAAAAAAAAAATGTTAGGTACATGTATACATGTCATACACAGAAACCACCTTTATAACATATCA